>NC_092638.1:59876561-60247811 GCF_039555335.1 Amphiura filiformis
ATTAGAACGTGATGTACATTGCTATCATCAGTAGACAGCAGTGAGATTAGAATGTGATGCACCTTGATATCTTCAATAAATGGCACGATTAGAGTGTTGTACACATTGCTATCTTCAGTAGACAGTAGCGATGTTTAAATGTAATGATCATTGGTATCCTTAATAGACAGCGAGATTAGAATGTGATGCACTCTGCTATCGTCAGTAGACAGCAGTGAGATTAGAACGTGATGCACATTGCTATCATCAGTAGACAGCAGTGAGATTAGAATGTGATGCACATTGCTATCGTTAGTAGACAGCAGTGAGATTAGAACGTGATGTACATTGCTATCATCAGTAGACAGCAGTGAGATTAGAATGTGATGCACATTGCTATCATCAGTAGACAGCAGTGAGATTAGAACGTGATGCACATTGCTATCATCAGTAGACAGCAGTGAGATTAGAATGTGATGCACTCTGCTATCATCAGTAGACTGCAGTGAGATTAGAACGTGATGCACCTTGATATCTTCAGTAGACAACATTGCATTGAGTTGAACTCGATTTCATGATTATTTGAGAGTTTAATTAATTGGTTACACTTGTTGTGTGATTATACTATAGATTGATAAGTGGCTAGAGATGATACCCATTAGAGTGTAATTTGTTTCGATTTGTTGCGAGATAGAGATAATCAATAGTCTCGAACATGTTGAATTAATAGTCTACTGAGAGTATGAATCAACTCAGCAGAGCTGTTGTTATTTACAGTCAATCTGCTAAATTAGATTATCTGATGACAGAATGAACCATAAGGATGTACTTCGCTTTCATTTGGTATAGGATGCCCAAGGACCGGTGCAGATCTTTAAATTATGGTCTTAAAGAACTGATTTTGAGAAACTATGGTCTTGAATAGTTTATCAGCGGCAAAACAAGAATTCCACATGTGACGTTTATATAATTCCTGAGCAAAATTGTGTTCCAAAAGCTTTGATCTGCAATTGTCAACTTGTAGCTTACAGAGAGCGATACATCCACGATATTTTGCAGGATGTTCTTGAAGAAAGATAAGGATAAAGTGATGGCCTTCAAAAACTGTCAGAGAGTGGCAACCTATAAGGGTGTTAACGACCGTCAATATTGGTGCGTGATGCTTCCCCTGGGTGTCCAGATTTGAGGTGTTGTGGTGGCTGCTAATCATCTCCCGGAGACGCGAGAGGTGAAACTGACGTCATCAATTTATGCGAACCCTTTGTTTTAAAAAGAATCAACAGCCATACATCGCGAATTTCGACTATCAATGAAGCCAAGATTCCGATACTACACCTGCTCACGGAATTGCATATTTAAATTGCGGCAGGTATGTGTGTGACGTCACTTTCACAACCACTTGAATCTCTCCAAAGACCTGTAGAACCAATAACGTTTGAATGTATTTCCAAGTATATTATATACTTATAAATTATATATCAATTCAAAATCCTAATGTTTGCCAAAATAAATCAAATAACTTATTGACTACCTGTGGCATTCTTAGATATATGTGTTAAGGATATAAAACAGACAGTATTGGATCAGGCGTAATGCTAAATTTACATGTTTTTGATTTTAGGCTAAATCTTCTCCTTTGACACTTTTACTTGATCGGACTAGACAGAAGTGATTCTGTAACGCCTTGAGGTAAATCCGACTGCGTGAAATAAGGTGATGAAGGTGCTTGATGCACACCATAACCATTCCAGTGCTATCATGGCCGCTAGCAATATACAGAGAAGCTCATCGTACAAAGTTTTGTGATACGGCGAGGATTAAATTTAAGGATACTCAATCACTGTTGTTTAATATTACAGATATAGAGCTTGGTTAAGATAGGTTAATGATACAGTTTTGATAGACTCTGCCTAACCTCTATCTATAAGTATCCACAAATAAACGCATACTGCCTTTTTATTTGGCCGCCAGTGAGGTGTAGGAATGTGTCAAGTCGGATTCGTATATACTCGTGAAGAGAGGACTGCACACCTTCAACATTGGTATTATCAAAATATCATTATTCTGAACATTGCAATAACATTAACAAAATGACCCACCGAATAGTCTACCAATTAATTGTGTTTCAACAATTTTAGTTATCATCAAAAACATTTTTAATTTGTTTGTTTGCATTTAAAAATGCAATCCTTCGTCAAAGAAATTTTTAATTTGTTTGTTTGCATTTAAAAATGCAATCCTTTATATAAGTATTTAATGTCATTCAAACATCATTAAGAAAAATTACTATTATGCAATTTTGACCGTTTTAATTAATCTCTTGATCATTTACTCCTACTTACATGGTTAAAATCATGCAATTCTAAAGCTTAAAAATTCATATTTGACTAATAGTGAGATATTCAGAGATTTAGCAGGCACATAAATGCATCAAAGCCGACATCAAATAATCTTTGTTTATAATAAACCTACTTTAAAATATTCCTTGCTGACTTATCCAAAATCTTCTTTTTAATCATTTGAGATAAAATTTCAAGAAAAACGTATTAAAATCTTCATGTTTAAGAAAACAGCCTAGAAATGCCTTTGGGATGTACTTGATGATGACGTTGAAATGTGTTCCATAAATGACACGTGTTGTTGAGTTTTAACTCTACTATATAAGCGGTTGCAATCACACAATAAGAAACACGCATGTATTCGAAGTAATACAGGCTATTTGAAAAACACTGGACCTCTACTATGAATGTTTGTACTCGGTCTATTACGTTTATGTCGATCTTAAATATGATGAGAAAATTGCTAGTTTTGACTTTTTGAGAAATGTTTTTTTTAAAACGCTATCAGCCTTCTTTTGCACTCGTATCTCAGGGAGGGTTTATTGAACTCCCTCCAAGCAGATTTTGAGTACAGCTGACATGATTGAAAGCAAAATGATTTTTTATTTAAAGTAAGCTTGGCCCAGACGTTGAAATCTTGAAATTCGATTCGAATGAGTACAAACAAGTGTAGTAAAGGCCCCGTGGTTCTTAAGCTTTTTAAAAGTGAATGTTAAAATTTGGCACTTTTGGTATTACATAGAGAGGCTTACAGCAAATTGTGTACGTCAGCAAGCGTGAAATTAAAGCCCAAGGTATTAAGTGAAGTATTCTATAGAGCGAGATTGTGACAAGGGAGGATATTGTTTGCTACGATCGGGAACTGTTGTTTATTTTTCCTCGCAAATACTTCAGAAACATGCCTATTTAAAGGGGTACTTCAGGATACTCAACCCAATTCTACAGTTCCTCTAGGAGCTGAGAGATGAGGTGTGGATGTCAGTGCATAGGCTAAACCTTTGATCATTTTGAAGTTAACTGGTCTCAAAGTTTTCAGCGTTTATATCGGCATTCGTTGTTATCTGCAAAGATGTATTCTTATATCTAAATACATGGAGATTAAACTTCTGTTCAAAACACACAAAGTTGATCACCTGATATTTTCGTTTGTTAAGACTACAACCTTCTTCTGTGGAATTGCTATGTTTACTTCGGTGATCGTCTGTTCTCAGGGTCAGATACTGCCTGCATGATTCCTGGAACTGGCTGCGAAGACTTTGTCTTGTGTTTTTTTTCAAACCAGTATGCCCCACAATTTAAATGCAGTGACAGAGATTGCCCTAAATTTTGTGTGCGCACGGGGACATCCCGTCGAAAAAAATGCACATACGCACACCTACTTGCATACACTTTATACTCACACGTACACACCCCGATAACCCACACCCTCATCCCATATACCCACCCCTACACACATACACATACCCATACATGCATTGGAAAAAATGTCAAGATAAACGAATCCTTATATAATATGCCTCAAGTTGCGGTAAAACGACGTTACTGTCAATATTGAGGCAATAGTGTTTCAGCAACGTATGTGAATACACTGGTATAATGGTAACTATATGAGCTTATAGGAGACACACGCCACACCACCAACCCTCATACCCTACTCACACCCACCCCATGTCCAACACAAATCCACCCCTACGCACCGTAACAATACGAACAAACACGCCTCCGCAATTCTGAGATTGCGTTGTGTTATTTTTGCATCATGATGCAGTCATGTGGGCAGTAGAATTCACCACGACCTTTGCAGGACTTAACCCCCATTAAAATCTATTAAACCAAGATAACACTCATTGAAAACAGCTCAACTATGTTAAATCAGATTCTGTTTTACATGTGCAATGAGCAATGAGCTGGTATTGTAGTTTCAGTTGGGTGAACGATTATAAAGCAAACGTACTGTAACAATACTGCGTGGGCCTCTGTTTACGAAATGAGACAATAGTCTGCATATTGTTAACCAGCATTCTTGAAAATGAGAAACATTAACACGGTTTGGAAATAATTTCTTCATATTATTTGGTGTTATCTGTCGTTTACATATCCTTCCTATAACACCAAAGTGCGAATATTTCCAAACACCTAAATTAGCTAAAATTTAGGACATGTTACAAAACTATATTTTCTAGAATTTCAGAGAGAACTTTCAATATTGGCCAGTTATTTTTCACACAGTGACGTTAACTAGGCAATGCCCTATTACCTATAACATACACTAAAACACCAAAGTGCGAATATTTCCAAACACCTAAATTAGCTAAAAATTTAGGACATGTTACAAAACTATATTTTCTAGAATTTCAGAGAGAACTTTCAATATTGGCCAGTTATTTTTCACACAGTGACGTTAACTAGGCAATGCCCTATTACCTATAACATACACTAAAACACCAAAGTGCGAATATTTCCAAACACCTAAATTAGCTAAAAATTTAGGACATGTTACAAAACTATATTTTCTAGAATTTCAGAGAGTACTTTAAATATTGGCTGGTTATTTTTCACACAGTGACGTTAACTAGGCAATACCTTTAACATGCACTGTTTGTAGAGGTCACGCGTCAATGGTGAGAGTACTGTGTATTATGGGTCTTTTTATCTTTTCAGTTTCCGTAAGTCTATTGTTCAGATACGAAAACGCAGGGGATTCAGTAAGTTTACTGTAATATGACTTCATTGTTAACTTTGAAGTACCAATCAGCTTATTTCAATAGAGGGGATGCCTATGTCAATAAAAGCGGGAGAGACAAGGTTATGAAACACCGGTGTTAACACCGGTGTTTTTAATGGTCTAGCGCCCTCTCGTCTGACATTTTTAAATTGATCTACATTAATTTGACAAAATGCATGCCAATCCGAATGACAAAGTCCACGTTTTTCTATAAAAACGTTGAAAATAAGGCCTTAAATCACAAAAGGTCCGATTATGAGCCTGTCGCACCCCAATGCACTTGTGCAGGGCCACAGTGTCGCCCTTCCCTCGTATCAATGTCCATCTCCCTATTTTGCTTCCTCCTGCCCCCCCCACGATCAGTCTACCCACTCCCTCCCGGTCCCTACTCTCTCCTCTCGAGTTCTTCTCTTTCTAGTCTTTCCGTCTCTCCCTCTCCTCTCTTTCTTCCTCACCCCCTCCCACTCTCACTTGTTCAGTCTCAAGTATCCCCTCCCTCCCCCTCCCTTGCGAAATTTATCAGTATGATCCATGACTGAAAATAAGCTCTGCAAAAATAAACATTTAAAATAAACCCGAGTCTTGCATATAGGCCCAACCAATTATCAGATTAGCTTGCCATTGATACGAATGAATAGAATACATTATCTTTGCTCCAATGCAATTCAATAAGGGCGCCGCCAGCGGTTTGCGATGTAATCGTAATGTATCATGGGAAAATCGTGATGTATCATGGGAAAAGGTCGACATCCAAGTCCGCGCAATACGAATATTACCATGCTATTACATAGGAACACGTGACAATATTTTTAGTTTGTCACTATAACGGTATTACACGCAAATCGATAGAGAAAAAATTAATTGTGCACATTTCAAATCACATTATGAAGTATTATTGAGTATCGATTCGCGTGTAACACCTTTATTTTGACAAACTAAAAAATATTGTCACGTGTTCCTATGTAATAGCATGGTAATATTCGTATTGCGCGGACTTGATGTCGACCTTTTCCATGATACATCACGATTACATCGCAAACCGCTGGCGGCGCCCTTATTGCGAATAGCGAGAATTGCACAGATTCTCAGCTAGTGTGCATCTCAGAACGTGCGCTCGACTCGCTTTTCTTCATCATCTCTTGCCAAGGCGAATGGAATCCAATAAACTAAAATTACTAATATTATCCTTGATCTTTGCGAATTAATGTGAATTAGTGATGGATTTGCGTTCATCTTGACGTAATCAAGCTATTACATCTAGATTCTAATTTTTGGCGTATTTTTAAAATTGCATTTGTGTAATTTTAAATGGATTACTGATATTTATCCCTATGTTGTTACATCTGTTTTCTTTTAAAATGCCAGATTCCCTGAAAATTATTTATATTTCATTTATTCATGCAACCATCCTGCCACCATCCACCCATCCAACCCAACCATCCATCCAAGTCAGCCAGACCGCCGTCCATCATTCATTCCAGAATGCAGGACCGCGACTCTGACGCAGGTACTAATCTAGTCAATATTGTAAGGGTGCTTCATGTTTTGCTACAGTCAGTAATTTTTGGATATGCTGTACAATATACACCAGAGAAGCAAAAACGTATTTGCCACATTTTTTATTTTATGTGGGTGGGTCCTAACTAGCCAATTTCAAAATGGCCGCCATTTTCCAGATTTATTTACTATATCAGACAGGAAAGCTGTCATTTGCACCCCCAGGACTTACTCAAATCAACTTTTTTAGGTTCCTTGTGCACCTGGCATTGTGAAAAGAAATGAAAGTTCGCCATCACGATTCACAAAAATACGTGCAACAAAATATGAAACTAACAAAGTGAGGGCTTCATCAGCTCTCATGTGGTTTGTTAAGATTCTTTACCCGATGTCTGTAACTTAGATAGGTCATCATTACTACTAGATACACAGAGCGCAAGCAGATGCAGGTCTATATTACGAAGTGTTTTTTGTGTTCAGAACGCTTTATTAAAACCGAATGTCATTAAAAATTGTGGAATTAGCCCGTTTTAGAAGCTCATAAAAGTTAAAACCTAAATCTAATATAAAATCAACACAGATGAATTTTTTTTTATCATATTTATGTATTCTATAATTATTATCTGAAACAACATTCCTTCCAATCATAAACGCGGCAATTTTCACCAACTCCGCGTCATTTTGCATGTGGAATTCCAAGATACTATTTTATAAATTAAGCATTACACAACCTGTAGTCATTTTCATCTTATCACCTGTACTGCCGTTGATATAAACATCTCAAAAAAAGTAACTAACCCCCCTTAAATAATGGCCATGATTCAAAAACGGGTAATTGTATTACAAATCTGAAAAATGCGTTGTAAGCCGAATTTATTTCTGCACATTTGTAGCAATCGACTAAATATTAACGTCACAGCGTACATTTAAATCAATGTAACCCAAGATTTGAAAGTTGCAGTAAATTGTATTAATTTTGTATTCAGTGTAACGGAAGGAAATCTGTGTAATGGTATCTGAGTGTTTTTGTATTGTAAAAAATTTGTACGTAAATGCAACTTTCAAATCTGGACCTCACTGCATTAAATTGACCGGTGTTTTATTGTTTTCTGGTCTATCGTATCAAATAAGGTGTCAAAATGCGCCGAAATAAATTCTGCTTCCAACGCATTTGACAGATTCGTAATACAATAACCCCTTTTTGAATAATGGCCATTATTTAAGGGGGGTTAGTTACTTTTTTTGAGATGTTTATTTCCCTATCTTAAGCCCCTGAATTACAGTGTGCAAACTGACCTTTACAAGCCCAAGTGGTTAATTTATACAAAATAGATCTAAAAGCGGAAATTCCTAAAATAAAATAAAATAAATGAGGTTGATGAAGATTAAAAATAGAGACTACCATAGTGCTAACCACTTAGCATTACGCTGATCCAATACTGTCTGTTTTATATCCTTAACTCATTATCTACGAATGCCGCAAGCAGTCAATAAGTTATTTGATTTTTTCACAAACATAATCTTGTTTGCTACTCGTTTGAAATAGAACGCGATGCATTAGTATTATAACATGATGCACATTTGCTTTCTTCAGTAGACAGCGGTGACATTATATCATGATGCACATTGCTATCTTCAGTAGACAGCAATGACATTATAATGTGATGCACATTGCTATCTTCAGTAGACAGCAGTGACATTATATCATGATGCACATTGCTATCTTCAGTAGAGAGCAGTGACATTATAATATGATGGACATTGCTATCTTCAGTAGATAGCTGTGAAATTACAGCATGATGCACATTGCTATCTTCAGTAGACATCAATGCCATTATAACATGATGCACATTGCTATCTTCAGTAGACCGCAGTGACATTATAACATGATGGACATTGCTATCTTCAGTAGACAGCAATGACATTATATCATGATGCACATTTGCTTTCTTCAGTAGACAGCAGTGACATTATAATATGATGGACATTGCTATCTTCAGTAGACAGCTGTGAGATTAGAACGTAATGCACATTGATATCGACAGTAGATAGCGGTGAGATTTTACGTATTGCGTTGAGCTCGATTTCATGATCATTTGAGAGTCTAATTAATTGATTACACTTGTTGTGTGATTATAGATTGATGAGTGGCTAGAGATGATACCCATTAGAGTGTAATTATTTGTTTCGATTTGTTACGAGATAGAGATAATCAATAGTCTCCAACATGTTGAATTAATAGTCTACTGAGAGTATGAATCAACTCAGCAGAGCTGTTGTTATTTACAGTCAATCTTCTAAATTAGTTTATCTGATGACAGAATGAACCATAAGGATGTACTTCGCTTTCATTTGGTATAGGATGCCCAAGGACCGGTGCAGATCTTTAAATTATGGTCTTAATGAACTGATTTTGAGAAACTGTGGTCTTGAATAGTTAATCAGCGGCAAAACAGGAATCCCACATGTGACGTTTATAAACAATAGAGGATGATTCCTGAGCAAAATTATGTTGTAAAGGAACTACAAATCAGGGAGCGTTGAGCTGGAATTGTCACCAACTTGGAGCTTACAGAGACCGATAAATCTACGATATTTTGCAGGATGTTCTTGAAGAAGGATTAGGATAAAGTGACGGTCTTCAAAAACTGTCAGAGAGGGGCAACCTATAAGTAGGGATGACCAATGAACCATCAACTTGATTAGAACGCTCCCATAGACATGCAAGGAGCTCAACTGTGCACTGCTTGCACAGACATTTCTAAATTGATCTCATTCTTTTATTTATCAATATTTAGGCAAGTGAATGCCAATTATATTTTGTAACTATCTTGCAAATTACAGCAACACAACTTATTTCATTTTCCTATAAGTGCGAGTCAAAATTGGTCCATCGCCACAGTGCGTTTAATTGCCAGTGGCTGAGTTCAGCACTGCTCAAGAATGGCACAAAATATTCAGATTAATAATATCAGGTGAAAAATGTGGCCTACTGAGCTGTAATTTGGCAGAGTTGACAGTAATACCTCTATCATACCCTCTGTAAAAAGGAAAAAATATGAACAAGTAGATCTTGAGTTACAAATTAAATCACCAGCTTTCCTTTGGAATTTCCATACTCCTTTCGAATCATGCTAAGAAGACACCTTTCTGAACATAAATGTGAAGTTTCGTGCTCATTCGATGTATTTTTCACCTGATTTCAACCCTAAACGTTTTCTTATATTTAGGCCTATATACCATCTACAACTTGCTGCTGGCTATACCTTGTTTAGAACTTTCAAAAGAAATACCTGAATGTGCAACCATAACTGTTTCAAAATAGCCCACAAAAGTCATGCAGGTGACTCCGAGGTCATGCATTGAATTGGTTTGAATGAAGAATACTACGGGAACCAGCACCTTTTGTTAGAGGTCACGCATGAGCATGATGAGTGAAGTGCATACCTCTATTGTTGTGAATGAGTCAATGACCTTCAATGACACTTTAAGATTTTGTTTGCACACACCTACTAATTGGTCATATTAAACCCAATAACATTGAAATTTTTGGTTGTGAACAAAAAGTTCACCTAGACTAAGTGCAATTTTGATTTTGTGCCATATCAGCCATCTTGGATGATTTTTGGCAAATGTTCTCTAAATGCATGATTTCAATGCCTCGGTTTGTAAAAATACTTTATGCCATTGACTAGTAAAGTGCCATTTCATAATAAACCCTTTGATACTTTCACAATATGCTTGTTTCATGTTTGCATATCCATATATGTTAAAATAAAGAAATATATAAAGGTAAATATATGTTTATGCCAATTTTGCTCCCAATTGCTATTTTTGGACCATGTCATTTTATTTCGTTCCAATGACCGGTCAGAATGGGAAACTTTAAAAATTCATAATTCGAAAAGTTTTTGACCGATTTTGACCATTTAACCACCAAAATACTTCTGTTGATGAGTTCTATCCAGAAAACAATCTTTTGTAGCAATAGGGACAACATGAAATTTTGATGGTTATCCCTACTATAAGGGTCTTGATGACCGACAATATTGGTGCGTGATGCTTCCCCTGGGTGTCCAGATTTGAGGTGTTGTGGTGGCTGCTAATCGCGAGAGGTGAAACTGACGTCATCAATTTATGCGAATCCTTTGTTTTAAAAAGAATCAACAGCCATACATCGCGAATTTCGACTATCATGTTCAGAGAAGTCAAGATTCTCCGATACTACACCTGCTTACGGAATTGCATATTTAAATTGCGGCAGGTATGTGTGTGACGTCACTTTCACAACCACTTGAATCTCTCCAAAGACATGTAGAACCAATAACGTTTGAATATATTTCCATATATTACTTACTTATATATATCAATTCAAAATCCTATATAATGTTTGCCAAATTAAATCAAATAACTTATTGAATACCTGTGGCATTCTTCGATAAGGGGTTAAGGATATAAAACAGACAGTATTGGATCAGCGTAATGCTAAATTTACATGTTTTTGATTTTAGGCTAAATCTTCTCCTTTGACACTTTTACTTGATCGGACTAGACAGAAGTGACTCTGTAAAGCCTTGAGGTAAATCCGACTGCGTGAAATAAGGTGATGTAGGTGCTTGATGCACGCCATAACCATTCCAGTGCTATCATGGCCGCTAGCAATGTATATAGAAGCTCATCGTACAAAGTTTCGTGATACTGCGAGGATTAAATTTAAGGATACTCAATCACTGTGGTTTAATATTACAGGTGTAGAGCTTGATTATAGGTAGGTTAAGGATACAGCTTTGATAGACTCAGTCCTATCTCTACACGGGAGACAGGTGTTATTGAATCAGTCTGCCTACAATGTAAAAATAATAGGACATACAATACCGTAAACGTTCGCCTAATGGCGCTATGGAGTTCATGGAAATGAGAGAGCGCCATCCCTGTAAAAGCCGACTATTATCACTGATCATTAAGGGTACGTGTAGTTAAAGGGTGAAACCAGGAATAATAGACAAAGGGATAGGCATCCTAGTCTGCTGCCCTCTTTTGAAATATACCGTGTGTCATAAGTCTGTTCCTCCCCCATAAGAAAACCACATTAACATGCTTTAAATTAAACTTACACAATTAATTTGATATTAATGTTACTGCTTATTGTTTTAGATTAATTAAAATGACACTTAGCAATTTATTTGAAGTTGTTGTCTCTTTATGGTCGATAACCTCCGAAGGTATGCAAACCTCGGTCAGTGTTGTTTTTCCATTGAAATCTGAGGTTTGCAGATCTTTGAATCCGTCAACACATACAAAATTAGCTCTAAAAATGTAGAACAACGGCCGACATATTTTTTCTTTGCAATGCGCCTTTGGATTCCATATTGATGCTACGCTCCATGGGAAGTCGGAATATAGGCGGAACGGACTTTCGACACACGGTATATGTATCCTAGGTCTCACAATAGGCGGATTAGCGGCCATTTTGTCTTCGACATGATTTTATTCACATATCCTTATATTTTAGTACACAAATATACAAGTTAACAGGTTTACAATTTTAAAATTATATTTTGAGTATACAATATATTCTGTAGTAAATAGATCAAATGACGATGATTGTTCAGGTATTATATGCTTGATAGAATTAAACTGTTTGACCAGCTAGTATTCTTGCGAAGGTGGAGGAGTCTAAAGCTGTATTGACGAACACGCATGCGTTAAAAATGATGTAGCCTAGGTCGAACAATAGCGTGACGTAGTTTCCGGCATTGTTCCTATGCACTTTCACCCTCCTGGTGAAACCTATCGACACATACAATTATGAACAAGATCGGACAAACTTGTTCATGATAATGCGGTAATCATTCACCTGATACGTTGTGGCCCAGTGAGCAGAGCATGAGACTATAGTGCGAGGATAAAGAGAACTTGTGGAGAAGATTGATGGTTCGAATCTCATGCAGTAATTTCTGACAGATTATGATGTCTGCCAATGTTTTTTTTCTGATTTGAGGAAATTTTATTCTCTATTTTCTTAATTTTATCTTTAACATTGTTTATATAATTTTATTATTTTATCTTGTATGTGTCTTTTTTCATGATTCTTTGTTTTTATCGTTTCATTTTAGAGTAACTCAATCCATTCAATCAAATGTTGTAATGAACCTATTTGATTGTATAGGAATTTGTTATGTGTGTGAGACGAACTGTCGCGTGCGACAAGTCTTTCAATTCGCGCGAGTGTCCTTGCCTATGTATCAGTGGTCATAAGCATGATAAGAGGTACTGGCTTTCCATATTATGTGCACTCAACAACTCTTCAGTATCGAAGCCCGGTATCGAAGTTACGTAATGTTACTATGTCAACGGGATCACGCGCTTAAGTAATGAACCATGATCGAAACAATCAGTACACAAAAAGGCATACCAAAATAGCGTGATCGTAATGATCGCCATACAAACAGTTCCATCACGGAGTTACGTAACTACTTCGTGGTCTGATAGTTATGATCAATGGTCTGATCTACTTGGGTTCGATCCTTTTAAGAAAAGAAGAAAAAAAGCTGATCATTTATAATGCATAAATGAATAAAATAATGTTTTTACACAATTTGAAACATTGAGGCCGTTCTATTTTTCAAAGGTCATTTAACTGTTAAATGTAGTGATATCACGCATTGATAGGTAACAGGTGGAGCAAATTTTGTCAGCGGTTTTTGTTGCCGTTAGTTCGCAGTGCCTATTTATCTAAAAAAAAATAAGAGAATTAAAATTAAATTAAAAAAATTCACAATATTCGTTCGTAAAATGGGGACAAAATCCAAAAAGATTTCTTGACTCTTCTTCACATAAAAGTGGGGGCAGAAATCAAGATTCGAACAAGTACCATTCACCATTCAAGGCGCACCCTCTACCGACTGAGCTAACGGGTCAGACAATAGAAGGGTGTAATTTTGAACTGAAGAATATTAAAAAAATATGAAGAAATTACAATGTTATAAAAAGATTTACCAAAATGAGTTAGGTATAACGTATGACTCGATTTACAAATTAAGTCCAATGGCACTTTGAGAAAGAATACCTGAAGAAACCCCAAAACATTTGCTGCTCTAGCAACTAACCTAGTGACCTAAAGTATTGGGTCATGTCACGATATTTTTTTCTGAGGCATTATGTCAGGCGGATGTGAGTTCATAAGGGCAATGTCGGGGATTATAGCACAATAGATGGGGAGAGATGAGGTCCGACCAGGTCCGACCGAGTCTCCTACACAGGTTACGCTCCCTGTGGAGGGGCGGAACCAAACTGGCTGATGTGGAGACTAAACCAGTTTGCGTCGGTCTGATACTCGTCTTTGACCATGTGCAGATCTGGCTGGTCAGGAAGATATTTAATATCCCGAATTTATAATATGCATACCAGTTCCATCTATAACCGATTTGCTAGAGAATATTTGTTACCATGTTTAATAAATTCGTATTAATCGTATAATAAAATGTGGCCAAATGTATATTTGTGTACATAGTGTGTGGATCCACTCTTCTACGGACTTGGCTACTAAGCATGTCGGGAAGGATATGGCGGTATGCTGACCTGGGTCAATATGTTCTGGGCAGATGAGGTCCGACCAATTGCCTACGACCTTGTGTGCGATCATGTGTGACAGGCAATTCCCGATAATAATAGACGTTCCCTGCTTATGTCCAGGTTGCTCAATTTAACATACACGTATCCTTAATGCTGTTGAGATTTTACAAGGATGGCGCTCTCACATTTCTAAGAATCCAAAAGCGCCATTAGGCGAACGTTTACGGTAGTGGATATGCTTTTAGCCCTGTTCACGGGTGTCGAATGCAGACGACAAGTGCCATATTTGATCTAAAAGCTCAAAAAAGCTCAAAATTATACATTTCCATGACAATACTTGGAATCAGCATGACAGATGAAAGAAAATGAGTACAAACAAGCCTAGTATTGATTTAATGTTTTTTGAGATAGCTCTTGATATTTTGAGAAAATATTTTGACACTTGGACTTTCAACCTTCTCCGAACCGGATCCGCACCTGAAGGCAATGTGTTTTTGAATCAGTCTGCCCACAATGTAAAAAATACTGTATCTTCAAGCAAAGCAACCTCCTCCGACCCGGATCTGCACCTGCAGGCAATGTGTTTTTGAATCAGTCTGCCCACAATGTAAAAATACTGTATCTTTAAGCAAACAACATAGCATAAACTGGTGGGCAGAAATTGTGAGTTAATTTACTGCGTAAGTAAAAGGCAGTATCTGCTAGCACTTAACTAAGCAGATACTGTGTTTTTAATCGGGAGGAGAGGAATGCAACCAAAATTTAGGCTTAAACAGCTAAAAGTGATATCATGCTAATGTATACAGATGCTTTTGAGTCATTCTGAACTTTAATTTCCACTCTTTTACAAAATTATTCACTTTTATAGCATTTTTAAAGCTTTTTTCGGATTGGTGGCGCTATTTAGTTACTGTAAATTACTCTTTCCTTTCAAGCTTTTAATACAAATAATTCCTTTTATTGTTTGATAAAATATATGTTTATAACATTTCCTTGTTGCTTGTTTCACCTATTCCAGGTGTTTTAATGACAGTATTAATCACCTACCCCTTGCAAATAAAGAATTTATGATAAATAGCGCCATCTATAGTTTGCATTTAGTTAATAATGAAGCCAATTCTATTTACATCAAACAACCGTGTCACATTGGCATTTTCAAAATATCACACTTTACTTTTTTGAAATTCTCAATTTTTGAAATAAGACAATGACCTGTCGAATTCTGTAATTATCAATTGTGTTTCAACAATTAGTTATCTTCAAAGCAAACACTTTGAATGCAATTCTTTATATAAGTGTTTAATGTCATTCAAAATATTATTAAGAAAGCTTACGATTTTGCAATTTTGACTCTTTTAAGTAATCACTTGCTTATACATTCCCCACTTACATGGTTAAAATTATGCAATTCTAGCTTTCTTTTATAAATCATATTTGACTAGTGGAATATTTACCCCGAATATTCAGCGATTTAGCTGATATAAAAACGCATCAAAGCTGGCTTTGAATGTTTGTTTATTGTAAGCCTACTTTAAAATATTCGTTGCGTAACTTATTAAAACAATCTTTTGTTTGATCATTTGAGATAAAATTTCAAGAAAACGTATTAAAAAATCTTCATGTTTAAGAAAACAGCCTAGAAATGCCTTTGGGATGTACTTGATGATGACGTTGAAATGTGTTCCATAAATGATACGTGTTGTTGAGTTTTAACTCTATTATATAAGCGGTTGCGATCATGGAATAAGAAACACGCATGTATTCGAAATACTATAGGCTATTTGAAAACCACTGGACCTCTACTATGAATGTTTGTACTCGGTCTATTACGATTATGTCGATCTTAAATATGATGAGGAAATGGCTAATTTTGACTTTTTGAAAAAAAAAAACCGACAAAAATGTCACCGCTATCAGCCTTCTCTGCACTCGTATCTCAGGGAGGGTTTATTGAACTCCCTCAAGCAGATTTTGACTACAGCTGACATGATTGAAAGCAAAATATTTTTATTTAAAGTAAGCTTGGCCCAGACGTTGAAATCTTCTTGAAATTCCATTCGAACGAGTACAAACAAGTGCAGTAAAGGCCCGTTGGTTCTTGAGATTTTTAAGGTAAATGTTAAATTTGGTACTTTTGGAATTACATATAGAGACTTACAGCAAATTGTGTACGTCAGCAAGCGTGAAATTAAAGCCCAAGGTATTAAGTGAAGTATTCTGTAGAGCGAGATTTTGACAAGGATATTGTTTGCTACGATCGGGAACTCTTGTTTATTTTTCTCGCAAATACTTCAGAAACATGCCTATCTAAAGGGGTACTTCAGGATACTCAACCCAATTCTACAGTTCCACTAGGAGCTGAAAGATTAGGTGTGGATGTCAGTGCATAGGCTAAACCTTTGATCATTTTGGATTTTTTGCGTGCGAACGCAGACATTTCATTAAAAAATGCACATAGCCTACACACACCTACTTGCATAAACCTAAAACTCACACTCACACTCTGACACACCCCACACCCTCATCGCATACACCCACCCCTTCACATACACACCCCTACACATAAATGTCAACATAAACGAATCCATAAAATAATGTGCCTCAAGTTGCGGTAGAATGACGTTCAATGACGTGTTTATGTGAATACCTATGTTATGGTGTCCTTTCAAGAATAGCCACACTGCAAAACCCCGAACCCCCACACCTACACCCAAGACAAATCCACCCCTACGCACCGTCACAATACGAACAAACAAGCCTCCGCAAGACAAATTCTCTACTAATCCGGGGATGCCGTTGTTTTTATTTTACATCTTACATTGAACCGTTTATTTATAGCCATTGATCTATAACAGTTTCAACATAGCCAAAGGCTTGTGTTTGGAGACCGTTTTTATTCCATTCATTATGTTTTGTGATGTTTTTATCGATTCAAACTCTTCAATGTTACAGTTAACATCAATGGAATGACCTTTCTAAATGTGTTTTGTTTGTATACAAATAGAATTTGTTCCATTAAAGCCCAATTTATACTCAGTCGCTTTTACAGAAATTTGAATTGCACAAATTCTCAGCTGGTGTGCATCTCAGAACGTGCGCGCGACTCGATTTTCTCCCAAAGCGATCGAGTATAAATTCATCATCTCTTGTCAAGGTGAATGGAATCCAATAAACTAAACTTACTACTATTATCCTTGATCTTTGCGAATTAATGTGAATTAGTGATGGATTTGCGTTCGTCTGGACGTAATCAAGCTATTACATCAAGATTAGCATAATGGTTGGCGTAGCTTAAAATTGCATTAGTGTAATTTTAAATGGATTACTGATATTTATCCCTTTGTTGTTACATCTGTTTTCTTTTTAAAATGCCAGATTCCCTGAAATAGAAAGCACTTTTTAGACCAAAGGAAATGTTAAATCAGAGAGGAGGAGTTTGTATATAAGATTAGCATAATGGTTGGCGTAGCTTAAAATTGCATTAGTGTAATTTTAAATGGATTACTGATATTTATCCCTTTGTTGTTACATATGTTTTCTTTTTAAAATGCCAGATTCCCTGAAATAGAAAGCACTTTTTAGACCAAAGGAAATGTTAAATCAGAGAGGAGGAGTTTGTTTTCTAAGGTCAACCTACACATTCAATTTTCCCGGATCAATTCACAGTGCTCAAGATGCTGATACATATAAGAGTTTTAAATGAAGGAGTTTTATAACGTTTTTAAAGTTTTATTTCTTTTTTTCACTATATGAAGAAGAGAAAATCCACAAGATGCTCATACAAAAAAGAACAACTGCAATATCAAGTGCAAGTTCAACACCGTGAACAACAACAACAACAACAACAACAACAACAACAACAACAAGATAGCATTGTATCACATTCTATTCACAACTGCTGTCTAATGAAGCTTAGTAAGCTACTTCTGTACCACATTCTGATCTCGTTGCTGTCTATTTGAAGACAGCAATATGCACATTCTAATCTCGCTGTCTACTGACGATAATGTTACTGCTCGCTATAGCAATAAATATTACATAATTAAACTTCACTTCTTTATATTGAAAAGGGCAATGTACTGTGCCTTTTATGTTCTGATCATTGCTGTCAAATAAAAATATCAAAGCCACCCCATTCTATAATATCACTGTTTTCTGCTAAATATTACTATGTTCTCCTCATTCATTCGTTCGTTCGTTCGTTCATTCATTCATTCATTCATTCATTCATACATTCATACATTCATTCATTCATTCATTCATTCATTCATTCATTTATTCATTCATTCATTCATCCAACCACCCCTGCAACCATCCACCCATCCAATCCAGTCATCCATCCAAGTCGTCCAGACCGCCGTCCATCATTCATTCCAGAATACAAGACCGCGACTCTGACGCAGACCTCTGCATTGTGCACCTGGCATTGTGAAAAGAAATGAAAGTTCGCCATCACGATTCACAAAAATACGTGCAACAAAATATGAAACTAACAAAGTGAGGGCTTCATCAGCTTTCATGTGGTTTGTTAAGATTCTTTACCCGATGTCTTTAACTTAGATAGGTCACCATTACTCCTAGAAACACAGAGCGCAAAAAGTAGAGTATAAGATGCAGGTCTATATTATGAAGTGGTTTTTGTGTCCAGAACGGTTCATTAAAACCAAATTTCATTAAAAATTGTGGAATTAGCCCGTTTAAGAAGATCACATGAAACTGGACTTTGTCATCACTTGTTAAAAACTAAATCTAATATAAAATCAACACAGATGAATTTTTTATCATATTTATGTATTCGATACTTGTTATCTGAAACAACATTCCTTCAAATCATAAACGCGGCAATTTTCACCAACTCCGTGTCATTTTGCATGTGGAATTCCAAGATACTATTTTATAAATTAAACATTACACAGCCTGTAGTCATTTTCATCTTATCGTATTCAGGAAATCACCTGTACTGCCGTTGATATTAACATCTCAAAAAAAGTAACTAACCCCCTTAAATAATGCCATTATTCAAAAACTGGTAATTGTATTAAAATATTGAAAAAATGCGTTGGAAGCAGAATGTATTTCTGCACATTTGGACACCTCATTTGTAGCAATTGACTAAATATTGACGTCACAGCATACATATAAATCAATGTAGCCCAAGATTTGAAAGTTGCAGTAAATTGTATTGATTTTGTATTCAGTGTAATGCAAGGAAATCTGTGTAATGATATCTGAGTGTTTTTGTATTGTAAAAATGTGTATGTAAGTGCAACTTTCAAATCTGGACCTCACTAAATTAAATTGACCGGTGTTTTATTGTTTTCTGGGCTATAGTATCAAATAAGGTGTCAAAATGCTCAGAAATAAATTCTGCTTCCAACGCATTTTACAGATTTGTAATACAATAGCCCCTTTTTGAATAATGGCCATTTTTAAGAGGGGTTAGTTACTTTTTTTGAGATGTTTATTTTGCCTATCTTAAGCCCTTGAATTACAGTGTGTAAACTGACCATTGTAAGCCCAAGTGGTTAATTCATACAAAATAGATCTAAAAGAGGAAATTCCTAAACTAAACTAAAATAAATGAGGTTGATGAAGATTATAGACTATCATAATGTTAACCACTTAGCATTTGTCTGTTTTATATCCTTAACTCCTTATCTACGAATGCCGCAAGCAGTCAATAAGTTATTTGATTTTTTTTTCACAAAAAAATCTTGTTTGCTACTCGTTTGAAATAGAACGCGATGCATTAGTATTATAACATGATGCACATTTGCTTTCTTCAGTAGACAGCAGTGACATTATAATAAGATGGACATTGCTGTCTTCAGTAGTAGACAGCAATGACATTACATCATGATGTACATTGCTATCTTCAGTAGACAGCAATGATATTATAATATGATGGACATTGCTATCATCAGTAGACAGCAGTGACATTACATGATGCACATTGTTATCTTCAGTAGACAGCAGTAATATTATGACATAATATATATTGCTATCTTCAGTACACAGTTGTGAGATTAGAACGTGATACACATTGCTATCGTCAGTAGACAGCTGTGAGAATTTGCATATTGCGTTGAGTTAAACTCGATTTCACGATCATTTGAGAGTCTAATTAATTGATTACACTTTTTTATTTTATTTATTTATTAAGGTATAAAACAATCCAGAAAGCAGGTCACAGACCAGATACGCCTGGGTAACAATTAAAAACATGTATAAAAACAACATACAAAGCAACAACAAAATGCATACAATAGCATAACATTCAAAGGCAAAAATCACAGATTATTAAGACGCTGAACAACTTGAGGGATGGTAGATTGCATGTACCTGGTTCGCTTACAGCGAGGAGGATCAATCTGCTGGGCATACCTAAGATTCCTACCGTGCCGTTCACCTTTGTGTGATTATAGATTGTTGTGTGATTATAGATTGATGAGTGGCTAGAGATGATACCCATAAAGTCGTATGCAGACTCCGAGTATTAGACGTATAATATTGTATGTAACATATCTACGTTATTTAATCTATTGCCATTTTATTTCCAGTAATGTTTAAATTCTAACGAATGTTTGATGACGAAAAATCGATAATATGTTACATATAATATCTAGCAGAAATATATTATCGATTTTACGTCATCAAACATTCGTTAGAACTTGAATTGTCACCAACTTGAAGCTTACAGAAAGCGATATATCTACAATATTTTGCAGGATGTTCTTGAAGAAAGATAAGGATAAAGTGATGGCCTTCAAAAACTGACCGTCAATATTGGTGCGTGATGCTTCCCCTGGGTGTCTAGATTTGAGGTGTTGTGGTGGCTGCTAATCATCTCCCGGAGACGCGAGAGGAGGTGAAACTGACGTCATCAATTTATGCGAATCAACAGCCATACATCGCGAATTGCGACTATCATGTTCAGAGAAGTCAAGATTCCGATACTACACCTGCTTACGGAATTGCAGATTTAAATTGCGGCAGGTTTGTGTGTGACGTCACTTTCACAACCACTTGAATCTCTCCAAAGACCTGTAGAACCAATAACGTTTGAATGTATTTCCATATATTACTTACTTTTATATATCAATTCAAAATCCTAATGCCAAAATAAATCAAATGTCTTATTGAATACCTGTGGCATTCTTAGATAAGGGGTTAAGGATATAAAACAGACAGTATTGGATCAGGCGTAATGCTAAATTTACATGTTTTTGATTTTAGGCTAAGTCTTCTCCTTTGACACTTTTACTTGATCGGACTAGACAGAAGTGACTCTGTAATGCCTTGAGGTAAATCCAACTGCGTGAAATAAGGCGATGTAGGCGCTTGATATGCATACCATAACCATTACAGTGCTACCATGGCCGCTAGCAATGTATATACAGAGAAGCTCATCGTACAAAGTTTTGTGATACTGCGAGGGTTAAATTTAAGGATACCCAATCACTGTTGTTTAATATTACAGGTGTAGAGCTTAGTTAAGATAGGTTAATGATACAGTTTTGATAGACTCTGCCTAACCTCTATCTATAAGTATCAACAAATAAACGCATATTGCCTTTCTATTTGGCCGCCAGTGAGGTGTAGGAATGTGTCAAGTCGGATTCGTATTATACTCGTGAAGAGAGGACTGCACACCTTCAACATTGGTATTATCAAAATATCATTATTCTGAACATTGCAATAACAAAATGACCCACCGAATAGTCTACCAATTAATTGTGTTTCAACAATTTTAGTTATCATCAAAAACATTTTTAATTTGTTTGTTTGCATTTAAAAATGCAATCCTTTATATAAGTATTTAATGTCATTCAAACATCATTAAGAAAAATTACTATTATGCAATTTTGACCGTTTTAATTAATCTCTTGATCATTTACTCCTACTTACATGGTTAAAATCATGCAATTCTAAAGCTTAAAAATTCATATTTGACTAATAGTGAGATATTCAGAGATTTAGCAGGCACATAATTGCATCAAAGCCGACATCAAATAATCTTTGTTTATAATAAACCTACTTTAAAATATTCCTTGCTGACTTATACAAATCTTCTTTTTAATCATTTGAGATAAAATTTCAAGAAAAACGTATTAAAATCTTCATGTTTAAGAAAACAGCCTAGAAATGCCTTTGGGATGTACTTGATGATGACGTTGAAATGTGTTCCATAAATGACACGTGTTGTTGAGTTTTAACTCTACTATATAAGCGGTTGCAATCACACAATAAGAAACACGCATGTATTCGAAGTACTACAGGCTATTTGAAAAACACTGGACCTCTACTATGAATGTTTGTACTCGGTCTATTACGTTTATGTCGATCTTAAATACGATGAGGAAATTGCTAGTTTTGACTTTTTGAGAAATGGTTTTTTTAAAACGCTATCAGCCTTCTTTTGCACTCGTATCTCAGGGAGGGTTTATTGAACTCCCTCCAAGCAGATTTTGAGTACAGCTGACATGATTGAAAGCAAAATGATTTTTTATTTAAAGTAAGCTTGGCCCAGACGTTGAAATCTTCTTGAAATTCGATTCGAATGAGTACAAACAAGTGTAGTAAAGGCCCCGTGGTTCTTAAGCTTTTTAAAAGTTAATGTTAAAATTTGGCACTTTTGGTATTACATAGAGAGGCTTACAGCAAATTGTGTACGTCAGCAAGCGTGATATTAAAGCCCAAGGTATTAAGTGAAGTATTCTATAGAGCGAGATTTTGACAAGGGAGGATATTGTTTGCTACGATAGGGAACTGTTGTTTATTTTTCTCGCAAATACTTCAGAAACATGCCTATTTAAAGGGGTACTTCAGGATACTCAACCCAATTCTACAGTTCCACTAGGAGCTGAGAGATGAGGTGTGGATGTCAGTGCATAGGCTAAACCTTTGATCATTTTGAAGTTAACTGGTCTCAAAGTTTTCAGTGTTTTATATCGGCATTCTTTGTTATCTGCCAAGATGTATTCTTGTATTTAAATACATGAAGATTGAACTTCTGTTCACAACACACAAAGTTGATCATCTGATATTTTCGTTTCTTAAGACTACAACCTTATTCAGCAGAATTCTTATGTTTACTTTAATGATCGTCTATTCTTAGGGTCAGATACTGCCTACATGATTCCCGGAACTGGCTGCGAAGACTTTGTCCTGTTTTTTTTTTCAAACCAATATGCCCCACAATTTAAATGCAGTGACAGAGATTGCCTTAAATTTTTGCGTGCGCACGGGGACATCCAGTCGAAAAAATTGCACATACGCACACCTACTTGCATACACTTTATACTCACACGTGCACACCCCGACACCCCACACCCTCATTCCATATACCCACCCCTACACAAATACACATACCCATACATGCATTGGTAAAAATGTCAAGATAAACGAATCCTTAAAATAATGTGCCTCATGTTGCGGTAGAACGACGTTACTGTCAATATTGAGGCAATGAAAATAGTGTTTCAGCAAGGTATGTGAATACACGGATATAATGATGACTAGGAGCTTATAGGAGACACACGCCACACCACCAACCCTCATACCCTACTCATACCCACCCATGTCCAACACAAATCCACCCCTACGCACCGTAAGAATACGAACAAACACGCCACCGCAAGACAAATCCTCTGTCAATGCTGAGATGCCGTTGTGTTGCATCTTACATTGTCCCGTTTATTTTTAGCCATTGATTTATAACAGTTTCAACATAGCCAAAGGCTTGTGTTTAGAGACCGTTTTTATTCCATTCATTATGTTTTGTGATGTTTTTATCGATTCAAACTCTTCAATGTCACAGTTAACATCAATGGAATAACCTTTCTAAATGTGTTTTGATTGTATACAAATAGAATTTGTTCCATTAAAGCCCAATTTATACTCAGTCGCTTTTACAGAAATTTGAATTGCGCAGATTCCCAGTTAGTGTGCATCTCAGAACGGGCGCGCGACTCGTTTTTCTCCCAAAGCGATCGAGTATAAATACATCATCTCTTGTCAAGACGAATGGAATCCAATAAACTAAACTTACTACTATTATCCTTGATCTTTGCGAATTAATGTGAATTAGAGACGGATCTGCGTTCGCCTTGACGTAACCAGGCTATTACATCAAGATTAACATAATGGTTGGCGTAGCTTAAAATTGCATTAGTGTAATTTTAAGGGATGGGTTTATATGTGTGTAAATGGAGGAGAAATGGGAGGATTTTGGCATGTTTGTAGTCCGAATAATCAGACCCAGAACAAAATATTAATTTCTGACATGATCTTGTACTGGGTCTGAACTGTTTCCATATGAAATCTTGATGGCAAATTGGACAATAGAAGCACATGGTTCTACGTGACAGCTTTTTAATCCCTATTCAGGTTACGTGAATCACGCTATTGTGGACCATCCTTCTGATACTTGAGTGTTTGGACACGCGGAACGGTTTTTTGTCTACCTCTCTGTTTGTAAACAAACCAGCAGGTCGAAATCGTCCTCCTCGCCGAATACGAAAGTCAGCGTAATAGTACGGCACTAGCATGTTTGCTGTGATTGTTTGCCCAGCAATATTGATCACAAGTACACAATTGATGGTGCATATCAAGGACCAAACTCTATAGTTTTATATTTGAGCACGATCACTTCTGTAAGGTCATGGGAAATTATGTAAATCGGCTTTTATATTTGATGTTGCATATCGGCTCACGCACTTTATTTTTGTACCCAGTATTTCACAAAGTCCCTGTACTCTGATGACCCTATGACTTTTTGCTGGTATGTTGAGCACTTTAAACAATTAATTATAGTACTTACCTCCTACTTTAGGAACATGCGTATGTCTTAATGTATGTCGACCATGTCAACAACCCAGTGTAGTTTTACATGGTTGGAAAAGTCTATTTCCTTTCGCTATTTTGCCAATCATAATTCATAAATTGTCCAACTTTTTGACAAAAAAGAGTTTTACAACTATTCCGCCAGCAAGGAAACACAAATTTATGTGTATCCAGTGCGTCCTTTACGTTTAAATAGTTCAGTTTATTGTCAAGTTGTGCCTCTATACGCCATATTTACGGAATTGATGATACGAGCTGATACGGAATTTTTGAACCCAAATTTCTTGAAGTATACATTACCTTTTTAACTTCTCGCCACGAAATTGGATTCATAAGAAGGTCAAATACAAGCCTTCCATTATGGCTGGTATCATCATCTCGATTGGTGTCTTGTGTTAGTATTATTCCATATTTTGCTGGTAGAAGTTCAATGAAACCCTCCATAATTCACGACTACTGTCACTTGTGTTATAAACTCGATGTGTTTACTATATTGTCGCTCGGGTCCGCGACTAATCGCAGGGACCAGTCTATCATTAGCTATTCTATACACTTTTCAATAGCCTTATTGTGATGTGTGGGAGTTTTAAAAGCCGAGCCATGAACAAATATATAATGCGAGCACCCGGGGGCATCAACTTTAGAGGTGACGGTATGTGCCTGTCAATATATGCCCCTCTTTTGAAGCCGACTATACCCGATGGCCAGGCACCTTCAGTTTTCAAAATATTATACCCAATGACCCCTTTTTCATTTTGATTGTACATAATTGACCCTTTTTTTATAAAAAAAACCCAACGTTTTGTACTGATATGCGCCTACTTCGCGACGCTTGTACAAAATGTAGGCACATATACCCATCAATTCTAAAGTTGAGTGCCCCGGGGCGAGCGCATACTGCGGGCCAATGAACAATGAGATAGTGGCTTTTCTGATATCACTTTGAGGAACTGTTGAAGTATAAATCAGCCAACGAGTAGGTGTGTCCAAATTGCACATCTTGAATTGAGACCAAGACATGCTGTTATTTCAATTGTTATATCGTTCCGGTTGGTTTATTACCTACCATTGCCTACGAGATGCAGTTCTAAGGTGACAGAGGGACAGGTCTGCAATTCGATTCCACAACCATTCATACCTTTCATCTGTTTTATTGTATTATCGTGCGAATTGCTCCGTGGTACCTTACGGGTACCTGAATTTTATTTGAATGAAGATGACTCTGTCATGCTCGACGTCATATTGCATAATTTCTATACAGTATATGCAATAAACCAACCAGAACAGTATAACAATTGAAATAATAGGCAGTTCTAAGATAGGTTAAGAAGAATATAACGTCATTCTGTATTATTATTCAAGGTTGTAACGTGTGTCTATGCTGTCATGTAGGCCTACCTGGCAACAGACACGCCCCGGTACAAACAGATGAAATTTGTAGAAAAGCGTGATTATGACAAAAACATTAAAAAATGATACTTTGAGGTATTGTTTTTTAATTTTGTATGGCAGATCATACATACACATGTGCTGAGGTCAAAAAGGTAAAAATTTTGTTTTTGACCCCTGACTCACCTGTCATTCCAAACAACCCCTTAAATGGATTACTGATATTTATCCTTTTGTT
Source organism: Amphiura filiformis (assembly GCF_039555335.1). Taxonomy (NCBI): domain Eukaryota; kingdom Metazoa; phylum Echinodermata; class Ophiuroidea; order Amphilepidida; family Amphiuridae; genus Amphiura; species Amphiura filiformis. The sequence continues at coordinate 59,903,149 of NC_092638.1, forward strand.
GTTACATCTATTTTCTTTTTACGATGCCAGATTCCCAAAAAATAAATCAGAGAGGATGAGTTTGTTTTCTAAGGTCAATCTTCAAAGGTCAGTAAAGTCACAGTGTAAAAGATTAAGATACGGATACACGTTTTAAATGAAAGAGATTTAAAGTTTGTCCAGTAATTTGTATGAGGAGGAAAAGTATACAAAATGCGATATAAGAAAGAACAACTGCAATACTAAATGCAACACCACGAACAACAATAACATCAATAAGAACAACAACAACAATACGGAGCGCAACATCACGAACAATTTACAGCAAAAGGTATACTTTAGTGCAACGTCACAAAAAAACAACAATATAGGGCATGCAGTGCGCACCACGAACAATAACAATATCGAATGTAACTCCACAAACGACAACGAAACATTGTGCAACACAACTTACTAAGGGAAAGCATCTGCCGTACTAGGCGCAACAACAACAAATAAACTCCTTGACGCTACTCCACAAGCCTCAGCACACATTACCGAATGTTGCTGACCACTACAACCCCATATCATTCCATAAGCCATTATACAACAACAACAACAACAACAACAACAACAACAACAACAACAACAACACAGGGAATTGCAGCAAAGAAGCGCACATCAAAGGCATTCCACAATTGACCTTCGCAGCCAGGATCAGCTCCCCGAGTTCCGCCATCATGCTATATTTTCCTTTATCACTGCACGCTCAGGCATTTAATATTTGTATACTATTGAGAATACCAAATTTGTTTAATGTTCACTATTTTTCTAGAGGGTAGAAAAGTGGCACAACGGTACTCTTTTTCGCTCAAAACACTCAAAAACAAGGCAGCGGGTTTGAACACCGTCGATGCCGTCCTGTTAGGCACACAGGCTAAGCACTTTAACTTTTCACCTCTTTCATAGTGCAGTGTCGTCCACGGCATATTCACCGTGACCTTTGCAGCCATAAACCCGCTTATTGAAGATTAAACCGATATATGCAGTACTAAACCATTATATAGTAATCTATTGTCCAATGCAAATTTATTACCACCTGATAATATTGGTCCAATGAGCGACCGAATTGTCCGCTACGGACGACTAATCCAATCGATAATGACACTATTGACATGTACGAGCGGAGCTCCACTGACCGTGTTTTGGGGTATTTTTCACTGGTTTGCAGCTGTTTGCTGTCATTTACTCATCAAGGCGGACCACCGTTATTATAAGGACTATGCCAATTATTTAAAGATTGACATGTAGAGAATAAGCCATAATTGATTGACAGAAAGTACTAAATTTGTACCTATGACGGTTTTATGACACCAATCTTCCAAATACGACCAAAAATGGCTGCCCGGTGAAGCAAAATGTGCATTGGAATAACACGGCGAGTTTGGATAGATGGTAGGATTTCTTTTAATAAAATGTATGTTCCCCGTTATTAAAGCTTGTACTGGGTTGAAGATTCAGATATTTGGAAAAGAATAAGTAATTGAAACATAGAGCAAGTACGAAAATCATAGCTTTTATACTTTTGGATAAATGATGCTAACTAGTTCATCCCATACAGCTACAACACAGCGCTACCAGTAGGGTTCAATTGCCTATTATGAGTGCCCCTGTGTTGTGTGCATACATGTAGTTAACAATAACTGCATGATGTTCTACAGTTATAAACATAATTATTATGCTAAACTAAACAGTATCGCTGTGCAGTAAATGTGGCGAACACAAAGAAAAAAAAATGGGCCAGAACGATTCGAAATGGAATGAATTCTATATTTTAACCTGCTTTGTGTGTCGTTTTGTATCGTGAGTCCTTGACTTACCGTAAAAACTCGATAGTTAGCATATGTGCTTACTATCGAGCGCTTTTAAAACATGAAATTGTACCAAAGTCCGGCGCTTTACCAAATGAGCTAATAGCTGCTAATGGAGTTGCAACACACATTTACAGGTTTACTTGCTCGTATATAACTATGTGTATAGATGATTTGATCAAAACCCTTTACACTTTTGTGGATGGGGCTCTCTATGTTTGTATGTTTTAAAGTACATATGCTAACTATAAAGTTTTTACGGTAGCTCAATGACTAACAACACTCGAATTCCTTTCAATAAGAATCACGCGTATTTGAGGTTGCCAGACGCTCTATGATAAACCCTGTCTCCCCCATCTGTCCTCTTTCAGGCAAGCCCGTACTTATCAGTGGATGTACTATCAATGTCAACATAAAATAGTACAGCCACTGATAAGTACAGGCAAGCCCGTACTTATCAGTGGCTGTACTATTTTATGTTGACATTGATAAAATGGAATTTGCCTTCTGTAGAGCTTCTAGAAAGGAAAATGATGAACGTATACACACGTTTGCGCGCATTCGATTGTTGATAGTCTACATGTTTTATTTTTAGATTCTATAAATTTGACACTAGTCAAATTTGTAGACGATATATTCACGTTGGAATGGATAAAACCAGGCAAATAACTCAATTTTGGAATTCATATATGCTGTAAAGCGTGCAAAAAGGATGTACTTTGGGATGTATTTATAACTGTTCAGGAAATGTTATGTTTGTTGCAGGATGAAGTCTAGTCACGAAGACATCATATAGGTGGCGATATCAAGATGTATGACGTTGTCATATTCACCTATTTTATTTGTTGTATTGTTTCTGTTGCAACGAAAGAATTCAAATCGGCAAGTCTTGGCAACCTTAGATTTCGAAAGGAATGATATTCAAAGGGGTCATGGGAAACAATACCTTCCAACTGCAGTCTTGGTGATCGAATAAGAGTAAAGTAGGGTCATACTTATATTAGACGTTGAAAGCAGCAGGTGTCTTCTTGGAAAAAATAATACTTTAAGGGGTACTACACCCCTGCCCAATTTTGTGCCTATTTTTGCATTTTTCTCAAAAATTATAGCGCATTAGGGACAAATAAGATATGTATATTATAGGGGCAAGGACTACAACTACTGCACTGGAAATTTTATTTCAGCACAGACAACAGTAGTGGAGTTACAGTCAAAAATGAGGGAAAACCAATATTTGAATAATAAATCAATAACTACTTGCTTTGAGTTGCTGAATTTTCAGTACAGTAGTTGTAGTCCTTGCCCTATAATATACATATCTTACTTGTCACCAATGTGCTATAATTTTTGAGAAAAATAAAAAATAGGCATAAAATTGGCCAGGTGTAGTACCCTTTCTTAACTGAAGACAGGCTTTTGGATGCAAGGCCGTTGCCTGGGTTAATCTATTGTTAACATTTAGGGTTAGGATAAAGATTAAGAAAACGATTAGCATCAGGTCATATTAGGAGTTTGACTAGCATCAATATTAAAAATATGTTGTTGCTGAGATTCAAATAAGTCATGTGACATAAAATAAAGAATATACTTTCTTTCGTGTCTTCTTCTGTTGTTTCTTTCTTTCTTTTTTCATTCTGCTTGGCTATTTGTGAGAGCCAAATAATAAAAACCTCCTTAGACATAACAGGCCAGGAATTGACTGGTAATAGCAATTAATACAATAGAAATCATGTATGTCCTCCTAACCTCTCCATTGAGTTGAAGGAGGCATTTTGAAATTGGCTGCACGTACTTTATAGCATCTTCTTCACGACAGTTGAGTGATTGACTTCAAAGTGGTGTCTGAATATCTTACAATTAATCAGAGAACACGTGCGGTTAACATTGTTAAGGTGGTGATGTCAACAGGGTGTTGCAATTTCTGCTTCGATAGAAACGAGAAAATGTTATTAGTAAATACATGGTGAAATAGAAGCTTTAATGCATTTAATCGACTGCTTATACTTTAGTGAACAATATTGGAAATAACAATTAATTTAGAGTAAGGTGAACTTTAAACAAAGGTCTCACTTACATTGTGGAGGTTGGTATTATCTCGGTTTAAGTCGCTGCATTTTCGTTTTATATGGATGGCTTTTTTGACTAATCTTACCAAGAGTTGGAAGCGTCCCAATCTATAGAGTGGATAGAGCCTGTGGCATGTTCCTTGACCGGACAATGATATTTCCCCGTGTTCATGGATGTACGAAGATGTACAGTCACTACAAGGGATGTGGTACACCACACCACATTTATCCTATTTATCAGTCTTATTCTTAGGATTGACTAGAACTGATCTGATGTTGGTAGTAGGCTTGATGTGGGTAATGACACTGTTGGAGTGCAACCACCGCAGAATGCACTCCGAGAGTTCCAGAACGTAAGGTATGGAGACGCCCCTTCGGTTGATTTAGTTTGTTTCTAGGACTGGAGGTTTAGGTTCTCGTCTCTTACTGTCAGTAACCCAGCTCCAATCCTCATAGCCACAGATGGCTAGAGATTTGCGAACTTTAGGTAAGTTCTTACGTACGCTCTTCTTCTTTGGTTTGTTTGTTTAATGTGCACTATTTTTTTTTCTAGAGGTTATGAAGCTTTACGGGTTTTCAACTTAAAATATATCAAGGGTGGGGGTACAAATCTTGTCGATGCCGTCCTATTGTGCACAGAGGCTACGCCCTTTAACTTTTTCACTTCTTTTCAGAATGTTATGGGAAGGTAAACGAAACCGGGCAGATTCGCTGTGCAGAAGTTGTTACGACGGTTCACAATGTGATTCCCTTACAGCAAGTCAGGCCAAAACGCTTCGGACGTAGAGATGCGTCGTACTTCAGCACGTGCACACAGTAATGAACTTTCACATTTAACTTTACAGTTTTTCAAAAGACGAGAATTCAATTGTTGAAGTTTCCAGATGTTCTATGGTAACCCCAATATCACCGTTTGTCCTCTTTTAGGCAAGCCCGTATTTTTCAGTGGCTGTACTTTTTCATGTTGACTATGATAAATTGAAATTTGCCTTCTTAAAAGGTTGTAGAAGAAAAGACATTAGATTGTTGATCGTCTACGTGATTTTATATTTAGATTCCATAAATTTGACACTAGTCAAATTTGCAGACGATAAATGTCACGTTGGAATGGATAAAACCAGGCAAATAACATGATTCTTGAGTTCATATTATGCTGTAAAGCGTGTAAAAGGATGTACTTTGGGATGTATTTATAACTGTTCAGGAAATGTTATGTTTGTTGCAGGATGAAGTCTAGTCACGAAGACATCATATAGGTGCTAATATCAAGACGTATGACGTTTTCATATTCACGCTTTTGTATTTGATGTATTGTTTGTATTGCAACGGCAGAATTCAAATCTGCAAGTTTTTGCCATCGTTACTTTCGTGATGTCTTTGTATTTAGATGGGAAATATATTTAACTCTCTTCACGCGGGTGTCGACTGCAGACGACAAGTTTCAAAAATTTTTAGAAATTCAAAAATTTCAGAAATGTAAATTGCCATGACCATATTTGGAATCAGCATGAAAAATGCATTAAAATGAGTACAAACAAGCCTAGTATTGATTCAGTAGTTCTTAAGATAGCTCTTGATATTTTGAGAAAATATTTCAAAACTTGAACTTTTTCCATGGAGGCGCATGGATAGCACGCAGAGCATTAAAGGTGTCATGGCAAACAGTACAGCCTTCTAACTGCAACTTGGTGATTGAATGAGGATAAAATAAAGTCACACTTTCAATTTAAAAGGGCATTTCGTGATCCACAGCCTCATCCCCCCACTTTTCTCAAAAAACAAGTTGAGATTTTTATACCACTTGAAACCTTTGGCTACATATGTTCATGTACCAAAATTTTCTTGCAGATTAATTCGTTTAGCAAAAGTATCGTCAAATTTGAATTTCGTTCTGGTATACCACAACAAAACAGTGGCATATGAAGTAGTGTAATGCAAATAATCATGCATAACTCGCAAACGCAAAATCGGGTTCAACTGAAATTTTGGGAATAATCTTCTTTCTTTTCGTGGATATCTACTGAAAAATGTCATAAAAAAGGATGTTAGGATCACGAAATCCTCCTTTAACTTTATGTAGACGTTGAAATCCACAGATGTCCTATTTAACAAAATTAACTCTAATAAAAACATAATCCAATGCCGGGCAAAAAAGTAGTTGGAACACTTGTATAAATATTGGGTTGTGTATGATTGACATTCTAAAATTATTGCGCTCTCTTAGGTGTGAAGTCTGAGCACTTTCCTATACGTCGTATTACAGTGAACCTTCCCAGCACCCCAAGGAGGGCACAACTAAGTAGCACTTACTTACTACTACAACTCCCCTCTTTCCCCATCAATCAACGTTATGTTTCTCTAAGGACATGACCAAATCAACAGGTTTCAACATAAAACGGTTGGGACTCATAATAATGAGTCATGTGACAAATAAAGATTTTTCGTTGTTTTCTGGTTCTTGGCTTTCTTTCTTTCTTTCTTTCTTTCTTTCTTTCTTTCTTTCTTTCTTTCTTTCTTTCTTTCTTTCTTTCTTTCTTTCTTTCTTTCTTTCTTTCTTTCTTTCTTTCTTTCTTTCTTTCTTTCTTTCTTTCTTTCTTTCTTTCTTTCTTTTTCTTTCTTTCTTTTCTTTCTTTCTTTCTTTCTTTCTTTCTTTCTTTCTTTCTTTCTTTCTTTCTTTCTTTCTTTCTTTCTTTCTTTCTTTCTTTCTTTCTTTCTTTCTTTCTTTCTATCTATTCTTCTTTCGCCCTTTCTTTTGCCCTTTATTTCGTCCTTGCACCCTTTCCTGCGCCTTTTCTATTACCACAAAGCTATCCATAAATTATCAGACGGATTATTGCCTGAATGTTTAAAACGGAAGTATACATAATTTAAGTTACGAGATCAAACCTCTTTTTTTCAATTCACCTAGCTCCATGTAATTCATACAATAAGCAAAAACAGATAAACATTTTAAGCGAAATCTTGTTTTTCTGTTCTTTCACTTTTGACTAGTTGGACAAAAAAACCAAAGAATTTAATAAATCTCAGAGAAGTGCGTATAATGCATACCAAAGAGATTTGACACTGGAATAATTTCTACCAAGGGTATGTTGCAGAGTGTTGATGACATCAAAGTGCTCTTTCCTTTCTTTTGCATTACAAGTTAAGCTTGAACCATCGGAAATGTATGTATGAAATTGCCGTGTCTTTTTGAGTCCACATTTGAAATTAGGATTATTCGAAAGTAGCATAGATTCAAGCCAGTTGGTCTTTAGAGGTTCCTAAAATAATCTCCCGGAGAGTTTCTAATACGTTTGTGAATGTTGTCTAAAATATACCTTCTTGGCATTTTGAGATATGAAAAGGACCCAAAATATGAATATTGACCCAGATCTTATGAGGAGTGTCACCCCGGTGGGGAAATTATTTTATTATATTCTTCACTTTTTGCTCTTTCATTTGACACCACTCAGGGGGTTATACCTTCTTGGCGTTTTGAGATATGAAAAGGACCCATATGAATATTGACCCGGGATCGACTTATGATGATTGGCACCCCCGGGTGTGGAAATATTTTTATTATATTCTTTATGTTTTCCTCTTTCATATGCATACCCCGGGGTCATACCTTTGTGGTATTTAGAGATATGTCCATTTCAGAACAAATGGTTAGTCAGTTAGTAAGCTAGTAAGTAAGCTACTAAGCAAGTAAGCTAGTAACAAAAAAAAAAAAAAAGAAAAAAAAAGAGGAAGGTTTTATTTCAAACTCTAATCGTGACCCGCAGGTCAAATTGCTAGAATTGTACATTAAACACACCTAAACAGACACAATGCAATTTGCAGGCAGCAGCTTAATCAGCGCCAATATTGCAACATTGAAACAAACAACTATTATACAAACATCCAATCCAACCCCCACCCACCCCAGTAGGCAATGAGGATAAAGTGCCTTGCCCAAGGACACAACACATTGGCACGAGCGGGGCTCGAACTCGCAACCTATGGATTATGAGTCGGGCGCCTTATCCACTCGGCCACACGTGCTCCCCAAATACACTGATATACGCCGTAGAAGTGACGTAGTTAATCGGATTAACTACCATAGCAATAGATGAATACAATTTTGACTATAGAGGAATCCAAATTCACGCCTTCCTACACCTGACTAGCAGCCTTTAGTTGGGTCCCCGCCGGCTACAATGCATCCAAAATGTGTAATGATTCGGCCTTGGCGGAAATTTTAAACTGCATTCCATCACCCGTTTTACACCTTCCGCAAAAACACAGGTAGACAAAAGAATGTTTACAACACAATACAGTTCCAACAGTTGTGCAAATACTTACACCTAGAGAAGGTCGAGGAGGGTTAATAGAATAATACAATAGAGATAATTCCGCAGGTAATCCCGTCGCATCTATTCATAGATGTACAAAATTAATGGATGAACAAAAGGACTATGTATGCATAGATGCGACATGATTACCTCTATTGTATATATTATTCTATTAACCCTCCTCGTCTTGCATCTTCTCCAGGTGTTAGGTGGCTTTATTTGCACAATCGGGCGCTCAAAACCCCAAGTTGGTGCTAGCGGGAAACCAAAGATGGCCGACCAAATCCTGACCATGACTTGGCTCGTTGGATTCGTCTATACCGCCCTGCATTACAACGTTCATGCGATACCGATGCATTGAACCATAGATGTCAAAGAAAGGCTAATCACTCGCACCTGTAAAGCTGTGTTCACACATGCACTTATTACCGGTAATATTTTATCTAGGCTTATGTCCGATCGAATTAAATATTTCCGCTAATCCCTTAGTGCGTCCACATTTGTCGGCAATAACGCTATACGCTGGCGAAGTTACGTAATAATCGGATTAACTACCATAGCAATAGGTGAATCATGCTGATTAGTTGCACCTGTAAGATTAGTATCTTTGAAAAGACCGGTATTGTATTCAATCTATGATTGCAGACATACAGGTGATGAGTGCAACCTGCTTGTAGTACAGCGCGAAATGTTCAAAATTGTTTTCACCTATTGCTATGGTAATTAATCCGGTAAATGACGTAACTTCGCCAGCGTATGCCCGACGTGTTATGTCCGTTAAAGCCTATTACCGGTCATAAATCTCTTCTTTCTACATGAGCATCATCAGAACATTTAACCCGATTTTAAATGTTTTCACTGAAAATTCACTTTCAATAAACGCCCCTCTTTAGAACAAATTACAGACAATGCGGTAGGTATGTCATGTAAGAAAATGCAAATTCAAAAAGTTCCAAAATTAAGACCAATTTTGTATTTATGTAAAAATTACACTGACTCCCATCATCATGCTATTTTTTTTCTTGGGGGGGGGGGGGTGTCCCAAATTTACAAAAGTCGGCTTCAATAAAATTGCGACCTCCCCTATTTCGGCAGCAAATATTTTATGACCCCCCCACCGTTTACACCCCCAAAAAAACCAGGCATCAGTCTTTTTGAATAAAATAAACACACTATCTGTAGTCATGCTGTGTTGTGACTCCCTACATTTTGGTCATCAAAAATATTTTATGACACCCCTATTTTTCTTTCCGTATATATTTGGGACCCCTAATCATCTTATAAAATGCAATTGCATGCCTTTCTGTTATCATGCTTATGGCTTAATAAATTTCATCTCCATCTACATCCAGGGCCATACTGCCCCCCCCCCCACTGAACCCTCTGGGGTTAACATTTGCTACCCCCCCGAAACTCGTGTAGGTTATCCCAATAAGGATGGTCAATTGCTCCTGCGCCTGAATTTTTCACCCAATCATGGAGGGTGCGATGGAGAGTTTTCAGTGCCTTTATCACTACAGGTATCTGCTCCCCGACCGTATCAGGACCCCCCTTGTCATGTAATAGCGTGGCTATCTCCTCCCAAAGCTTTTTTATCCCAGAAATACTTTCCGTGTCTCTCCAAATTTTGAGTATAGCCAATGTTTCCTTGTCATTCCAATTGACCCCTCTATGGAAACGGGAAATCACAAGCAGCAAATAAAAAAAAGAAGCTAAAAGGGAAATGTAAGAAAGAACAGATTTTAATGTTCATTTTCAATGATTCTACCTGTTCAGTAATTCTTCCTGTTATAGTGAACGCTCCCATTTACTCATCTAACGGTGATGTCCGAAAAAAATAATCGCATCCCCAGGCCTTGCCGTTTGAGGCGAGCGATCGCTCTCGCTCGCTGCCGCTCGCCCAAACTCGATTTTTAGTGAGCGATTTTCCACTCGCCATAGACACTAAATATCACTCGCTGCGAATCTCCCAAAATCAGCCACTGAATCAGCCATTTCAGTATTTAATCGATGCTGTACTCCTCCAAGCGTAGAAAGTGAAAAATGTTAGCGCGCTTCGCGCGCATTTCAACATAAATGTACATAAATACCGTGTCAAGACAGAAACTCTACTTGATTATTTCCTAAATAAGTGATATTTGTGAAAATTCGACCACTCGCCTACAATCATGCTAGCGAGTGATTAACCACTCGCCTTTAAAATCTAAACGGCAAGGCCTGCATCCCGCTAGTTTATATTAATATTTGCAGCTGCAGCCATAAATTACTCTGCTTAAAATTTTCCGCGAGTGATATAGGCCTACTCACAATTATATCCGACAGCCCAATAGTGCTGCGTGTCCACACGTAATTACTATTACCGGACGTAACGTTTCGATCGGTCTTAACAGCTCTTAACTCTGGTCATCTTCAGCCTTAAATTGTCGGATTTAAAGCACATTACGTCGGATATAGTAATTCTTTTTATATCCGACGCTCATTCACACTGCCACTTATATCCGATACTATTACCGACGTAATTTAAGTCCGGTAATAGTCCGACTGTAATGAACACGACGAGTCGGCAATAGCTCTATGTCCGACGTGTTTATATCCGAGCTATTACCGGTCATAACTAACCGGAAATGGTCAGCAGAGCTAATGTCTCCTTCTCTTGCCAGTTCATTCCTCTATTGCGTTTGATATTCGCACCTGCATCCATGATAATTTTGTTTTATCTCTCACTGGTCACACTATTTATACTCTGCTTCAAATCAGTTGCGTGAGTGATTTAATTTAACCCGGAAGTGTTCTTCACGCTGAATCACGCAGAAAGGTGAAAGGTCACAGTTATATCTGACGGCCCAAAAGCGCTGTTCAGTGTTCACACGTAATTACTATTACCGATCGTAACGTTTCGATCGGTCTTAACAGCTCTTAACCCTGGTCATCTTCGGATTTAAATTGTCGGATTTAAACCACATTACGTCGGATATAGTTATATCCGACGCTCATTCACACTGCCACTTATACCCGATACTATTACCGACGATAATTTAAGTCCGGTATTAAGTGGTTTAAGTCCGACTGTGTGAACAAGGCTTATGATACATCATCCGAAGAGCAGTTTCAGACAATTGCTTGGGATTGTTATTTGTTGGGGCAGAGGTTATCTTTTGAATTCTTTCATGACCACCGAAGCAGAGTTAAACCTGTCAAGGACACTCGGCGTGAATTGAACTGACCATACATGTCACTCGCCACAAAAGAATGTCAAAGGTCATAAAACATCAAATTGGTGTCTTCTGCTATAGTGGTTCAGCCCTAAGCCGTGTAGGCCTATTTAAGACAAAAATAATGCATTTACGTGAATCTGAAATTTATATACTGACAGTATATATAAATTAGCTACATGTATTTGAATGGGGCTTCAACTTCGTCAATACTGCCGTTTTCTTGGGTTTTGTGCCAAGTTTTTTCATTAAAATTTTTTATAAAAGTAACAATTTGATTTTTTTTTTCACTTTCGCTGGGATCACTGAATGGGGCTTTGCAACGCGATATATTCAAAACTTGTATTCACCTACTGTTATAGCATTAATCCGATTATTACACAACCTCACCAGCGTATTCAAGATATCCAATGCAAATAATCACCTAGATTATGACGTATCATACCGTAAATATGGCGGAGTACTCAAATTCATTCAACAAAAGCATGATTACAAGCTATAGAGTGTATGCAATAAACCCAAGCGGAACGAGAGTTGCTAAGTAACCGCTACCCGAACCATAAACACATGCATGATCAGACAACAAGTATCTTTGAAAAGAGCGGTATTGTATTCAATCTATGTTTGCTGACATACACAGGTGATTAGTGCAATCTGCTTGTAGTGCATGGCGATCTATTCAAAAATTGTATTCATCTATTGCTATGGTAGTTAATCCGATTATGACGTCACTTCTACGGCGTATAGGCTGATACCATTTCATGGTTCAGCAAAAATGACCACGATGACTACCGAAATGATGATATGCGAGAAAAATATCACATATATTAAATTTCTTTACATGCCAAAATGTGATCGAATTACGTTGAACCTAATAACATCTCTAAGATCTCTGATAATTATAACCAAAAATATTTAAGTTTATTAACGTTTGAATTACGTAACACATTTAACTTTTTGCTGTAAGAGGTTTGCAATGGTAAACTATGCCAAACCTTTTCTACTTTTATGTTAAATTAGTGGTATTGCTAAACAAATTCGCAAAAATTAGCTATACGTCTTCCATGACTCTTTGTTTCTTAATTTTAATGTTTCGTTGGGCAGTACTGTTATGTCCTATTTTGTGTTCATATTCAATAATTTGCGTGTTTGCTAGTTGGATTTGCTTAATTAGTTTCTTGTAATGTATGCATAGGTAGCGTGGCCGAGCGGTCTAAGGCGCTGGTTTTAGGCACCAGTCATTTCGATGGCGTGGGTTCGAATCCCACCGCTGCCAATGTTTTTTTGTTTGGTTCCTGCTTAGGTTTGTTTGTTTTGTTTTATTGTTGTCTTTGCCCTGAACTTTCAAGATCCTTTTAAGCTTTGTTGTTGTTGTTTCTTCTCCGTTTCTCAATTTCTCACTTTCCTTCTTTAGTTATTAGCTTCTTTCCTATTCTGTCAGTCCGTGCCACGTCACTTCCGGTTGATGATGCGACTCACAGTCAAGTGAAAACAAGTCCCTGATTCGATTTTTGTTGATGATTTCTGTCATTGGTGTTATGTAAATTTCGATCGCAAATAGTCAGTGGAATCAAACAACCGTTTCTAAGTTTTCAGAGTGGAAGAAACTTACTTGATTTACCGTTTATATACTGACAAACTTAAAATTAAATTCCATGGTCGAGTGTCGTTTTTTCCGAAATTGAATGTCACTCCAACAACATCGCTATGTAGCCTCCTTCACAGCCGGTTTCTGTTGTTCATAACAAACCGTGAGCCACATGCAGTTTGGGCCCGAGACTAGAGATAGCCCGGATGTTGAACCGACAGAATAGACAAATCAAATTTCACGCATTCCTACACCTCAATGGCAGCCATGCCATAGCTGGGGGAAAATGTGAAATGATAGTCATATAACGACCAAAAGATAAATAACTGACCATTGAAAACTGAGTTCCGCAGTCTACGGCCTCGGCGGGAATTTTAAACGGCATTCCATCACCCGTGTTATACTTAAGCGGCATTCCATCACCCGTGTTATACCAGGAATAATGAATGTCGGGATAGGCATCTGAAATCACGTGACGAAACCGGAAGATGTAGCCTAGGTCTATAGAAAATAGGCGGATTAGCGGCCATTTTGTTTCTACATGATGTTATTCACGTGTCCTTATACTTTAGTACCCAAATATATAAGTTAATAGGTTTACAATTTTAAATCGATCAAATGACGGTGATTGTTCAGGTATTATATGCTTGATAGAATTAAACTGTCTGACCAGCTAGTATTCTCCTCCGTCGTCAGTGTGATTCCAGTCACTCCACGTACCGTGTTGCGAAGGTGGAGGACACTAAAGCTGTATTGACGAACACGCATGCGTTAAAAATGATGTAGCCTAGGTCGAACAATAGCGTCACGTAGTTCCCGACATTGCCCCTATGAACTCTCACCCTCCTGGTTATACTTAATTCATTTTACCTTGACAGTCGCGGAGGGTCCTTTCGAACGTTCCAATGAGACACGTATAACATCGATTTTTAAGCGGCTTTAATTCATTCAATCCGCGGATTTAGTGTTTCTCTACCGGAAGTCAATTTGTACCGAAATTCCTTCCCACAATGCAATATGCGTATTGCATAACAAAGAATATTGATTAACCTCCGAACTGTATCTATTGTTATGCAAAACGCTTATTGCATTGTAGGAAGGAATTTCGGCACAAATTGACTTCCGGTAGAGAAACCCTAAATCCTGGATTGATAAAGCCTATACTTTCCTAATTTAGTTGGATTTGCTTAATTAGTAACATGTAACGGGTGTAGTGGTAGCGTGGCCGAGCGGTCTAAGGCGCTGGTTTAAGGCACCAGTCATTTCGATGGCGTGGGTTCGAATCCCACCGCTGCCAAGTTTTTTGTTTGGTTGCTGCTTTCAAGATCCTTTTATAAGCTTTGTTGTTCCTTTTCTATTTCTCACTTTCCTTCTTTAGTTCTTAGCTTCTTTCTTATACTTTTTTACTTTCTTATATATACTTAAGTTATTAGTCATGAACGTAAAAATAAGACACATTTCAATTTGAAAACGATGTGGTCAAAATTTTGATTCAAAATCATCAGCTGAAAATCATGACACTTGTGGAGTATGTCAATAAGTACGACGTTTTCAATAGGAAAACCATATAGAAATACTACTATATAGAAAATAGAAAATAAAAAGTAGAAAATAAAATATATGTGTCACTCACGTCACGGTTCGACGGTTTCTGACCAGTAACAAGCATCTTTCACCAGTCCATCTACCGAGTGAACAAGGAATAGTGATACATTCCGAAAGCTCTCAGGTGAGCTAATTTTACGCTTTGAGTAATAGTTTAAGTTTACTTCATCAAAATATATGTGTATTGTTCTAAATAGGCATTGACCTGAAGTAGAGGCCCCTGTGGAATATTTTGTACAAAGTACTAAGACTAGTCTGAAGGGGGTTTGCATTAACTGAATGGCTAAATAATAACTGTGGTGTACATTGTGGTGTAGCCTAAAATTGCGGATTTAAAGGGGCTGAAGCTTTGTAGGGGAAATATCTGAATTCGTTCTGTTATTATGAAATTTATTGGGGTTTGAGGTGATATTCACTAACAAGATTAAGTGTTCGTCACAACTAGAATGAACTTATAATGTACAAGTTTTGAAAATGGGGGGGGGGGTATAAATTATGGCTCTTTAAAGTAGTACGTACTGAAAAGTTCTAATAGCCCCACTGTGGTCAAATGTTAACTTACTGTACCCAAAGAAACAGCGTGAATTCATTGGACAACCAGGAATCCACGCAGTTGTTTTTGTACTGTAAGTTTGACCGGGGGGGAGGCATTCAAAGATTTTGCCTACGGAACATATTTTTTAGCTTCACCCATTTTCATTACCGGTACATTATAAGTGCATTTCAGCTCTGACGAATCTCAATTGCTGACGAAGTTTCAGAAATATCACCCCAACCTCAATAAATTTGATAATAACAGAAGAATGTTGCACCATATCCCTGATTGCGCAAAGCTCAAATTCAGCCTCCATTCAGCTCCAAGTACAGGGAAAACAATTTACGGGAAAAATCAGCCTGCTAAAATCCGCCATTTTAAGCAAATTCACTACATTTTTAATACCATAATGTAAACTCATGGAAAACAAACATTCTATCGAAAATATTTACACCATCTCACGATACATCCGTAGCCCATGCGGATTATGCAGACCCCTTTCACACCAGGCTATTCTTTGCTCTTTGTGAAAAAATATTCCATACTTAATGTCAAGTCTATAGGCTATATGTCTCTATCACGTATTGTTTTATGCTATTCATTCACTCTTGCTTACAAATTTGTTATAATTTGCACGTTTTAGGCTATTCTCCGGCCAGTTTAGGTCAGACAACGCGTAAGTGCCATTGAATAGTTTTGAGACTAATTCACGACGTGTTCTTATGAAACACGTTTGACCGACTTTCAAAATGTATCAATGTTGTACAACGTTCTTATCACATTCACCATGTTTTTAATAAAATCCTGAAATAGTGGTCTAGATGCTTTCTCAAATTTCCACAGTTTCAAGGGCTGCCTCAAGAGCCATTGACCTAAAACCTTTAGAAATATAAGTTCCAATTCATGTTTTTGTGTGTTGTCGTGTATAGACCTTTTCCCTTCTTCCCATCATGCACTATTCCAGGGGGTATGACGTAGTAAATCAACTTCGTAGATCTGGTGCAACTGATACTTCACCAAGGGGTCTTTGTGATTTATTATTTTGTCTTGAAATGAGCATACTGATTCCTTAACTTATGTGGATCATCATAACGTCCACCGATGTTACAAATGTCTATTTATTGAATGTGACGGTTATAGAACACTTGTGTAAAAGTACGGTATAGTGTTGACAAAATATTGGTTTTTTTTTAAATCGAATGCCGCATGATGCAGTCATGTCTACAGTAGAATTCACCACGACCTTTGCAGGACTTAAACCCCATTAAAAGCTATTAAACCAAGATAACACTCATTGAAAACAGCTCAACTGATTAAATCATATCTTGTCTGGTTAAATACACACAACATATGTTTCTGCTTTACATGTGCAATGGAGCAATGAGCTGGTATTATAGTTTCAGTTGGGTGAACGATTATAAAGCGAACGCTAGAGGACAATTCTGTGTGGGCTTTTGTTTACGAAATGAGACAATACTCTGCTTATTGTTAACCAGCGTTCTTGAAAATGAGAAGCATGGTGGTTTGCAGACTTAACACGGTTTGGAAATAATTTCTTCATATTTTTTGGTGTTATCTGTCGTTTACATATCCTTCCAAAAACACCAAAGTACGAATATTTCCAAACATCTAAATTAGCTAAAAACTATATTTTCTAGAATTTTAGAAGAGTACTTTTAATATTGGCCGGTTATTTGTCACACAGCGACGTTAACTAGGCAATGTACTATTACCTATAACATACACTAAAACACTAATGTACGAATATTTCCAAACATCTAAATTAGCTAAAAATTTAGGACATGTTACAAAACTATATTTTCTAGAATTTTAGAAGAGTACTTTTAATATTGGCCGGTTATTTTTCACACAGCGACGTCAACTAGGTAATTACCTATACTTCTAACATACGCTATTTGTAGAGCACTGTGTATTGTGTATAGGAAAACGGACAGTAACTGCAGTATGGACAGTATAAAAATGCGTGACCGTCGTTGGCTTCAGGTCTATAAAACATATAAAAGTTAGGTTTACGTAACAGGAAACTTTTGTCTCTGACCATCCCATGTCAACAATAGTTTGCCTCCTAAAGGTATTATTAGCACATACTACTAGTCCCTGGGTATGAGATATCGTCCGCCATTACTATTCGTGAAGAAGATTCCTTTTATCCGATGAAGGCACCTGAGGAAATATTCGTATTCTACAATGTAATGCACATAGCTCTGTATCATGGGAAGATGATGTATTTTGTGACAATCTCTCGGTGGAATTCGGCGGACATACCCCCGGATTGTGCATGGTGGAACATAGGGCAAACTGATAACTGGTTCAAGAAAAATTACACATCAGAAAAAATGGAAGAAAAGCTGTATTATATTTCAAATGGTTTATTTAATTAACCATAATCTTAAAAGCTCAATTTGTGGATTCTACGAAGGACACAGAAAACTAGGGTTTTGACAACGTGAAAGTAGTGAAAGGAGTGTGAAAGTATTTCAGAAGGAGTGTGATGCGAGCACTCGCTTCATCAGATAATCAATCTGGACTCGTAAAAGAGGTCATGCCGTCATGAACAGAGACGAGGAGGCCTACAATTTAAGTAACGTGCATGACCATCTCATCATGACCATGCCTACAAAGAACCGGAGCTGTGTTACCACCAGCACAGAGGATGATGGGAAACCAATCACTCTGGAGAAGTATGTCGTCCAAGACATACGACACTGTCAGGTCAACATGGTCAATGTCAAAATTTTGGTTTTGTAATATGAAAACTCCATAATATGAATTATTTCACGTAAGTTTTCACTAACTTGTATTACACGTGCTATCATCAATTGGGAGGGGCTCATTGTCTCCACACTATTTATAGGTTAATACATACGTATCACTTGTTGGGAGTGAAATTGTACAAAATAATACATTTATTAACCTTTTTTCATAAAAAAAAAAATCCCGTGATTTTTGCAATTTTTATAACAAAATAGTCACTAAAATGTTGGAAAATGCAAGCAAATATAAATGCACCAACCCGCAAGTAAAACGAACGCGTCCAAAAGCACGGCGTGTACTACGCGACCGTGCAATTATACAATATTTATGCACGGTTATTAATTTACTAACGTGTGCTCTGATTGGTTCTCACTATCTAGGAGTGTATGAAAATGCAATAACTATAAGACAGAGATAAAAAGAATTTATCGCGTCTGATGACACTGTCAATTACGATCCTTGATTGGTTTACACAGGTTAATCAGCGCGTAAAAGGAAGACCGATCTATCTGGTGCTGATCGGAGAAAAGGAATAGCAGCAAATGGCGACAAAATTACGTACTTTTACAAGGCAAAAAGCAGCTTTTCTAGGCATTGCGGACATGGTGCCTTCGGTTAAGAAAGTTTCCTACTATAAAGACCTAACTTTTGAGATGGTTTGCATGTCGAAAGGTGCAAAATTAACAATAAGGCGCCCGGTTATAAATCCGCGTTCAGCAAGTCATCATCACGACACTTGTAAACAAACCGTGCTCGAGTTTGATTGACAGATGACGTCAGACGCGATAAATTCTCTTTATCTTTGTCTTTCATTATATTGTTCAGTTTGGAAGAGATCAATATATTTAGGTTATTTTAAAGTTCTCTATTTCGCAGAATGGCATGGCTGAGGTCCAATACTCTTTGACCTTTTAACAAACCTCCAAGCTGATTTGGAATCTTTTGTTAGTTGGAAATGTTTCACCTTGACTCGGGAAAAAAAACTATTTTCAGCGGTGTTAATTTGTACGCATATTTGTAACGGCAAATGTGGTTCTGAAAGTTCAACATAATTGTGATAACATTTTGATATTCGCGTGGGAAAAATGAATATATTGCGCAACGATGTAAATGAATAGGCGATATTATATTCAGACGTTTTCAATTAAATAACAGTTTGATTGAATTACTGAGTAAATACGGCTTGTCTTCTATATACACAACTTGAACTTGAACAACTGCCATTTTAGTAGCAATACACATAGGCTATATTTTCAACCTATTTTACGTTGAGTTTACAAAGCGATAAAACGAACTGGCTTATCTAAATACTTGTACATGACTGATTTATAGATTAATAAATGCGTATCATTTTTTGAGAGAGAAATACACGAACGCTGAGATGTTGATGCATCTAAAGCAGTATTCAGACTTTTTATTGTACGTACAATATTGTATGTAACATATATACGTTATTTAATCTATTGCCATTCTATTTCCAGTAATGTTTAAGTTCTAACGAATGTTTGATGACGAAAAATCGATAATATATTTCTGCTAGATATTGTATGTAACATATTATCGATTTTTCGTCATCAAACATTCGTTAGAACTTAAACATTACTGGAAATAGAATGGCAATAGATTAAATAACGTATATATGTTACATACAATATTGTACATACAATCTGGAGTCTGTGGAGCGCTTAATGCAAGAGCCCCACAGGGGTGCATTAAACCCATCTAGTACAATAGTACATATTGTGTCCAATCACTCGAGCAACAAGTGAATTTGCATTTCATACACGACAAAGAATTTCTGCAAAATCTGCAATTTTTTTATAACAAACAAAATATAAAAATATCAATGTACCCACATTCAAGAAAAATGAATCAGAGGCGAACACACAGCGCGTACCACGCGAAACTACGCACGAATGCAATTATACAATTATACAATTGAATACCTGAGTGGAAGAAGGGCCCAACTCCAATTTTTTACAAAATGAGTTAGACCTAGCATTTTATTGCCAGCAGACAGTTCTTCATTGTGTGTGAAAGATGAGCCAAAATCCACTCTCTAAATAGTCTTCCACGTGAACTTAATCATGGTTTTCATGGAAGAAAGGCCCAACTCCATGGAGTTGGGCCCTTCTTCCACAAATATTGGGTTAAAGATGAATTTTTGTTCATACATGAAATCTGCTTTTCACTACAATAAACTTTCTTGCTAACATATTACATGCATCTACTTGTGCAATTAATGGATAATTACCAAATTTCTGTAGCTATTTCATGATTTATAACACATCTGCTTACGAAACCGGTGCTTGCAGTATATTAGTGGAAGAAGGGCCCAACTCCAGCTCGTATTAAGACATGTACCGTTGCCATGGAAACATCATATATAATTTCGAATGTATGTAATATTGTATGTTCATGTATTGAAGGTCCCCTGAAAACTTTTCCAAATATTTAGTTTTTCCTTAATATCTCAAAAACAGTTTTGATGGAGTTGGGCCTTTCTTCCACTCAGGTATTCAATTATACAATATTTATGCACTTATAAATGCACTTATAAATGCGTAATCGTTAACGGCTTTTCTGATTGGCTATGTGGTTCTAAGAATGTATGAATTATAGGTTAATAAATGCGTATCACTTGTTGCTCGAGAAATTGTACAAAATACTGCACTTGTACTGAGATGTTGATGCATATAATACACTCCCCCCGCATATAATTCATACGCTACAACTATTTTGTGTGTGTTTCAAATAAAAACACATCCATTAAGAACAAGAACAATAAACAAACAAACAAACAAACAAAACAATATATACTTTATTCCAACAAGTCTATGTTATTCAGGTACCGTAAACGTCGCTTTTGGATTCTTAGAAATGTGAGAGCGCCATCCTTGTAAAATCTCAACAGCATTAAGGATACGTGTATGTTAAATTGAGCAACCTGGACATAATGCCTCAGAAAAAATATCGTGACATGACTCAATACTTTAGGTCACTAGGTTATACTTTAGTACCCAAATATATAAGTTAATAGGTTTACAATTTTAAATCGATCAAATGACGGTGATTGTTCAGGTATTATATGCTTGATAGAATTAAACTGTCTGACCAGCTAGTATTCTCCTCCGTCGTCAGTGTGATTCCAGTCACTCCACGTACCGTGTTGCGAAGGTGGAGGACACTAAAGCTGTATTGACGAACACGCATGCGTTAAAAATGATGTAGCCTAGGTCGAACAATAGCGTCACGTAGTTCCCGACATTGCCCCTATGAACTCTCACCCTCCTGGTTATACTTAATTCATTTTACCTTGACAGTCGCGGAGGGTCCTTTCGAACGTTCCAATGAGACACGTATAACATCGATTTTTAAGCGGCTTTAATTCATCCAATCCGCGGATTTGGGTTTCTCTACCGGAAGTCAATTTGTGCCGAAATTCCTTCCCACAATGCAATATGCGTATTGCATAACAAAGAATATTGATTAACCTCCGAACTGTATCTATTGTTATGCAAAACGCTTATTGCATTGTAGGAAGGAATTTCGGCACAAATTGACTTCCGGTAGAGAAACCCTAAATCCGCGGATTGGATAAAGCCTATACTTTCCTAATTTAGTTGGATTTGCTTAATTAGTAACATGTAACGGGTGTAGTGGTAGCGTGGCCGAGCGGTCTAAGGCGCTGGTTTAAGGCACCAGTCATTTCGATGGCGTGGGTTCGAATCCCACCGCTGCCAAGTTTTTTGTTTGGTTGCTGCTTTCAAGATCCTTTTATAAGCTTTGTTGTTCCTTTTCTATTTCTCACTTTCCTTCTTTAGTTCTTAGCTTCTTTCTTATACTTTTTTACTTTCTTATATATACTTAAGTTATTAGTCATGAACGTAAAAATAAGACACATTTCAATTTGAAAACGATGTGGTCAAAATTTTGATTCAAAATCATCAGCTGAAAATCATGACACTTGTGGAGTATGTCAATAAGTACGACGTTTTCAATAGGAAAACCATATAGAAATACTACTATATAGAAAATAGAAAAAAAAAAGTAGAAAATAAAATATATGTGTCACTCACGTCACGGTTCGACGGTTTCTGACCAGTAACAAGCATCTGTCACCAGTCCATCTACCGAGTGAACAAGGAATAGTGATACATTCCGAAAGCTCTCAGGTGAGCTAATTTTACGCTTTGAGTAATAGTTTAAGTTTACTTCATCAAAATATATGTGTATTGTTCTAAATAGGCATTGACCTGAAGTAGAGGCCCCTGTGGAATATTTTGTACAAAGTACTAAGACTAGTCTGAAGGGGGTTTGCATTAACTGAATGGCTAAATAATAACTGTGGTGTACATTGTGGTGTAGCCTAAAATTGCGGATTTAAAGGGCTGAAGCTTTGTAGGGGAAATATCTGAATTCGTTCTGTTATTATGAAATTTATTGGGGTTTGAGGTGATATTCACTAACAAGATTAAGTGTTCGTCACAACTAGAATGAACTTATAATGTACAAGTTTTGAAAATGGGGGGGGGGGGTATAAATTATGGCTCTTTAAAGTAGTACGTACTGAAAAGTTCTAATAGCCCCACTGTGGTCAAATGTTAACTTACTGTACCCAAAGAAACAGCGGCGTGAATTCATTGGACAACCAGGAATCCACGCAGTTGTTTTTGTACTGTAAGTTTGACCTGGGGAGGCATTCAAAGATTTTGCCTACGGAACATATTTTTTAGCTTCACCCATTTTCATTACCGGTACATTATAAGTGCATTTCAGCTCTGACGAATCTCAATTGCTGACGAAGTTTCAGAAATATCACCCCAACCTCAATAAATTTGATAATAACAGAAGAATGTTGCACCATATCCCTGATTGCGCAAAGCTCAAATTCAGCCTCCATTCAGCTCCAAGTACAGGGAAAACAATTTACGGGAAAAATCAGCCTGCTAAAATCCGCCATTTTAAGCAAATTCACTACATTTTAATACCATAATGTAAACTCATGGAAAACAAACATTCTATCGAAAATATTTACACCATCTCACGATACATCCGTAGCCCATGCGGATTATGCAGACCCCTTTCACACCAGGCTATTCTTTGCTCTTTGTGAAAAAATATTCCATACTTAATGTCAAGTCTATAGGCTATATGTCTCTATCACGTATTGTTTTATGCTATTCATTCACTCTTGCTTACAAATTTGTTATAATTTGCACGTTTTAGGCTATTCTCCGGCCAGTTTAGGTCAGACAACGCGTAAGTGCCATTGAATAGTTTTGAGACTAATTCACGACGTGTTCTTATGAAACACGTTTGACCGACTTTCAAAATGTATCAATGTTGTACAACGTTCTTATCACATTCACCATGTTTTTAATAAAATCCTGAAATAGTGGTCTAGATGCTTTCTCAAATTTCCACAGTTTCAAGGGCTGCCTCAAGAGCCATTGACCTAAAACCTTTAGAAATATAAGTTCCAATTCATGTTTTTGTGTGTTGTCGTGTATAGACCTTTTCCTTCTTCCCATCATGCACTATTCCAGGGGGTATGACGTAGTAAATCAACTTCGTAGATCTGGTGCAACTGATACTTCACCAAGGGGTCTTTGTGATTTATTATTTTGTCTTGAAATGAGCATACTGATTCCTTAACTTATGTGGATCATCATAACGTCCACCGATGTTACAAATGTCTATTTATTGAATGTGACGGTTATAGAACACTTGTGTAAAAGTACGGTATAGTGTTGACAAAATATTGGTTTTTTTTTAAATCGAATGCCGCATGATGCAGTCATGTCTACAGTAGAATTCACCACGACCTTTGCAGGACTTAAACCCCATTAAAAGCTATTAAACCAAGATAACACTCATTGAAAACAGCTCAACTGATTAAATCATATCTTGTCTGGTTAAATACACACAACATATGTTTCTGCTTTACATGTGCAATGGAGCAATGAGCTGGTATTATAGTTTCAGTTGGGTGAACGATTATAAAGCGAACGCTAGAGGACAATTCTGTGTGGGCTTTTGTTTACGAAATGAGACAATACTCTGCTTATTGTTAACCAGCGTTCTTGAAAATGAGAAGCATGGTGGTTTGCAGACTTAACACGGTTTGGAAATAATTTCTTCATATTTTTTGGTGTTATCTGTCGTTTACATATCCTTCCAAAAACACCAAAGTACGAATATTTCCAAACATCTAAATTAGCTAAAACTATATTTTCTAGAATTTTAGAAGAGTACTTTTAATATTGGCCGGTTATTTGTCACACAGCGACGTTAACTAGGCAATGTACTATTACCTATAACATACACTAAAACACTAATGTACGAATATTTCCAAACATCTAAATTAGCTAAAAATTTAGGACATGTTACAAAACTATATTTTCTAGAATTTTAGAAGAGTACTTTTAATATTGGCCGGTTATTTTTCACACAGCGACGTCAACTAGGTAATTACCTATACTTCTAACATACGCTATTTGTAGAGCACTGTGTATTGTGTATAGGAAAACGGACAGTAACTGCAGTATGGACAGTATAAAAATGCGTGACCGTCGTTGGCTTCAGGTCTATAAAACATATAAAAAGTTAGGTTTACGTAACAGGAAACTTTTGTCTCTGACCATCCCATGTCAACAATAGTTTGCCTCCTAAAGGTATTATTAGCACATACTACTAGTCCCTGGGTATGAGATATCGTCCGCCATTACTATTCGTGAAGAAGATTCCTTTTATCCGATGAAGGCACCTGAGGAAATATTCGTATTCTACAATGTAATGCACATAGCTCTGTATCATGGGAAGATGATGTATTTTGTGACAATCTCTCGGTGGAATTCGGCGGACATACCCCCCCCGGATTGTGCATGGTGGAACATAGGGCAAACTGATAACTGGTTCAAGAAAAATTACACATCAGAAAAAATGGAAGAAAAGCTGTATTATATTTCAAATGGTTTATTTAATTAACCATAATCTTAAAAGCTCAATTTGTGGATTCTACGAAGGACACAGAAAACTAGGGTTTTGACAACGTGAAAGTAGTGAAAGGAGTGTGAAAGTATTTCAGAAGGAGTGTGATGCGAGCACTCGCTTCATCAGATAATCAATCTGGACTCGTAAAAGAGGTCATGCCGTCATGAACAGAGACGAGGAGGCCTACAATTTAAGTAACGTGCATGACCATCTCATCATGACCATGCCTACAAAGAACCGGAGCTGTGTTACCACCAGCACAGAGGATGATGGGAAACCAATCACTCTGGAGAAGTATGTCGTCCAAGACATACGACACTGTCAGGTCAACATGGTCAATGTCAAAATTTTGGTTTTGTAATATGAAAACTCCATAATATGAATTATTTCACGTAAGTTTTCACTAACTTGTATTACACGTGCTATCATCAATTGGGAGGGGCTCATTGTCTCCACACTATTTATAGGTTAATACATACGTATCACTTGTTGGGAGTGAAATTGTACAAAATAATACATTTATTAACCTTTTTTCATACACGAGAAAAAAATCCCGTGATTTTTGCAATTTTTATAACAAAATAGTCACTAAAATGTTGGAAAATGCAAGCAAATATAAATGCACCAACCCGCAAGTAAACGAACGCGTCCAAAAGCACGGCGTGTACTACGCGACCGTGCAATTATACAATATTTATGCACGGTTATTAATTTACTAACGTGTGCTCTGATTGGTTCTCACTATCTAGGAGTGTATGAAAATGCAATAACTATAAGACAGAGATAAAAAGAATTTATCGCGTCTGATGACACTGTCAATTACGATCCTTGATTGGTTTACACAGGTTAATCAGCGCGTAAAAGGAAGACCGATCTATCTGGTGCTGATCGGAGAAAAGGAATAGCAGCAAATGGCGACAAAATTACGTACTTTTACAAGGCAAAAAGCAGCTTTTCTAGGCATTGCGGACATGGTGCCTTCGGTTAAGAAAGTTTCCTACTATAAAGACCTAACTTTTGAGATGGTTTGCATGTCGAAAGGTGCAAAATTAACAATAAGGCGCCCGGTTATAAATCCGCGTTCAGCAAGTCATCATCACGACACTTGTAAACAAACCGTGCTCGAGTTTGATTGACAGATGACGTCAGACGCGATAAATTCTCTTTATCTTTGTCTTTCATTATATTGTTCAGTTTGGAAGAGATCAATATATTTAGGTTATTTTAAAGTTCTCTATTTCGCAGAATGGCATGGCTGAGGTCCAATACTCTTTGACCTTTTAACAAACCTCCAAGCTGATTTGGAATCTTTTGTTAGTTGGAAATGTTTCACCTTGACTCGGGACAAAAACTATTTTCAGCGGTGTTAATTTGTACGCATATTTGTAACGGCAAATGTGGTTCTGAAAGTTCAACATAATTGTGATAACATTTTGATATTCGCGTGGGAAAAATGAATATATTGCGCAACGATGTAAATGAATAGGCGATATTATATTCAGACGTTTTCAATTAAATAACAGTTTGATTGAATTACTGAGTAAATACGGCTTGTCTTCTATATACACAACTTGAACTTGAACAACTGCCATTTTAGTAGCAATACACATAGGCTATATTTTCAACCTATTTTACGTTGAGTTTACAAAGCGATAAAACGAACTGGCTTATCTAAATACTTGTACATGACTGATTTATAGATTAATAAATGCGTATCATTTTTTGAGAGAGAAATACACGAACGCTGAGATGTTGATGCATCTAAAGCAGTATTCAGACTTTTTATTGTACGTACAATATTGTATGTAACATATATACGTTATTTAATCTATTGCCATTCTATTTCCAGTAATGTTTAAGTTCTAACGAATGTTTGATGACGAAAAATCGATAATATATTTCTGCTAGATATTGTATGTAACATATTATCGATTTTTCGTCATCAAACATTCGTTAGAACTTAAACATTACTGGAAATAGAATGGCAATAGATTAAATAACGTATATATGTTACATACAATATTGTACGTACAATACTCGGAGTCTGTGGAGCGCTTAATGCAAGAGCCCCACAGGGGTGCATTAAACCCATCTAGTACAATAGTACATATTGTGTCCAATCACTCGAGCAACAAGTGAATTTGCATTTCATACACGACAAAGAATTTCTGCAAAATCTGCAATTTTTTTATAACAAACAAAATATAAAAATATCAATGTACCCACATTCAAGAAAAAATGAATCAGAGGCGAACACACAGCGCGTACCACGCGAAACTACGCACGAATGCAATTATACAATTATACAATTGAATACCTGAGTGGAAGAAGGGCCCAACTCCAATTTTTTACAAAAATGAGTTAGACCTAGCATTTTATTGCCAGCAGACAGTTCTTCATTGTGTGTGAAAGATGAGCCAAAATCCACTCTCTAAATAGTCTTCCACGTGAACTTAATCATGGTTTTCATGGAAGAAAGGCCCAACTCCATGGAGTTGGGCCCTTCTTCCACAAATATTGGGTTAAAGATGAATTTTTGTTCATACATGAAATCTGCTTTTCACTACAATAAACTTTCTTGCTAACATATTACATGCATCTACTTGTGCAATTAATGGATAATTACCAAATTTCTGTAGCTATTTCATGATTTATAACACATCTGCTTACGAAACCGGTGCTTGCAGTATATTAGTGGAAGAAGGGCCCAACTCCAGCTCGTATTAAGACATGTACCGTTGCCATGGAAACATCATATATAATTTCGAATGTATGTAATATTGTATGTTCATGTATTGAAGGTCCCCTGAAAACTTTTCCAAATATTTAGTTTTTCCTTAATATCTCAAAAACAGTTTTGATGGAGTTGGGCCTTTCTTCCACTCAGGTATTCAATTATACAATATTTATGCACTTATAAATGCACTTATAAATGCGTAATCGTTAACGGCTTTTCTGATTGGCTATGTGGTTCTAAGAATGTATGAATTATAGGTTAATAAATGCGTATCACTTGTTGCTCGAGAAATTGTACAAAATACTGCACTTGTACTGAGATGTTGATGCATATAATACACTCCCCCCGCATATAATTCATACGCTACAACTATTTTGTGTGTGTTTCAAATAAAAACACATCCATTAAGAACAAGAACAATAAACAAACAAACAAACAAACAAAACAATATATACTTTATTCCAACAAGTCTATGTTATTCAGGTACCGTAAACGTCGCTTTTGGATTCTTAGAAATGTGAGAGCGCCATCCTTGTAAAATCTCAACAGCATTAAGGATACGTGTATGTTAAATTGAGCAACCTGGACATAATGCCTCAGAAAAAAATATCGTGACATGACTCAATACTTTAGGTCACTAGGTTATACTTTAGTACCCAAATATATAAGTTAATAGGTTTACAATTTTAAATCGATCAAATGACGGTGATTGTTCAGGTATTATATGCTTGATAGAATTAAACTGTCTGACCAGCTAGTATTCTCCTCCGTCGTCAGTGTGATTCCAGTCACTCCACGTACCGTGTTGCGAAGGTGGAGGACACTAAAGCTGTATTGACGAACACGCATGCGTTAAAAATGATGTAGCCTAGGTCGAACAATAGCGTCACGTAGTTCCCGACATTGCCCCTATGAACTCTCACCCTCCTGGTTATACTTAATTCATTTTACCTTGACAGTCGCGGAGGGTCCTTTCGAACGTTCCAATGAGACACGTATAACATCGATTTTTAAGCGGCTTTAATTCATTCAATCCGCGGATTTAGGGTTTCTCTACCGGAAGTCAATTTGTACCGAAATTCCTTCCCACAATGCAATATGCGTATTGCATAACAAAGAATATTGATTAACCTCCGAACTGTATCTATTGTTATGCAAAACGCTTATTGCATTGTAGGAAGGAATTTCGGCACAAATTGACTTCCGGTAGAGAAACCCTAAATCCGCGGATTGGATAAAGCCTATACTTTCCTAATTTAGTTGGATTTGCTTAATTAGTAACATGTAACGGGTGTAGTGGTAGCGTGGCCGAGCGGTCTAAGGCGCTGGTTTAAGGCACCAGTCATTTCGATGGCGTGGGTTCGAATCCCACCGCTGCCAAGTTTTTTGTTTGGTTGCTGCTTTCAAGATCCTTTTATAAGCTTTGTTGTTCCTTTTCTATTTCTCACTTTCCTTCTTTAGTTCTTAGCTTCTTTCTTATACTTTTTTACTTTCTTATATATACTTAAGTTATTAGTCATGAACGTAAAAATAAGACACATTTCAATTTGAAAACGATGTGGTCAAAATTTTGATTCAAAATCATCAGCTGAAAATCATGACACTTGTGGAGTATGTCAATAAGTACGACGTTTTCAATAGGAAAACCATATAGAAATACTACTATATAGAAAATAGAAAATAAAAAGTAGAAAATAAAATATATGTGTCACTCACGTCACGGTTCGACGGTTTCTGACCAGTAACAAGCATCTGTCACCAGTCCATCTACCGAGTGAACAAGGAATAGTGATACATTCCGAAAGCTCTCAGGTGAGCTAATTTTACGCTTTGAGTAATAGTTTAAGTTTACTTCATCAAAATATATGTGTATTGTTCTAAATAGGCATTGACCTGAAGTAGAGGCCCCTGTGGAATATTTTGTACAAAGTACTAAGACTAGTCTGAAGGGGGTTTGCATTAACTGAATGGCTAAATAATAACTGTGGTGTACATTGTGGTGTAGCCTAAAATTGCGGATTTAAAGGGGCTGAAGCTTTGTAGGGGGAAATATCTGAATTCGTTCTGTTATTATGAAATTTATTGGGGTTTGAGGTGATATTCACTAACAAGATTAAGTGTTCGTCACAACTAGAATGAACTTATAATGTACAAGTTTTGAAAATGGGGGGGGGGGTATAAATTATGGCTCTTTAAAGTAGTACGTACTGAAAAGTTCTAATAGCCCCACTGTGGTCAAATGTTAACTTACTGTACCCAAAGAAACAGCGTGAATTCATTGGACAACCAGGAATCCACGCAGTTGTTTTTGTACTGTAAGTTGGACCGGGGGGAGGCATTCAAAGATTTTGCCTACGGAACATATTTTTTAGCTTCACCCATTTTCATTACCGGTACATTATAAGTGCATTTCAGCTCTGACGAATCTCAATTGCTGACGAAGTTTCAGAAATATCACCCCAACCTCAATAAATTTGATAATAACAGAAGAATGTTGCACCATATCCTGATTGCGCAAAGCTCAAATTCAGCCTCCATTCAGCTCCAAGTACAGGAAAACAATTTACGGGAAAAATCAGCCTGCTAAAATCCGCCATTTTAAGCAAATTCACTACATTTTTAATACCATAATGTAAACTCATGGAAAACAAACATTCTATCGAAAATATTTACACCATCTCACGATACATCCGTAGCCCATGCGGATTATGCAGACCCCTTTCACACCAGGCTATTCTTTGCTCTTTGTGAAAAAATATTCCATACTTAATGTCAAGTCTATAGGCTATATGTCTCTATCACGTATTGTTTTATGCTATTCATTCACTCTTGCTTACAAATTTGTTATAATTTGCACGTTTTAGGCTATTCTCCGGCCAGTTTAGGTCAGACAACGCGTAAGTGCCATTGAATAGTTTGAGACTAATTCACGACGTGTTCTTATGAAACACGTTTGACCGACTTTCAAAATGTATCAATGTTGTACAACGTTCTTATCACATTCACCATGTTTTTAATAAAATCCTGAAATAGTGGTCTAGATGCTTTCTCAAATTTCCACAGTTTCAAGGGCTGCCTCAAGAGCCATTGACCTAAAACCTTTAGAAATATAAGTTCCAATTCATGTTTTTGTGTGTTGTCGTGTAGCGCTTTCGACCTGTACGATGTACGAGGTTAATGTCGGGGGTATGACGTAGTAAATCAACTTCGTAGATCTGGTGCAACTGATACTTCACCAAGGGGTCTTTGTGATTTATTATTTTGTCTTGAAATGAGCATACTGATTCCTTAACTTATGTGGATCATCATAACGTCCACCGATGTTACAAATGTCTATTTATTGAATGTGACGGTTATAGAACACTTGTGTAAAAGTACGGTATAGTGTTGACAAAATATTGGTTTTTTTTTAAATCGAATGCCGCATGATGCAGTCATGTCTACAGTAGAATTCACCACGACCTTTGCAGGACTTAAACCCCATTAAAAGCTATTAAACCAAGATAACACTCATTGAAAACAGCTCAACTGATTAAATCATATCTTGTCTGGTTAAATACACACAACATATGTTTCTGCTTTACATGTGCAATGGAGCAATGAGCTGGTATTATAGTTTCAGTTGGGTGAACGATTATAAAGCGAACGCTAGAGGACAATTCTGTGTGGGCTTTTGTTTACGAAATGAGACAATACTCTGCTTATTGTTAACCAGCGTTCTTGAAAATGAGAAGCATGGTGGTTTGCAGACTTAACACGGTTTGGAAATAATTTCTTCATATTTTTTGGTGTTATCTGTCGTTTACATATCCTTCCAAAAACACCAAAGTACGAATATTTCCAAACATCTAAATTAGCTAAAAACTATATTTTCTAGAATTTTAGAAGAGTACTTTTAATATTGGCCGGTTATTTGTCACACAGCGACGTTAACTAGGCAATGTACTATTACCTATAACATACACTAAAACACTAATGTACGAATATTTCCAAACATCTAAATTAGCTAAAAATTTAGGACATGTTACAAAACTATATTTTCTAGAATTTTAGAAGAGTACTTTTAATATTGGCCGGTTATTTTTCACACAGCGACGTCAACTAGGTAATTACCTATACTTCTAACATACGCTATTTGTAGAGCACTGTGTATTGTGTATAGGAAAACGGACAGTAACTGCAGTATGGACAGTATAAAATGCGTGACCGTCGTTGGCTTCAGGTCTATAAAACATATAAAAAGTTAGGTTTACGTAACAGGAAACTTTTGTCTCTGACCATCCCATGTCAACAATAGTTTGCCTCCTAAAGGTATTATTAGCACATACTACTAGTCCCTGGGTATGAGATATCGTCCGCCATTACTATTCGTGAAGAAGATTCCTTTTATCCGATGAAGGCACCTGAGGAAATATTCGTATTCTACAATGTAATGCACATAGCTCTGTATCATGGGAAGATGATGTATTTTGTGACAGTCTCTCGGTGGAATTCGGCGGACATACCCCCCCCCCCGGATTGTGCATGGTGGAACATAGGGCAAACTGATAACTGGTTCAAGAAAAATTACACATCAGAAAAAATGGAAGAAAAGCTGTATTATATTTCAAATGGTTTATTTAATTAACCATAATCTTAAAAGCTCAATTTGTGGATTCTACGAAGGACACAGAAAACTAGGGTTTTGACAACGTGAAAGTAGTGAAAGGAGTGTGAAAGTATTTCAGAAGGAGTGTGATGCGAGCACTCGCTTCATCAGATAATCAATCTGGACTCGTAAAAGAGGTCATGCCGTCATGAACAGAGACGAGGAGGCCTACAATTTAAGTAACGTGCATGACCATCTCATCATGACCATGCCTACAAAGAACCGGAGCTGTGTTACCACCAGCACAGAGGATGATGGGAAACCAATCACTCTGGAGAAGTATGTCGTCCAAGACATACGACACTGTCAGGTCAACATGGTCAATGTCAAAATTTTGGTTTTGTAATATGAAAACTCCATAATATGAATTATTTCACGTAAGTTTTCACTAACTTGTATTACACGTGCTATCATCAATTGGGAGGGGCTCATTGTCTCCACACTATTTATAGGTTAATACATACGTATCACTTGTTGGGAGTGAAATTGTACAAAATAATACATTTATTAACCTTTTTTCATACACGAGAAAAAAATCCCGTGATTTTTGCAATTTTTATAACAAAATAGTCACTAAAATGTTGGAAAATGCAAGCAAATATAAATGCACCAACCCGCAAGTAAAACGAACGCGTCCAAAAGCACGGCGTGTACTACGCGACCGTGCAATTATACAATATTTATGCACGGTTATTAATTTACTAACGTGTGCTCTGATTGGTTCTCACTATCTAGGAGTGTATGAAAATGCAATAACTATAAGACAGAGATAAAAAGAATTTATCGCGTCTGATGACACTGTCAATTACGATCCTTGATTGGTTTACACAGGTTAATCAGCGCGTAAAAGGAAGACCGATCTATCTGGTGCTGATCGGAGAAAAGGAATAGCAGCAAATGGCGACAAAATTACGTACTTTTACAAGGCAAAAAGCAGCTTTTCTAGGCATTGCGGACATGGTGCCTTCGGTTAAGAAAGTTTCCTACTATAAAGACCTAACTTTTGAGATGGTTTGCATGTCGAAAGGTGCAAAATTAACAATAAGGCGCCCGGTTATAAATCCGCGTTCAGCAAGT
This sequence comes from Amphiura filiformis, assembly GCF_039555335.1. Classification (NCBI taxonomy): domain Eukaryota; kingdom Metazoa; phylum Echinodermata; class Ophiuroidea; order Amphilepidida; family Amphiuridae; genus Amphiura; species Amphiura filiformis. The sequence continues at coordinate 59,936,530 of NC_092638.1, forward strand.
CATCATCACGACACTTGTAAACAAACCGTGCTCGAGTTTGATTGACAGATGACGTCAGACGCGATAAATTCTCTTTATCTTTGTCTTTCATTATATTGTTCAGTTTGGAAGAGATCAATATATTTAGGTTATTTTAAAGTTCTCTATTTCGCAGAATGGCATGGCTGAGGTCCAATACTCTTTGACCTTTTAACAAACCTCCAAGCTGATTTGGAATCTTTTGTTAGTTGGAAATGTTTCACCTTGACTCGGGACAAAAAACTATTTTCAGCGGTGTTAATTTGTACGCATATTTGTAACGGCAAATGTGGTTCTGAAAGTTCAACATAATTGTGATAACATTTTGATATTCGCGTGGGAAAAATGAATATATTGCGCAACGATGTAAATGAATAGGCGATATTATATTCAGACGTTTTCAATTAAATAACAGTTTGATTGAATTACTGAGTAAATACGGCTTGTCTTCTATATACACAACTTGAACTTGAACAACTGCCATTTTAGTAGCAATACACATAGGCTATATTTTCAACCTATTTTACGTTGAGTTTACAAAGCGATAAAACGAACTGGCTTATCTAAATACTTGTACATGACTGATTTATAGATTAATAAATGCGTATCATTTTTTGAGAGAGAAATACACGAACGCTGAGATGTTGATGCATCTAAAGCAGTATTCAGACTTTTTATTGTGTTGTACAATATTGTATGTAACATATATACGTTATTTAATCTATTGCCATTCTATTTCCAGTAATGTTTAAGTTCTAACGAATGTTTGATGACGAAAAATCGATAATATATTTCTGCTAGATATTGTATGTAACATATTATCGATTTTTCGTCATCAAACATTCGTTAGAACTTAAACATTACTGGAAATAGAATGGCAATAGATTAAATAACGTATATATGTTACATACAATATTGTACGTACAATACTGGAGTCTGTGGAGCGCTTAATGCAAGAGCCCCACAGGGGTGCATTAAACCCATCTAGTACAATAGTACATATTGTGTCCAATCACTCGAGCAACAAGTGAATTTGCATTTCATACACGACAAAGAATTTCTGCAAAATCTGCAATTTTTTTTATAACAAACAAAATATAAAAATATCAATGTACCCACATTCAAGAAAAATGAATCAGAGGCGAACACACAGCGCGTACCACGCGAAACTACGCACGAATGCAATTATACAATTATACAATTGAATACCTGAGTGGAAGAAGGGCCCAACTCCAATTTTTTACAAAAATGAGTTAGACCTAGCATTTTATTGCCAGCAGACAGTTCTTCATTGTGTGTGAAAGATGAGCCAAAATCCACTCTCTAAATAGTCTTCCACGTGAACTTAATCATGGTTTTCCTGGAAGAAAGGCCCAACTCCATGGAGTTGGGCCCTTCTTCCACAAATATTGGGTTAAAGATGAATTTTTTGTTCATACATGAAATCTGCTTTTCACTACAATAAACTTTCTTGCTAACATATTACATGCATCTACTTGTGCAATTAATGGATAATTACCAAATTTCTGTAGCTATTTCATGATTTATAACACATCTGCTTACGAAACCGGTGCTTGCAGTATATTAGTGGAAGAAGGGCCCAACTCCAGCTCGTATTAAGACATGTACCGTTGCCATGGAAACATCATATATAATTTCGAATGTATGTAATATTGTATGTTCATGTATTGAAGGTCCCCTGAAAACTTTTCCAAATATTTAGTTTTTCCTTAATATCTCAAAAACAGTTTTGATGGAGTTGGGCCTTTCTTCCACTCAGGTATTCAATTATACAATATTTATGCACTTATAAATGCACTTATAAATGCGTAATCGTTAACGGCTTTTCTGATTGGCTATGTGGTTCTAAGAATGTATGAATTATAGGTTAATAAATGCGTATCACTTGTTGCTCGAGAAATTGTACAAAATACTGCACTTGTACTGAGATGTTGATGCATATAATACACTCCCCCCGCATATAATTCATACGCTACAACTATTTTGTGTGTGTTTCAAATAAAAACACATCCATTAAGAACAAGAACAATAAACAAACAAACAAACAAACAAAACAATATATACTTTATTCCAACAAGTCTATGTTATTCAGGTACCGTAAACGTCGCTTTTGGATTCTTAGAAATGTGAGAGCGCCATCCTTGTAAAATCTCAACAGCATTAAGGATACGTGTATGTTAAATTGAGCAACCTGGACATAATGCCTCAGAAAAATATCGTGACATGACTCAATACTTTAGGTCACTAGGTTAGTTGCTAGAGCAGCAAATGTTTTGGGGTTTCTTCAGGTATTCTTTCTCAAAGTGCCATGAGACTAAATTTGTAAATCGATTAATACGTTATACCTAACTTATTTTGGTAAATCTTTTTATAACATTGTAATTTCTTCATATTTTTTTTTTATTTTTCAGTTCAAAATTACACCCTTCTATTGTCTGACCCGTTAGCTCAGTCGGTAGAGGGTGCGCCTTGAATGGTGAATGGTACTTGTTCGAATCTTGATTTCTGCTCCCACTTTTATGTGAAGAAGGGTCAAGAAATGTTTTTGGATTTTGTCCCCATTTTACGAACGAGTATGGTGAATTTTTTTTAATTTAATTTAAATTTTAATTTTCTTCTTTTTTTTTTATAGATAAATAGGCACTGCGAACAAACGGCAACAAAAACCGCTGACAAAATTTGCTACACCTGCCAGCTAGCAATGCGTGATATATTCCACTACATTTAACAGTTAAACGACCTTTAAAAAATAGAACGGCCTGAATGTTTCAAATTGTGTAACTACATTACTTTATTCATTTATGCATTATAAATGATCAGCTATTTTCTTTTCTTAAAAGGATCGAACCCAAGTAGATCAGACCATTGATCATATAACTATCAGACCACGAAGTAGTTACGTAACTCCGTGATGGTATCGGAACCAAGCACTGTTTGTATGGCGATCATTACGATCACGCTATTTTGGTATGCCTTTTTTGTGTACTGATTCTTTCGATCGTGGTTCATTACTTAAGGGTCAGTCCATATCAAAACAGACTGAGTGTACACCCACCCTCTTGGATTATGCTCTCCTTTGGCTCAGGGGTACCTTTCATGGACCCCTAGGTGAGGTCACAAGAAAAAATTCAAATTCAATTTCGTTTCCGAATGGCGGGCCATCTAAATTTGGCGACCTTGACCAAAATTGGGAATTTAAGGTGTCCAAATGACAAAGCGCTCTCTTTGAGAGGCATTTTCTTCTTAATTAAATCAGTTGTGACCCTCTTTTTGAATGTGGTCACTCACTGGCTGTGTCTGAAATGCCTAATGCCAAAAAAAAGATTGATTTCGGAATTTCGTTGGGATTTCAGAGGGGGTCAAAATCAGCACTTCATACTGTTCAATCAAATTATCTTTGATTTTGAAGGACCCATGATAATGCCACAGTGCACTTATAGGTCCTAATTATGTTCAGAATGGATTAACCATGTGCCAATGTCTATGAGCAATTCAAAAAGAGAGAAATTTCTAGACCCCCTACAGAATTTTAGGCCCCCCTAAAGTGGTTCAGCCACAAATGGCACTTAAAATCGGCAAATTTTGACACCTAATAACTTTAGGTGTACACCAGATATGAATTTCTAGTCTTTTGCATCTGAAAGAATGTAGTCTTATGTTACTAGGAACATAAGATTTGTTTTGTATATTTTTTGTGTTTTGATACTTTCAAAAGGTCGTTGACCTGTGAACATTTTTTCGTCATAGCGCCCTCCTGAAAGGTCTGACACATAACAAACTATACATTTTTGGAATCCTCATGACCATACGAGTAATTTGATATATTACTTGACATAATTGGGAGCATTCTGAAAATTTGACCCCCATAACCTGTACTTTGCATGTGCATCGTTGCCAGGAAGTGCATTTTTGACCCCCTTAAAAATCCATACAGAAGATTAGAAAGTAGTTTTTTCTTATTACTTGACTCAAGAGCAACTTGAAATATCAGGATAAATAATACAAATGGCTATAAAGTGATCAAAATTAAAAAAATATCATACTAAAATTGGCATTTTGTACCGTATCCTGTATGCATGGTATGTTAGGCAAAAATGACTATTTTTGAAAGCGTCAACTTAATACTAAAACACAAAAAATACAAAACAAATCTTATATTCCTAGTAACATTAAACTACATTCTTTCAGATGCAAAAGACTAGAAATTCATATCTGGTGTACACCTAAAGTTATTAGGGGTCAAAATTTGCCGACTTTAAGTGCCATTTGTGGCTGAACCACTTTAGGGGTGGCCTAAAATTCTGTAGGGTCTAGAAATTTCTCTTTTTTTTAATTGCTCATAGACATTGGCATATGGTTAATCCATTCTGAACATAATTAGGACCTATAAGTGCACTGTGACATTATCATGGGTCCTTCAAAATCAAGATAATTTGATTGAACAGTACGAAGTGCTGATTTTTACCCCCTCTGAAATCCCAACGAAATTCCGAAATCTATCTTTTTTTTTTTTTTTTATTTCAGACACAGCCAGTGAGTGACCACATTCAAAAAGAGGATCACAACTGATTCAATTAAGAAGAAAGTGCCCCTCAAAGAGAGCACTTTGTCATTTGGACCCTTAAATTCACAATTTTGGTCGAGGTCGCCAAACTTTGATTGCCCGCCATTCGCAAACAAAATGGAATTTGAATTTTTTTCTTTTGACCTCACCTAGGGATCCATGAAAGGTACCCCTGAGCCAAAGGAGAGCAAAATCCAAGAGGGTGGGTGTACACTCAATCTGTTTCGACATGGACTGACCCTTAAGCGAGTGATCCCGTTGACTAAAGCTGTGTTCACACATGCACTTATTACCGGTAATATTTTATCTAGGCTTATGTCCGATCGAATTAAATATTTCCGCTAATCCCTTAGTGCGTCCACATTTGTCGGCAATAACGCTATACGCTGGCGAAGTTACGTAATAATCGGATTAACTACCATAGCAATAGGTGAATCATGCTGATTAGTTGCACCTGTAAGATTAGTATCTTTGAAAAGACCGGTATTGTATTCAATCTATGATTGCAGACATACAGGTGATGAGTGCAACCTGCTTGTAGTACAGCGCGAAATGTTCAAAATTGTTTTCACCTATTGCTATGGTAATTAATACGGTAAATGACGTAACTTCGCCAGCGTATGCCCGACGTGTTATGTCCGTTAAAGCCTATTACCGGTCATAAATCTCTTCTTTCTACAGAACATTTAACCCGATTTTAAATGTTTTCACTGAAAATTCACTTTCAATAAACGCCCCTCTTTAGAACAAATTACAGACAATGCGGTAGGTATGTCATGTAAGAAAAATGCAAATTCCAAAAGTTCCAAAATTAAGACCAATTTTGTATTTATGTAAAAATTACACTGACTCCCATCATCATGCTATTTTTTTCTTTCTTGGTGGGGGGTCCCAAATTTACAAAAAGTCGGCTTCAATAAAATTGCGACCTCCCCTATTTCGGCAGCAAATATTTTATGACCCCCCACCGTTTACACCCCCAAAAAAACAGGCATCAGTCTTTTTGAATAAAATAAACACACTATCTGTAGTCATGCTGTGTTGTGACTCCTACATTTTGGTCATCAAAAATATTTTATGACACCCCCTATTTTTCTTTCCGTATATATTTGGGACCCCCATAATCATCTTATAAAATGCAATTGCATGCCTTTCTGTTATCATGCTTATGGCTTAATAAATTTCATCTCCATCTACATCCAGGGCCATACTGCCCCCCACTGAACCCTCTGGGGTTAACATTTGCTACCCCCCGAAACTCGTGTAGGTTATCCCAATAAGGATGGTCAATTGCTCCTGCGCCTGAATTTTTCACCCAATCATGGAGGGTGCGATGGAGAGTTTTCAGTGCCTTTATCACTACAGGTATCTGCTCCCCGACCGTATCGGGACCCCCCTTGTCATGTAATAGCGTGGCTATCTCCTCCCAAAGCTTTTTTTTATCCCAGAAATACTTTCCGTGTCTCTCCAAATTTTGAGTATAGCCAATGTTTCCTTGTCATTCCAATTGACCCCTCTATGGAAACGGGAAATCACAAGCAGCAAATAAAAAAGAAGCTAAAAGGAAATGTAAGAAAGAACAGATTTTAATGTTCATTTTCAATGATTCTACCTGTTCAGTAATTCTTCCTGTTATAGTGAACGCTCCCATTTCCTCATCTAACGGTGATGTCCAAAAAAAATAATCGCATCCCCAGGCCTTGCCGTTTGAGGCGAGCGATCGCTCTCGCTCGCTGCCGCTCGCCCAAACTCGATTTTTAGTGAGCGATTTTCCACTCGCCATAGACACTAAATATCACTCGCTGCGAATCTCCCAAAATCAGCCACTGAATCAGCCATTTCAGTATTTAATCGATGCTGTACTCCTCCAAGCGTAGAAAGTGAAAAATGTTAGCGCGCTTCGCGCGCATTTCAACATAAATGTACATAAATACCGTGTCAAGACAGAAACTCTACTTGATTATTTCCTAAATAAGTGATATTTGTGAAAATTCGACCACTCGCCTACAATCATGCTAGCGAGTGATTAACCACTCGCCTTTAAAATCTAAACGGCAAGGCCTGCATCCCGCTAGTTTATATTAATATTTGCAGCTGCAGCCATAAATTACTCTGCTTAAAATTTTCCGCGAGTGATATAGGCCTACTCACAATTATATCCGACAGCCCAATAGTGCTGCGTGTCCACACGTAATTACTATTACCGGACGTAACGTTTCGATCGGTCTTAACAGCTCTTAACTCTGGTCATCTTCAGCCTTAAATTGTCGGATTTAAAGCACATTACGTCGGATATAGTAATTCTTTTTATATCCGACGCTCATTCACACTGCCACTTATATCCGATACTATTACCGACGTAATTTAAGTCCGGTAATAGTCCGACTGTGTGAACACGACGAGTCGGCAATAGCTCTATGTCCGATTTATGACCGGTAATAGGCTTTAACGGACATAACACGTCGGGCATACGCTGGCGAAGTTACGTCATTTACCGGATTAATTACCATAGCAATAGGTGAAAACAATTTTGAACATTTCGCGCTGTACTACAAGCAGGTTGCACTCATCACCTGTATGTCTGCAATCATAGATTGAATACAATACCGGTCTTTTCAAAGATACTAATCTTACAGGTGCAACTAATCAGCATGATTCACCTATTGCTATGGTAGTTAATCCGATTATTACGTAACTTCGCCAGCGTATAGCGTTATTGCCGACAAATGTGGACGCACTAAGGGATTAGCGGAAATATTTAATTCGATCGGACATAAGCCTAGATAAAATATTACCGGTAATAAGTGCATGTGTGAACACAGCTATAGCCTTGCGTTTATCGATTGGCTCGAAACAAAGGATTTGAACCGGTTTACAAGGATAGCCCCCATAGTGCAGTCCATTCAATCAAATGTTGTCATCAACCTATTTGATCGTAGTGCATTTTGTTATGTGTGTGAGACGAACTGTCGTGGTAGATGCAATCATGCTTTTGTTGAATGCATTTGAGTAGTCCGCCATATTTACGGGATGATACGTCATATGCACAGCCTCTATTCAGTTGGTCGTTGCATGATTTTGTTCGTTCACTCATTCAAATTTTATTTATATCATTTGAAGACTGAGCCTATTATGATACATCCTCCGTGGAATAGTTTCAAACAAATATAGCTAGGGATTATTGGGGCAGAGGTTATCTTTTGAATCCTCTTAGAGGGCTATCATTTTTTTTTTTTCGAAAGGGGGGTCCCAAATTTACAAGAAATCTGCGTCAATAAAATTGCGCACCCCCTATTTCGGCAACAAAACTTTTATGATCCCAAACCCCAAAATTGTATTGAAATCAGTCTTTTTGAATAAAATAACACACTTTCTGTGGTCATCGTGTGACTCTCTACATTTTGGTCATAAAACATTTTATGACCCCATCCTATTATTCTTTCCAAGACTTTATGACCCCCGTATATTTGGGACCCCCCCCCCCCATTTCGAATAAAATGATATACCTTATGGCCACTGATGCATAGGCAAGGACACTCACGCGAATTGAAAGACTTGTCGCACGCGACAGTTCGTCTCACACACATAACAAATGCCTATACAATCAAATAGGTTCATTACAACATTTGATTGAATGGATTGAGTTACTCTAAAATGAAACGATAAAAACAAAGAATCATGAAAAAAAGACACATACAAGATAAAATAATAAAATTATATAAACAATGTTAAAGATAAAATCAAGAAAATAGAAAATAAAATTTCCTCAAATCAGAAAAAACAAACATTGACAGACATCATAATCTGTCAGAAATTACTGCATGAGATTCGAACCATCAATCTTCTACACAAGTTATCTTTATCCTCGCACTATAGTCTAATGCTCTGCTCGCTGGGCCACAACGTATCAGGTGAATGATTACCGCATTATCATGAACAAGTTTGTTTGATCTTTTTCATAATTGTATGTGTCGATAGGTTTCACCCTTTAACTACACGTGCCCTTAATGCTCTGTGATAATAGTCGGCTTTTACAGGGATGGCGCTCTCTCATTTCCATGAACTCCAGAGCGCCATTAGGCGAACGTTTACGGTATATCTTAACACGCGAACTGGTGAGAGTGTTACACTATGATATTCCGGGAAATGGTAAAACTACATTGATGTCAGAGTTGCTTTTTAAATCAATGTGACGCAAAATTACATGAAATACGTTTTACTTTGAAGACTTGTGGGCGGGGTATGTGGGTGTGTGTGTGTGTGGGGGGGTATGGGGTGAGTGGAGGGGGTGTACGTGTGGGGTGAGCTTGGGGGTTGTGTGGGCTTGTTACCGTAACCAAATTGAGCAACAAACACAACACGTAAGTTGCACTTTTATATAAAGTCCATAGAACCGCTTATCCTGACGTCACTGACCGCACAGGTTCTATTCGTACTCACTCGTACCTATGCCACAATGAAGTAAAAGAAACTAGTAAACAGAACATCTATTGTTCATATCTTGTATATTTATAATATCTATACCTATGGCTATCTTTAACAAGCATTTCATACTCAGTCGCTGAGCGACGGACGATTGATTTTTAAACAGTGAGGTACATCACTTGGTGCTGCTTTAGAAACTGATTGGGCAAAAACCAGCGACTCGTTTTAAGCGACTGAGTCTAAAATCAGCTATAAGTTCACCTGTTGGTGGACTCGATCATGATACGTTGTCCACGGATTGTCATGGTTTATGACGGGGATATATGTAAGCCATCTAAATCACATAGCTTAAGGGAACACTCACATACTGACATGTCAGAGCTTAGATTGTTGCGTCAAACGTTGATGGAATGCTATTTCTTTGAATATAACTTCAGAGAATGCCTTAAGTGTCGGATACAATTCCATATATTGTAAATTACTTTTCACTTTCAGTTAAATACATTGGGAGTGCATCACACAGGTTCGCAGGGTATATATAACTTGCAACAACGGTTTCAGTCTGTGCGACGTTATTACCAATTTGTTTTGAAAACAATAATATTCTGATAACGACTTTTCTATTATAACGTTGCTAAAATATGAATAATAGTTTAAGGGTTTGTAGCGTAATAAATAGCACCGAAAATCAGATTTCCACTGCAGTGATCATGATCGAGAATGATCATTGATAACGTTTGGGTGAAGTTGTATCTGTATGGAAATGTTATGATCGGTTAGGGGTCAACCTCTTAAATATTATATAAATGACTGGTAGAATGACGAATGAAAGGTGAAATGAGATCACTAGCAGAAACTTTAGTATAAAGTCGGTGCACAACATTAAACATTTATAGATTAGAAATATTCATTGCACCGTTCCACAGTCCTCAATGACGAATCTGACAATATTTGACGCAAAAGACGTTGAAAATTAAGTTAATAGGTTGGTAACGACAATATCTGACAATGATTGTTTGGCATACATTTCAAAGTAAGTTTACTATAATTTATATGTGCATGCATTGTTTTACTCTATACCTATGCACACACCTGTCATCTACTTATAACAACAGATACCATTTTTTACTTTGAAAATAAAAAATAAAGGCAGTGTCTGATGTGTTGTAGATACTGTATCTACTTTGTTGGTTAGTGCAGATACATTTCTGACGGAAACGCATATGTTCTATATATAATGCCTCGTATAATTGATGTAATGTGCGCCGAACGGAACAATGAAACTGCGATGTTTCATGCATGTGATTCGTAAATGAAATACGAACTTTTGTTCAATTTAGCAAACACGTGGTTTAAAAATAACATTATTTCGCGAAATTTCCCACGAGTATACCTACCCTCGGATATTCGCTGTCGAAGTTATGTAATAATTGGATTAATTACCATAGCAATAGATGAATACAATTTCTGAAAAGCAGGTTGCACTCATCACCTGTATACATGTATGTCTGCAATTATTGATTGAATACAATACCGCTCTTTCCAAAGATACTAATCTTACAGGTGCGAGTGATTAGCATTTCTTTGACATCTATGGTTCAATGCATATGTACCGCGCGAACGTTGTAGTGCAGGGTGATCCATTCAAAAATTGTATTCAGCTATTGCTATGGTAATTAATCCTTTTACATCATCCCTTCGACGGCACAGTTGTTTGATGTGATCATTTATTAGATTTTCTAACACAACATTACATAATGTTCAATTCTAGACCTGGACAATGCCAACAACTATCACACTAACATGTACATGTATTTCCAGCTCTTTTTAACATATATTTTCGTTTCTTTTCCAACATATTCATCTTTTCCTGCTCTTTTGTGGTATTTTTTATTCTATAAACTGTATATTTGTGTGTAAATTGAGGGCGCTATTTTACATACATTTTAATTCAAAATAATATCGGTTATTCCTAACATTTCATGATAAAATGATTTTTGAAAATTTCGCTGTTATTTGTTACTCTTTTACTGATGTTTTAATACCATTATACCAGTGTCTACCCCTTGTAAAGACGAAAACCTGATTTAAGATAAATAGCGCCATCAGTGTTCACATTTTCTTTAAAATGACGTAGTTTTACATGCTCCAATAAGGAGTGCGGGTCGGGAACATTTATTACCGTTTCCCTAAGTTTTTTACCTGTAAATTTCAACATGGCCTTTGTGAGTGAAACAGAGAGTACGTCATCATAGACCAGATCACAAAGGCTTTCCGGATAATAACCGAAATGGTATGACAGACTCTTAAAATTCGAACCGTCTCTGCATTGACTGAACTTTCGAGTATCAAATAGTGTGTATAAATCATGTAATAAACGAGTTGCCAAACATAAGGAAGGGGCGTTATACAAATTGGATGACGATATAGCGTTTCTAGTTACACGCCTCCAGCTTACAGTTGCATCCGTTACACATATGTATGGTCATCCAAATCCTTGAAGGCCATGTGACCAAAATATCTTGATATAATGAAAAACTGTCGAGATTTATTTGTGTAGTATATTGTAATAGTTGGATTTTTTGCTTTGCGATAACTATAATCAGTGATTATCTGTCAAATGTTTTACCTATGACTGCTACATTAAATGCCCATCAAGCGTCAATTTTATCACAATAGTTTCATGAAGAAAATGCAGATAACTCCATGTGGAACTGTTAATGTCTATCACCACTCACCAGCTGCCAGCATCATATATTGTTTTCATGTAACTTTCACGTTTGCCATTTATACTCTCTAAATGTAAAAGAGTGAAAAACTCACTCCCAAAAAGAGTGATTCACTTATAAGACCACTCAAAAAGGAGTGAAATGTGTTTTTTAACTTTAGAACCACTCAAAAAAGAGTGAAAACCACTCTTTAAGAGTGAATTTTTTAAATAGAGTTCATTTAACTCCTTAAAAGAGTTAAAACTCTTTCAAGGAGTTAAATGAAGGACAACTATAAAAACGTGTTGTCCTTCATTTAACTCCTTGAACGAGTTGAAATTCACTCTTTTAGAGTAGTTAAAAAAACACATTTCACTCATTTTTGAGTGGTTTTATAAGTGAATCACTCTTTTTGGGAGTGAGTTTTTCACTCTTTTACATTTAGAGAGTATATATATCATGAATTTCATACTTGTTCCAAAAATATACATTCTTTGGTTTTCTTACAAGAAATTAACTTTGGGGGACGATATGAAATACATATAAACACTATCATGACTATGAGAGCAATAATGATGTCTACCAATACTTTCTTGCATATTTTTCAGTAATTTAAAATGAATCTTTATGACTGAACGGCAAATGTTTCTTACATTGTGCATTTGCAGCGAAGTGAATTTAGAAAAAGCTATATATACGAGTATAAGGACACCCTGTATATATTTGTCACGTTTATTACATCCAATCTTTTTTCTCTCTTTTCCGTTAACTGTGAATTTTCAATATGGCCTACGGACAGACACAGACTCACTCGACGACTGACTCAATTTAAAACGACAAATACTTGTAAATCATGTAATAAATGACCTTCCGTCAAACAGAGTGAAGGGGAGTTATATGAAAAGAATGAGGCTATAACGTTTCGAGTTACACGGCTTCAATTTATTGAGCTAGACAGAAGTCACTTAGTCCGTTATGCCTATGGACATGAAAACTCTGGTATGGCACAGTGTCAAAAAGGAGGAGACCGTTCGTAACCTTTTCTCCTCTTAGTCATATTTTTTTAGTTTTCAAAAGAAAAGCAACTTTGAATTTTGAAATACTATTATCCACTTGCTCGTCCTTGTCAATGAATTAAAAATTATTGTGAGACTATTGTTACCATTACACGGTTCTTGTAAGTTTTTATTCTAAAGCGTGTTAGTCAAGAGTTTGTGCTGTCAAATGTTAACACCCATTTGACACATTTGAGCTCATGACTAAAAGTTATTTGTCTTTTTGTGAATACGGACCAATGATACTTCATGATCACGAACTGCCTAGGGTTGCAATGTAATGCATATAACGATAAATTGGGTCTGACAAATGACATTGTTAGCTACGCACTCTGCCTTGAGATATCCGCAATTTAAAGACGTGCAGAAAAGTAGTAGTGGGTGTTATGTGCTCAAACTGCATTATTGCTGTTGACTTTAGGGAACAAATATTCTACAAAAACAAATACATTCTACTGAAGCTGTTGTAAGGTCACAGCTGATGTGTTGAATATGCCAATAGCGATGAAGCACCAATTCAGAATGTCTACTAGAAGGGAATAAAAGTAGTAAACGAAAGTGACCTTGGAACATTCATGTGCTATACTACTCGGATACGATGGTTTTAAGAACTTGCTGCTTAAGATGAGTGGTGTCCTCGAACGACAACAGCACGCCAAACCCTTCTGTCCTGCATGGCCGTTCCCAAATCCATAACATCCAGTCCAGTGTCCAGTTTCAATACATCCACGTATGTTAGAGGGGGTCTACCAGGTTTTCTGTTTCCATGTTTTGGTGTCCAATGGATCAGCTTAGCTACAGGCTCATTTATGCTTCTGTACGCGTGCCCAGCGAAACGTGTCCTCCTCTCTCTGATCTTCTGTGAAAGTTTCGGTAGGTAAGAACACACAACTAATTCACCCAGTAGCTTACGCGGGAATGTTTCGTGCACTCAAACCCTATTGGATAGGCTCCAGACTTGTTAAACAGGGACCAATATTGTCCTCTGATGAGTGAACCATTCCAAACGAGAAAAAGAGAATACATTGCACCTGGACGTAATGTATTTGGAACTCCTATATAAAATCTAGAATGTGATTACAGGTCTTTTGCAAACAATTACGAAAGTTGTCTTATTTAATGACAGAAATTACCAAGGACTTGCACCGATTCACTCTCGATATTTCTTAAAGCCATATTATAACCTTTTCTTGCAAAATGGATTAGCATTTCTTTGCCATCTACGAGCGCCGATGTCGCCAATACTTATCACTCCTTTGGTATTGTTACGATACGATCCTTTGTTGTTTAGATCACCGTCACGCGCGCCATGACTGTACGTACTGTGTTATGAACATCGCGTATGCGTTCAACTAATATTTCCATCATAATAATAAAACGACGGAAAACTGCAGCACCTAGGGTCTTGATTTTTGCAGGGTATGTTGGTTTACAATATAACCGTGTTAAAACAGAATTTTAATAAATATTGAGGGCGTCCTCCTCGGCAAATGTTATAACATGGCTTTAAGTAACTGCTGAGTAGGCTTCCTTTTCCTTCGACTAAGACTTCGGATAATAAGCAGTCTGAAATATTCTTTAGGTACATGGTTTTGCTGTCGAATGTACTTCTTCACCAAGACAAGACAAGGAGATGGCGCATTTCGGATATGAGGCAAGACTTTATTGCCACACCTTTTAATATCGTGGAATGTGAACACATTAAATTGTCTGCTTCCTAATTTCTAATATCGCATCACATAAGCAAGACCTTTAATGTTAGGCATATCTGTTCACCGTTAATCTGTGTAAAATTGCAAAGCAGGCTAGATTGTTTTGTTGAACGCCGAGGAGCGGAGGAAGTGATTTTTCAACACAAATTATTTAAAGAAAATCAACATAATGGCGCGAATGTTGATGATCGCTTAATTCAGATAATATATTTCTTTAAAAACACATGTCCCTTGAAAATGCTCTTGCGACTTCTTTGGCTCCTCCACATGTGATTCTACACGGGAATCTACACTACTTTGGCATAAAGTAATATGTTATTTCCAGTTGTAATCATCGTGACCTTTTAAAACCCCTATCTTTAAAAGGTTTAAATTTGTCAGGCGTATCACAATTTTGCTGCAGCATGACAACATGTATATCATCCAAAATGGCACAAGCTTATTCAGTTCGTATTGCAACATTTATCAATCGCGCAATAATAGAATGACTCGATACGGAAAATCCAAATGAAAGCTTATAGGCGACAGCTATAAGTTGACGTCAGTGTGTTTGTTGCCTGTAAATTCCAAATATATCATCCAGTTTATGATGGCTTTGCGGTGATCTATTAATAAATATGGATATCACTGATTTGAAAATCAATAGTGTATTAAACTCGAAAAATATCAAAAAACACCGATATTAAGCTCGAAGAGGGACAAAAATATACGAGATTGTTTAGTTAAAGCCAATGCACAAGATACCCCAGCAAACACAAAACGTTTTTGAAACGTTTTTGAAACGTTATAAACAGGTTATATATTGGGTTTTCGTTTTAGTAAAAGTCTTTTAACAAACACAACTCAAATGAAAGTATAATGTATATCTATTCAAAGTCATATGAACTTTTTGCATATTAAACCAAAGCCTTTTGTGATGTGCCCTGAGTAATTTGATTTAATTTAATTATTCAACTTTGTTTACAAGCTGAAAGTATTTCATGAGATGGGAAACCCCCTTGTACGTGCAAGACAATGGTGTGGAAAGTCATTTTGGTATTCCCCAAATTATTGTAAACAAAGTCAGATCTATGTTTGGAACTTGGAAATCCCCAGTTCAGTATATTGCACCATAGTCAGAAAACCCCCAGGAAGTGATGTAATGTGAAAGGTGAATGTGTATAATTAATATTGGGAAATCCCAAGATTGCAGCAATGTTGTGAAAATGTGATTGAAGTAATAGTTTATTAATAGATGACGGGTTTTTTGCATGAGTACTGATATAAAAAGCTGGAGGCTTTTGTTGGGACTTTACAGAATGCCGTGGGAGATTGAGAAACTCCACATGTGTGTGATGGTCTTCGTGCTTCAAAAAAGAAGTACATTTTAACCAGTTTATATAGCCAATAATTGAGCTAATTTTAATACAGCAACGAAGAAGACAGCGAACACACAAAAGTGCTCTTCCTCATCAAAGGATTAAAAGTTCTTCTGTCAAATTGCTGGAGTTTGCTGGGTTTGTGAAGGCCACGCATCTGTCAAAAAACAGCGGAGCTGTGTTAAAGAAACCTGTTCCCTGGGAAAAGAGTGATTGGTGAAAGAAACACCATTTTTGGAGAAAGCAGCGCAAGGAGATATATTTGTGGAGAAAGCAGCGTAAGGAGATATATTTGTGGAGATAGCAGCGTAAAGGAGATTGGAGGAAGCATCATCATTTTCGTATGAGGATTTTATACGCAAGGATTTATAAATGCCAATGTACTATGGACTTCGCTAATTTTCGCAGGACAAGTGAATAAGGATATATTACATCAGTCGTCCAGAACATTGCAAGAACATAGGGCCTGCACTTTGGCTCGTTTTTTACAGGTTTACATGGTCCAATAATCACAAGATGACTGACATGTGGTAACAAAGGCAGCAGTCACTGCAATTTGATTATGTCCCATATGATTGGCCATTCAAGACACCCCTGTGAATATACTATAGCGGCCTTTTCAAAATATAATACCTGTTTGCTTGACTGTATTGACAATACCCGGGAACAATACACACAGTATATGCATTGGACAAACTTTTTACAATAAGCATGATAAGTGATGATGTGACCTCCAGATTTATACATCGTTCGTCTCGCACACTGACAACATTTGATTGAATGGACTGTAGGCTACTGCGCCGTGATTACGGTGAAGGACACCGGTTCAAATCCTTTGTTTGGAGCCAATCGATAAAAGCATGCAGGGCTTCTATACCCATGTACAGTTTATCCCTACATAACCTATGTCTTGAATACGCTGGCAAAGTTATGTAATAATCGGATTAATACTATATAGCAGTAGGTAAAAACAAGTTTTGAATAATCCGCGCTATAAAGTCCCATTCAGTGATCCCAGCGAAAGTGAAAAAAAAATCAAATTGTTACGTTTATAAATTTTTTTGATGAAAAACAAATGGCAAAAAAACAAAACAGGAAAACGACAGTATTGACGAAGTTGAAGCCCCATTCAAATACATGTAGCTAATTTATATACTGTCAGTACCGGTATATAAATTACAGACTCACGTAAATGCATTATTTTTTGTCTTAGATACACGGTTTTCGGCTGAACCACTGCACTAGCAAGCTATGTTAGCACATCTATGACAATGACGAAAGGTACAAAATCAGCCATAGGCCTTTAGATAGCAGAAGACACAAAAGTGGTGATTTATGACCTTTGACATTCTTTTGTGGCGAGTGACATGGTCTTTCAATTCACGCCGAGTGTCCTTGACAGGTTTGACTATGCTTCAGTGGTCATGAAAGAATTCAAAAGATAACCTCTGCCCCAATAATCCTAAGCAATTGTCTGAAACTGCTCCTCGGATCATAAGAACTCAGTCCTCAAATGATAGTCATAATAATGTCCAAAATATAAAAATTACTGACTATCATTGAAGACTGAGTTCCGCAGTCTAGTATCCAAAATCTGAATTTTGATGATTTTTACGATCGTCGGGATGAAAAAAAAATCAAAAAATCACTGAATGGGCCTTTAGTTCCCTCTCCTTACCCTGGCAATATAAATCAAAGAAAAATAAAGAAAGAAAACAAGAAAAGAAAATTAACCAAATTAAGGGATCTGGAATGAGCGTTTTGAGCGTTTCGATAGTATTTTGTGTGGGACATGAGAGCACATCAGACATATCGAATTGCATTCTGAATACGAAGAATTTCTTTCTGATATCAAATAAATTTCATTGTTTGAAATTCACGATATAATACAAATTTTATGACAAATTATTAAAATTTGATATTTTTCACATTTTTGATAAATAACAGTCCTCGAAGTAAATATCATAAATCTAATGTTATATTCTTAAACAGTCCCTGGCATGATACCATACATGTATAGGCCTATGTATAGTAAATTTGTCTGCTTTATCTGTTTTGTGCTGTTTAAGCAAATAGTTAAACATAATTTCCATAAAATGTAAGCTTTTACTGTCAGCTAGATATGTCCCTTTTAATTTTGAGCAGAACAAGTGAGGTAAAGCAAAGAAAATTGAAATTTACTACTACTAGCGCCAATGAATGTTATACGATTGTAAAACGGTACGATCCTCTGGGTATGTGTGTGTGTGGGGGGGTGTGTGCGTATGTGTGTCCTGCACGCGTATTTTTTCTGCAACTATAACGGGACGCAATACGATACCGGTATGTTATAAGAATCAAACTTACAAGAAAGATGGCTCTTGTCAAATCCTACAATTCTGTCAGAGAAAATATGCATATTTGCATTAAATTTTTAATTAATTGACATAATTGATTAATTAATAAATATTTTATTTAATGATTTACCATAATTCCAAATATGTCAAACAATATGTCAAATTAAAGCTAATGAAATGCTTTATAAATTGGTCAGAGCGCATTTTGCAGAATGCATTTAGTACTTTAGTTACATGATTCCAAACATTCTATTCCAATTTTTTGCTATACACGCATAGGAGCTGTACTTTTAAAATCCGCGCCTAATCAATAATAATAGTCTTTCACTCCATTGTCAAAGTACTGTGCTCCCTGTAGCTGTAGCATTATGGAGTGACCAGGTCCTAGAGTACACCACATTTCGCCATAATGCATTCTAGAAACGCTTGCTGTTAGAATAAGAAAAATTTTAATGCTAATTTATTGCATATTCTAGGGAAGCGTGGTTACCTTTTTAAAATAACCGAGTGAGAGGGTTTTCAAGAAAATATTTTTCCTGTCAAAACTGAATCATCCTCTGTATAAAAGAAAATATGAATATTAACTGCACATCATATATAACGATTCGTGATACCCAATTGTGGCACATTTGATGTCGTTTAAGAGGCAGAGAATTTTATTTCAATTTTATATACGCCAAAATATTTTTCTAATTGAGCGAGAATGGCGATAGAAAAACGTTGAAAATTCCATGTATAAATGACATTAGACCCAACAAATGATTACTGTTTCGTTTTTATGGTAATCTAATCTTTTATTTCCTGAAATAAAATTATGGGTCTAATGTGGGTTAATTGTATAATTGATGAAAACATCGACGTGTATAAAAGAAGCTACAAGAAAAATGGTAGGCCACGCCACGCCACATTGATAATCTATGCTTTTAGTATACGGCGAGTTCGTAGCGCACGTGTGAATCAAAATCGATACTATTGTCCCGACTATTGTGCGTGTATAGCCTCATTTATAACACGTAGTTATCAACAATTGAGCGCTATTAATACACATTAATGTTTTTAAACAAATAAAATTCCAAAATATGGTACGTTTTCTGTCTTTGCTTGTCACTTGGTATGTTGAAGTAATGAAGTTGCGATTATATTTTTAAATTTTCATCATGACACCATCAAGCCTGATAGCCGAGCGGTCTAAGGCGCTGGTGTTATGTCATATTATATTAGGGAAATGTGGCTGGGAGAATGTATGTATGGCGAAGAGTGGTGTGGTCCTAGAACGTGATGGTTTTGTAGCAGATGACAGTGCTCATTCAAGCCTGTCAAGGTCAGTTAGTAGCCACTTGCTGAATGGATGGCCATGATCAGCTATCAAAAGAGATGCCTTGTGCAGCTGCCAATCACAGTAGAGGTTTGATAACATTTTGTTAAAAACCCAAATGTGATATAAGGACAAAGCTGTGCATGTTGGTACTTAATTGTTTGGATTCTTACGTTGAAATTCCCTTGTATTAGTATTTTTATGTGTAGTGTATAGTGGTCATAAATTATATAGCTTTTAAATTTTGGGCATTTTTGCTCTGTTGCACTGTACCATTATGGAATTTGAGCAAATCAATTACCGACACAAGCAGGTATACAGTGTATTATTTTATTTTTATTTCGTATCTCAGGAGCACAGCTCACTTGGTAAGGCATCAGAATTTGGTACACTAGCGCTTCGAACTTTAAATCGGAAGGTGGTGAGTTCGAGCTCATCACGGTCACATTAATTTTATAAACCAAATATTGTTCGAACTTTTCATATTTGTTTTTCTTTTATTGTTTCTTTTCTTTGTCTTTTTTTTTCTTGTTTTCTTTATTTTTCTTTGATCCATATTGCCAGTGTAAGGAGAGGAGGGAACTAACGGCCCATTCAGTGATTTTTTTTCATCCGGACGATCGTAAAAATCATCAAAATTCAGATTTTGTATAAGACTGCGGAACTCAGTCTTCAATGATATAGTCAGTAATAATCTGTTGGTCATTATATGACTATCATCATCTGACGACTGAGTTCTTATGATACATCATCCGAAGAGCAGTTTCAGACAATTGCTTGGGATTGTTGGGGCAGAGGTTATCTTTTGAATTCTTTCATGACCACCGAAGCAGAGTTAAACCTGTCAAGGACACTCGTCGTGAATTGAACTGACCATGTCACTCGCCACAAAAGAATGTCAAAGGTCATAAAACATCAACTTGGTGTCTTCTGCTAGTGGTTCAGCCCTAAGCCGTGTAGGCCTATTTAAGACAAAAATAATGCATTTACGTGAATCTGTAATTTATATAGGCCTACTGACAGTATATATAAATTAGCTACATGTATTTGAATGGGGCTTCAACTTCGTCAATACTGCCGTTTTCTTGGGTTTTGTGCCAATTTTTTCATTAATTTTTTTATAAAAGTAACAATTTGATTTTTTTTTCACTTTCGCTGTGATCACTGAATGGGGCTTTGCAACGCGATATATTCAAAACTTGTATTCACCTACTGTTATAGCATTAATCCGATTATTACACAACCTCGCCAGCGTATTCAAGACATCCAATGCAAATAATCACCTAGATTATGACGTATCATACCGTAAATATGGCGGAGTACTCAAATTCATTCAACAAAAGCATGATTACAAGCTATTGCAATCTACCGCGACAGCTCGTCTCACACACATAACAAATGCACAAATACGATCAAATAGGTTGACGACAACGTTTGATTGAATGCACTGCATTGTGCCATGATTACGGTGAAGGACACCGGTTCAATTCCTTTGTATGGAGCCAATCAATAATTTCACGCACATCCTCTATTATTGCCCGGGATGATTGCACACTGTAAAAGAGCTATTGTTATACTGTTTGATGAAATCGTGTTTAACTACCGTATTTGCTTAAGAACGGCACAATACAGATAAAGCAGACAGATTGACTACATATGGTACATGTATATACATATTAATATAGGGAATGTGTGTGAGTCGAGTATACCTAATTATAATAGGGGCGTATCCAAAAATGAATTCACGCCCCTTTCAAATGTCGAGCCAAAGTGCAGGCCCTATGCTCTAGAATCACCAACAAGAAGACCGCTGGGTAAGTACCGATAGAGTAAAACTGATTGTGTGATTTTAGTGTATATTGTTGTTATATGTACCAAGCATACTTTGTTTTCAATTAAAGACTTAGATTATGTTAGCTTAATCAAACAGTGTATTTGTGTTGTGCATTCGTGTGAGTTCGGGTAAAAGATGATTTTGGCCTTGAGTCAAGTACGACTCGTAACAAAAATTGGGGGCTCGTCCGGGAAATACACTAAAAAAAAAGTTGACATTAATTTACTGAGTCTTAAAAGTGAAAGTACAGTATGGCAGAGTTTAAAGCAGAAGAGTTTCTTGAAACTATAGATTGGGAGAAGTTTGATAAGTTGAAGAAACCTGATTTATTAGCGTTTGCAAAATACTATGAATTGGATGTAAAACAAGCCAACAGAAAACAAATAATCAAAAATGCCTTAATTGATGTTTTGGTTGATGAAGAGTATTTTGAAGAATCCATTTTGGACAAGAGAAAAGAGGTCAAAACTGAAATCGGGGATGCAGTAAAGTTGAAAGAACTAGAAGTTCAGGTGGAAATGGAAAAATGAAAATGCAAATGCAGTTGGACATGCAAAAGCTAGATATGGAAAATAAAGAAAAACAACAGAAACTAGAAATGGAAGAGAAAGCACGCTAAGAAAAGATGGCGCTTGAGCACCACAAATTAGAAATGGAAGAAAAGGAAAAACAAATGGAAGCACATTTGAAAAAAAGAAATTGAGTTTGAACAAGAGAAGTTAGCAAAACTAGGTGACAAATACTCATCAAGTTTCTCCTCAAAGTCAAAGTCAGGTTTTGATGTTACAAAGTACGTAAAGCTTGTGCCTAAATTCAAAGAAAAAGAAGTTGACGAGTACTTTTAACATTTTGAAAAGGTAGCTACAAATTTGAAATGGCCTAAAGAGCATTGGACCCTACTTTTGCAAAGTAGTTTTGTGGGGAAGGCCAGGGAAACTTACTCAGCTCTACCAATAGAGAAGTGTAATAATTATGAAGAAGTCAAACAGGCAGTTCTCAAGGCCTATGAACTGGTGCCTGAAGCATACAGACAAAAGTTCAGAGATTCAAGAAAGCAAGCAGATCAAACCCATGTAGAATTTGCTAGAGTAAAAGAACAAATGTTTGACAGGTGGCTTGGTTCAAAAGAAGTCAAAGATGATTTCGGCCAACTTAAGCAATTGGTTCTTATAGAAGAGTTCAAGAAATGTGTCCACGTTGACATTAAAACCCATTTGGATGAAAGCGCTAGCAAAATTAAGACGCTAAATGAGGCGGCGACAATGGCGGACGACTATGGCTTAACTCACAAATTGAATGGGAGTAGATTTGGTCATAACAGAAGTTATTCAAACAGGTTCAGCCATAATCAACCTAGAACAAATCAGGGTGGTACACAAGAAGGGAGATCTCAGTCTAATTCACAGCATAGTGCTGGTGGTAGAGGGACCCCAGGGAGTTGAGGCAACAAAGCAAAATTTGGGACTGAATTTAAATCCAAAGTAACTTGTACTCATTGCAAGAGACCAGGGCATACGATGACCCAGTGTTATTTCTTGAAAGGCAGACAAGACGCACAAAAACAGCAGCAAACTGCTAGTAATACTGTAGGATGTGCAGTGTCACTTGAGTCAAAGAAACAAGTCAGTCAAATCAAGAAACAAGAATTCCCACAAAAGGGAGGTGAGACAGACAAGGTGTGTGAAGAATGTGAACCATTTGTGTTAGAGGGTGTAGTATCACTTAGTGAGAATGGTAGTCCAAAGCCCATTAAGATTGTGCGAGATACGTGTTGTGCACGGTCTATGATTCTGGAAGGAACTTTGCCCTTTAATGAGGACAGTTCAGCTGGTGATGCTTTGATCCAGGGTATTGGGATGGAAATACTTAATGTACCTCTCCACAAAGTTAACTTGACATCTGACTTGGTTTCTGGTCCTGTAACCATAGGAGTTAGACATGAATTACCAGTCAAGGGAGTGTCCATGTTGCTAGGAAATGATTTGGCAGGGGGGAAGGTTTTTCCTGACCCAATAGTCACAGATAAGCCCTGTATACAGGATGATAATAGTGAGGAAAAGGAGATATTTCCTGCATGTGCAGTGACACGGGCAATGAGTAAGAGAGCCTCATTAGAAACAATTGAGGACAACCAAATTGATGACTTAGGCTACAATTTGGAAGACACATTTGTGTCACAGTTGAATGAGAAAGAAGATAAACTTCCTTCTCCTGGGGATAAAAATACCCCTCAAAATGACACAGCCTCTGAGCATGAACACATTGGGGAAACCATGAAAGACCCATTAAGTCATGACAAGCTAATTCTGGAGCAACAAAATGACCCAGAACTCATAGAGATCAATCAAAGGGCATTGACCCTAGAAGAAGCAGAACAAAATTCTGTCTGTTTTTACAAACAAGATGATGTGCTAATGCGAAAATGGCGCCCCCCTGATGTACCTGCCGATGAAGAGTGGAAGGTAGTGCACCAAATTGTGGTACCAAAA
Source organism: Amphiura filiformis (assembly GCF_039555335.1). Classification (NCBI taxonomy): domain Eukaryota; kingdom Metazoa; phylum Echinodermata; class Ophiuroidea; order Amphilepidida; family Amphiuridae; genus Amphiura; species Amphiura filiformis. The sequence continues at coordinate 59,960,365 of NC_092638.1, forward strand.
GTCTACCACACGGAAGTTATTAACATAGCACATGATAGTCCCATGGCAGGGCACTTGGGTGTTAAGAAAACTCATGAAAGAATTCTGAGACATTTCTGGTGGCCCACTCTCAGAAAAGATGTTTCTGAATATTGCAAAACATGTCACATATGCCAAGTAGTAGGGAAGCCAAATCAGAAAATACCCCTGCTCCATTAAAGCCAATTCCAGCCTTTGATGAACCATTTAGTAGGGTTATTATTGATTGTGTAGGCCCCCTACCAAAGACTAAGTCAGGTAATCAATACCTTCTGACAATTATGTGCGCGTCAACACGCTTTCCTGAAGCCATACCCTTGAGAAATATTAAAGCAGTGACTATAGTGAAAGCTTTAACTAAGTTCTTCACATTTGTGGGGCTCCCCAAGTCCATACAGTCTGATCAAGGATCAAACTTTACTTCTGGAGTATTTCAACAGGTCATGTATCAATTAGGTATAGAGCAGTATACCTCAAGTGCTTACCATCCAGAATCACAAGGTGCACTAGAAAGGTTCCACCAAACTTTGAAAAACATGATCAGGACATACTGTTTGGAATTTTAGAGGGACTGGGATGAGGGAGTACACTTGTTGTTGTTTGCTGCTAGGGAAGCTGTTCAGGAAACTTTAGGATTTAGTCCTTTTGAGTTAGTGTTTGGACACACAGTACGCGGACCCTTAAAGTTGTTGAAAGAAAAGTGGCTCAATGAGAAATCAGATATCAATTTGTTGGATTATGTCTCCAATTTTAAGCATAGACTTAACAGAGTAACTGATATCGCCAAAGAAAACTTGAAACAGGGTCAGGCCAAAATGAAACAATGGTATGATAAACATGCCAAAGAGAGAGTGTTCAAAGCAGGTGACAAAGTTCTAGTACTGTTTCCAATTCCAGGACACCCATTACAAGCCAGATATCATGGCCCATGTGATGTAGAGTCAAAAGTGGTGAAGTAGATTATATTATCAAGACTCCTGGTAGACGCAAGAGCAGGCAGTTATGCCACATAAATATGCTCAAAGAGTATGTTGAAAGAAGTGACAGTGGCATTCCAAAACCTGTGTGTACAGTAAAACATGTTAATGTAGACAAACATGCCGATGTAGACAAAATCGTCAATGTAGACAAGAGTAAAGATGACAATTCTGATGTTACATATGACCAGGATAAAGAGCTAGAGCACAAAGAGTATAATGTAAAATTGAACAATTCTGATGTGCTCACTAATTTGGACTCAAAGTTAGGTCATCTTTCTCAAGATCAACAAAGTCAAATTGCAAATTTGATTCACAAATTTGACAATATATTTCCTGATACGCCAAGTAGAACAAATGCTGCATTTCATGATGTAGATGTTGGTGATACAAAACCAATCAAGCAGCATCCTTACAGAGTCAATCCATTGAAAATGGAACATCTCAAAAATGAGATTAATTATATGCTAGACAATGATATCATAGAACCAAGTAGTAGTGAGTGGAGTTCACCATGTATTCTTGTTCCCAAGCCTGATGGTTCATACCGATTGGTCGCAGACATGAGAGCTGCAAATGTTCATTCAAAGACAGACTCGTACCCAATTCCAAGAATTGATGATTGCATTGACAAAATTGGAAATGCAAAATTTGTTAGCAAATTTGATCTTTTGAAAGGGTACTGGCAGGTTCCACTCACAGACCGTGCCAAAGAGATTTCTGCCTTTTGTACACCATTTGGTCGTTACCAATACAAAGTTATGCCATTTGGGTTGAAAAATGCACCCGCAACCTTTCAGAGAATGGTAAATCAAATTGTGGCAGACATAGAGGGATGTGAAGCGTATGTAGATGATTTGATTGTTTACAGTCAAACTTGGGAACAACACATGGAACAACTCCATCAGTTGTTTAAGAAGCTGTCTGAAGTACAATTGACAGTCAATCTGGTAAAAGTGAGTTTTGCCATGCCACAGTCACATACTTGGGATATGTTGTAGGTCAAGGTCAGGTGAAGCCTATCAAAGCCAAAGTTGAAGCAATTGAGCAATACCCCACACCTGTAAACAAGAAGGCACTCATGAGATTTCTAGGAATGGTTGGCTATTATAGAAAGTTCTGTCCAAACTTTTCAGAGATAGCAAGTCCTTTGACTGATTTGTTGAAGAAAGATGCAAAATTCATTTGGTCAGAACAGTGTGAAAAACTGAAAATGCTTTTCACAAAGTCAAATCAATACTCATGAGTTCACCAGTACTTACTGCACCTGATTTTCAGAAGCAGTTCAAGTTGACTGTTGATGCCAGTGACATAGGCTGTGGAGGTGTTGTGATGCAAGAGGGTGAAGATCAAATAGATCACCCCATTTGTTACTTTTCAAGGAAATTCAACAAGCACCAGAGAAATTACTCCACAATTGAGAAGGAGTGTCTAGCATTGCTATTAGCACTGCTACATTTTGATGTGTATTTGGGTACCACAGTATACCCTGTGCTTGTTTTCACAGATCACAATCCCTCACCTTCATCAACAGGATGAAGAACAAAAACCAAAGACTGGTGAGGTGGAGTTTGACCTTGCAAGAGTACAATCTGGACATCAAACATATTAAGGTAAAAGACAATGTAATGGCTGATGCCCTGTCCAGAATTGCATAAAAAAAACTTGATAAACAAAAGTTCCTTTTAAAAGGGAACTTGTGTGACAAGTAGTCACTGTGTATGATGAGTTAAATACTCAAAGTTGATAAATGTTGAAGTTGATGTAAAAGAAGAAAACATTTAAGAAAGTTTTCATTACATTCGAACTTTCTTCTTTTAAGGGGGAGGGTGTGATGTGCCCTGAGTAATTTGATTTCATTTAATTATTTAACTTTGTTTACAAGCTGAAAGTATTTCATGAGATGGGAAACCCCCTTGTACGTGCAAGACAATGGTGTGGAAAGTCATTTTGGTATTCCCCCAAATTATTGTAAACAAAGTCAGATCTATGTTTGGAACTTGGAAATCCCCAGTTCAGTATATTGCAATTAATATTGGGAAATCCCAAGATTGCAGCAATGTTGTGAAAATGTGATTGAAGTAATGGTTTATTAATAGATGATGGGTTTTTTGGATGAGTACTGTTATAAAAAGCTGGAGGCTTTTGTTGGGACTTTACAGAATGCCGTGGGAGATTGAGAAACTCCACATGTGTGTGATGGTCTTCGTGCTTCAAAAAAGAAGTACATTTTAACCAGTTTATATAGCCAATAATTGAGCTAATTTTAATACAGCAACGAAGAAGACAGCGAGCACACAAAAGTGTTGTGCATTCGTGTGAGTTCGGGTAAAAGGTGATTTTGGCCTTGAGTCAAGTACGACTCGTAACACTTTCAAGACCAATATTTTCATCATCAAATTCTTAGTCAACAAATTGCTGGTTGCGTATTACTATTTTATAAAAATATAATGAAAGGATATTTTGTGGCGCACTATGATTCTATAAATTGCACGGAACATAGCGGATTTTCACCATGCAAATATATTTGAAGGTTAAAGACACTTGATAATATCTTGAGGTTCTTGATGTTTAAATTACGGCACGTGTGGCGGAAATGACTTGATGCTCATGCAGTTTTAAAGTGATATACATCCCCATTTGGGCCCCCGTGAGGATGTTTTTTTTTAGGAATCAAAATGTTTACTATATACATAGAGGAATTATCGCGAATACTGCATACTTTATACTGCCGCAATGTTGCATATGCCCAGGCGGCTCATGGCCGCATGATCGAGCCGGCAACTTGTGAAACCGCGATATCATAATACAATCGCACGTGAATGTTGACATGCATCAAGCATTATCGATTTCCCACCTTTATTTCAAAGTTGACGTCGAATTTTGTCCTTAGGTGGAAATATTTAACATTCTGGTCCCCAATGTCATCCTTTACTCCCAAGCCAAACGTCAAGAGGCACCATTAGGCAGTTACAAATAATATTCACCCTCTATGGTAATCATGATATTGTGTAATAATGCCATAAGTATACGTCGACTTCTGTAACGCCATGAGCTAATTTAGCATCGATCCCTTTGGCAAAGTTCATGACCTCCATAACTGAAACGTTGACTTCGAGTTGTGGCGTATGGTATATATCGTTATGAATTCGGCAGACGGCCGAATCCGGATTCGGCTTTTGGTAAATTCATTTTATGCATGCATTATTTTTGAATTAGAGAACAATGGACCTATACTTTACCTATAGAGGGCAGAATATCGATTTTTAAATGCTTATCAGGCGGCATAGGACACGCAACACGTGACATTCGAGGCTGGCGAAAATACAAGGCTGACAGTCCCATTCAAATTATACGGTTAGCAGTTATAAATTGAAAAACAACATACTTACAGTGTGGTACATTGTCGCACCCCAACGGTTTTCGAGTAAGATAATTTTGTTTTGACACCATCATCTGATGCTTATCGTCAATGACCGTACTGCGATGCACCGTTAGCTAACCCTGTATGTCGCCCTCTTTTGATTACTTATTATGCTGTTATCATCTGATCTCCGTTAAAAAATGATATACTGCCCTCTATTATGTACAGCATTGATCCCTTGTTCTCTAATTCAAAAGTAATGCATGCGTAAAAGGAATTTACCAAAAGCCGAATCCGGATTCGATCGTCTGCCGTATTCATAACGATATTATTCATTCATCTTTATTCAAATAATTTAAACATACAAATTTAAAGGAATAAAGAAATCAACAAACATCCAAGACAACTGGGGCCTTCACTGACCACCAGGCATGCCAACGAAATACATATTACATATACACAAATATTAAAATACATATTACACATACACAAATATTATAACACCTAAAAAAGATACAAAACATATGCGTTTGTAAGATCAAAGTGTACGCAAGATTTTGCTTCCGTTTTTGTCAATAAGTACTCAGAATCTTACACTATATCACGGCAAACTGAACGAGTATCTTTTTGTGTATGTGTTTGGAACAGAGCGATTGACATCCGATTTGAACGAACTTTACATCTTTCATTTGGAAGCTGTAGAAAGAGCTGTAAAATGGCTATTAGTCGTAATACAAAAGGCTATTTCGACTGCTAAGCGCCAGAAGTGGGTAAGTGCAACAGCTGCCATGTGTAGATAAGTACAATATACTGTGTGCAAGTTGCCAAATGTTCACAGGGCAGCTATTACACTTACCCACTTCTGGCACTGAGCAGTCGATTTGTAGTCATTGAGAAGTGTGATATTTTTGAAAGAACGAATTTAGAAAATAATGCTCCGTTTAATGAAATTCTAGTGAGCATTTATAAAAAGATTAAATTACACTGACTAAAATAGCAAAAGGAATCGGTAAGTACTTGCAAAGGTTCATAACATTTAACCAAGTACCGAATATAAATGCATGTCCAAAGCCCTTTTTCTTGTTATACATGCAGTTGAATTTCCTAGTGTCATTGAACACTTAATGCGCAAAAGTTCAATGGAATAATGTCGTCATACGCCTTTTGCTGCTATAGCTCTTAGGTTGTTCTGAAAATATTTATAGAAGAATAAATGAATTTTATTGAGAAATTTACGCAATACATTAAATACAACGGGCATTTTAGTAATACGCTATGTTTGGAGAAGTGACTTGTAAGAGTAGCATCTGTAAACGGTTACTTGCCCTATTCGTATACATTGGATTATCACCTGTGAATAGATACTATTATAAATATTGCATTGATACATTTGTCTGATTTCTGTAGAACACATGAGTTGAAACGCTGGAAAGTTCCGATGAAACTGTTATTGTTGTTGATGTTGTTGAAGTTTAGGCATGAAAAGTGATGTTACTTTGAGTACATTTTCTTATACCAAAAGACAGTAATGTCAACACTAAATGGAATAAACAAGGAACAAGAAAGGCATACGGTAATGACAACATCAATAGTAAATAATAATCACAATAAATATCAACTTACGCTGAGAGGGAGATCCACAAAGACACAGAACATAAAACAATAAAATGCGGTGACAAAATCATAAATTAAAAAGCAACATTTCAACAAGATTTGAACTTTCGTCACTAAAATTTACACGATCAAATTGCATTTCAAAATTTTGTTAATGTGGCTGTTCACAAGACACTCAATACGTCAACCGTTCATCTCCCGTTAAGATATCTTAAGTCCAATTTGCCGGACAGGTGCAAGCATAATAGGTAGAACAGCTAATTTTGTGTAAATTTGAGCTGGCCATATGAAGGCCACTTTACTTGAATGTCCGCGCCCAATACAATTGTTACGTGATTCGAAATCAAGATTCATCATGGTATACCTATGACTATACTCTTTAAACTAATTTCCCACTCTTGTCACTGACCGTGAACGACGAATCGCTGACTTTTATGAGGTAGACGGTTCTTTGTCGTACCAGATATAACGGTTCAGATCATTGGCTAAATCATTTGTTGTTAATGACTACTTATAAACTGACAGAGCCACACCCTTCTTGCTATAGGAGACAATAATTATGATTATGTTGTTCCAAAGAATTGCCATACTCGTAGAATCATTACAGATAAAATGCGTTTTATTTCAGCAGGAAAATGTCAAAAAATACGTCATCGAAGCTTTGGTGATTTTTGTGGCTATTCTCCTTATTTACAAGGAAAAGTAGAGCACAATTTGCGCGTAGTGATTTATTTTACTTACAAACCCACATCTGTGTAGAAAACAGAATACATTCTAATTTTGTGACAGCCATTGTTAAACATATACGAATGAACAGGATTGATTGTGTTTTCTACAAAAATACTATCCTTCAATGGATAAACATTATTGTTAATCGCCAACGACGAAACTATAAATTGAGTTTTATTATTAGGAAATGCTATATTTGTTGCAGGATGAAGTCTAGTCACGAAGACATCATATAGGTGCCGATATCAAGATGTATGACGTTGTCATATTCACCTATTTTATTTGTTGTATTGTTTCTGTTGCAACGAAAGAATTCAAATCGGCAAGTCTTGGCAACCTTAGATTTCGAAAGGAATGATATTCAAAGGGGTCATGGGAAACAATACCTTCCAACTGCAGTCTTGGTGATCGAATAAGAGTAAAGAAGGGTCATACTTATATTAGACGTTGAAAGCAGCAGGTGTCTTCTTGGAAAAATAATACTTTAAGGGGTATTACACGTTCAATTTGTGCCTATTTTTTGCATTTTTTCTCAAAAATTATAGCGCATTAGGGACAAGTAAGATATGTATATTATAGGGGCAAGGACTACAACTACTGCACTGGAAATTTTATTTCAGCACAGACAACAGTAGTGGAGTTACTGTCAAAAATGAGGGAAAACCAATATTTGATCAATAAATCAATAACTACTTGCTTTGAGTTGCTGAAATTTCAGTACAGTAGTTGTAGTCCTTGCCCCTATAATATACATATCTTACTTGTCACCAATGTGCTATAATTTTTGAGAAAATGCAAAAATAGGCACAAATTGGCCAGGGTGTAGTACCCCTTAACGAAGACAGGCTTTTGGATTCAAGGCCGTTGCCTGGGTTAATCTATTGTTAACATTTAGGGTTAGGATAAAGATTAAGATAACGATTAGCATTAGGTCATATTAGGAGTTTGACTAGCATGAATATTAAAATATGTTGTTGCTGAGATTCAAATGAGTCATGTGACATAAAATAAAGAATATACTTTCTTTCGTATCTTCTTCTGTTGTTTGTTTCTTTCTGTTTTCATTTTGCTTGGCTATTTGTGAGAGCCAAATAATAAAAACCTCCTAAGACATAACCGGCCAGGAATTGACTGGTAGTAGCAATTAATACAATAGAAATCAGGTATGGCTACTCTTAACCTCTCTATTGACTTGAAGGAGGCATTTTGAAATTGGCTGCACGTACTTTTATAGCTCTTCTTCATGACAGTTGAGTGATTGACTTCAAAGTGGTGTCTGAAAATCTTACAATTAATCAGAAAACACGTGCGGTTAACATTGTGGAGGTTGGTATTATCTCGGTTTAAGTCGCTGCATTTTCGTTTGATATGGATGGCTTTTTTAATCTTACCAAGAGTTGGAAGCGTCCCAATCTATAGAGTGGATAGAGCCTGTGGCATGTTCCTTGACCGGATAATGATATTTCCTCGTGTTCATGGATGTACGAAGATGTACAGTCACTAGAAGGGATGTGGTACACCACATCACATTTATCCTATTTATCAGTCTTATTCTTAGGATTGACTAGAACTGATCTGATGTTGGTAGTAGGCTTGATGTGGGTAATGACACTGTTGGAGTGCAATCACCGCAGAATGCACTCCGAGAGTTCCAGAACGTAAGGTATGGAGACGCCCCTTCGGTTGATTTAGTTTGTTTCTAGGACAGGAGGTTTAGGTTCTCGTCTCTTACTGTCAGTAACCCAGCTCCAATCCTCATAGCCACAGATGGCTAGAGATTTGTGAACTTTAGGTAAGTTCTTACGTACGCTCTTCTTCTTTGGTTTATTTGTTTAATGTGCACTACTTTTTTTTCTTCTAGAGGTTATGAAGCTTTACGGGTTTTCGACTTAAAATATATCAAGGGTGGGGGGTTCAAATCTTGTCGATGCCGTCCTATTGTGCACAGAGGCTACGCCCTTTAACTTTTTCACTTCTTTCCAGAATGTTATGGGAAGGTAAACGAAACCGGGCAGATTCGCTGTGCAGAAGTTGTTACGACGGTTCACAATGTGATTCCCTTACAGCAAGTCAGGCCAAAACGCTTCGGACGTAGAGATGCGTGGTACTTCAGCACGTGCACACAGTAATGAACTTTCACATTTAACTTTACAGTTTTTCAAAAGACGAGAATTCAATTGTTGAAGTTGTCAGATGTTCTATGGTAACCCCAATATCACCGTTTGTCCTCTTTTAGGCAAGCCCGTACTTATCAGTGGCTGTACTTTTTCATGTTGACTATGATAAATTGAAATGTGCCTTCTGAAGAGTTTGCAGAAGAAAAGACATTAGATTGTTGATCGTCTACGTGATTTTATATTTAGATTCAATAAATTTGACACTAGTCAAATTTGCAGACGACATATGTCACGTTGGAATGGATAAAAGCAGGCAAATAAGATAATTCTTGAGTTCATATATGCTGTAAAGCGTGTAAAAGGATGTACTTTGGGATGTATTTATAACTGTTCAGGAAATGTTATGTTTGTTGCAGGATGAAGTCTAGTCACGAAGACACCATAATAGGTGCCGATATCAAGATGTATGACGTTTTCATATTCACGCTTTTGTATTTGCTGTATTGTTTGTATTGCAACGGCAGAATTCAAATCTGCAAGTTTTGGTCATCTTTACTTTCGTGACGTCCTTGTCACCTTTGTTTCCAATGGACATTTTATTGTGAAATTTCATTGTACAAGGAATACATTTAAAAAAATTCCACATAGCCCCCGCATGAAAAGTATTTAATTATCTTTGTAATCACTCAAAAAGCATTTTGTGGGAATTTTACATCCGAACTAGGTGCTATTAAATTTTTATGAGCCTTTTTATTTTACATGTAAAGTCTATGGAGGTGACGATTAGAAATGGACGGCAATATTGAAAAACCCTCATTTTTGGCCATTTTAGACACTAAAATGCCCATAAAAAGAATAGCACTTAGTTCGGATGTAAAATTCACACACAATGCTACCTGAGTGAGTACAAACATAATTAAATACATTTCATTCGGGGGCTATAAAAAAAACAAAAAATGTCCTATACCTTAATGGGTATGGAACAAAGGTGTTGTATTTAGATGGGAAATATATTTAAAGGTGTCATGGCAAACAATACAGCCTTCTAACTGCAACTGGGTGGTTGAATGAGGATTAACTAAAGTCACACTTTCAATTTCAATTTATGTAGACGTTGTAAGCCACATAATCCTGTTTAACAAAATCAACTCTAATGAAGACATAATTCAATGCACAGTAGTTGGAACACTTGTACAAATGTGATATTGTTTATGATTGACAGTCTAAAATGATTGCGCTCTCTTAGGTGTGAAGTCTGAGCACTTTCCTATATACGTCTTATTACTGTAAACCTTCCAAGTACACCAAGGAGGGCACAATTAAGTAGCACTTACCTAGTACTACAACTCCCATCTTTCCCCATCAATCAACGTTATGTTTCTCTAAGGACATGACCAAATCAACAGGTTTCAACATAAAACGGTTGGGACTCATAATATGAGTCATGTGACACATAAAGATTTTTCGTTGGTTCCGGGTTCCTGGTTCTTGGCTCTTTCTTTCTTGATATTTTTGTTCTTTCATTTCTTTCTTTCTTTCCTTTCTTTTGCATTATAAGTAAACCTTGAACCATCGGAAATGTATGTATGAAATTGCCATGTCTTTTTGGAGAGTCCACATTTGAAATTAGAATTATTCGAAAGTAGCATAGATTCAAGCCAGTTGGTCTTTAGAGGTTCCTAAAATAATCTCCCGTAGAGTTTCTAATACGTTTGTCTAAAATATTTACAGGGTAAGCCTCTGCCTTATTAAAGTTGAAGGTAGTTACGCACGTATATGATCGAACAAGTCCAAAGGAGCTGAAAGGGACCATCCCATCATGCATTGCAGTGGGTCAATACAAAAAACAAGTAAGAACCGCTTAAATGTTCGAGACCTATGGATAGTTGCACAATTCTTCAAGAGTCATATTTTTTCAAACAAAAGTCTAAGCACCCCTCAGAGAAGTTGCAATAACGGATTTGTGTACATTTTCAATTGCACATGTAGTTCTATTATGGTACCACAAAGCATAATGGGACACTCCTTTCAGCTGCTGTGGAATAAATCGGTTGAATGCTTCCATTGTCCCTCTTGAATCAAACGCATTTGGTGATAGAGGCTGTCCAATGACAATGAACTTCTTAGTTATAAAAGATATATTATGTCAATGCAAACAACATTTCGTATAGTGCAGTATATTGATGGAAAAGGAACTTATTGTTTAAAGCTATACAATTTGATAATGTTGTTCCAATAGGTTACATACAACTAATAAGCCTGGGTGATACATAGAAAAACAACGAGTAACTATTTGTTTGCATGGCATCTGAAAAGACTGCATTAAAATCGCTGAAATTGATCGAGTTATATAGCCAAAAAAGAACACTTTTAGGATTTGATGCTTCAAAATGGTATATTTCCTCTCATTATATGACATTTTTGTTGTAATAGTACCAAAATTCATACGCACGGCTTCGGTTTTTAGTAAATATTCGCCCTACCATAATGTAACTTTCAGCTTCGAGGGCGCACCGCCATTTTAAGGTGTTTACGGTTCAGTGCGTTAAAACAAGTCTCAGATCAACCTATGTTGAGTGTTTGATCATTTGGCATCTAAATCATTACATATAATTTCACCTGCTATTAGTGGCATTTAACTGTGAGATTTATGAATACATGTATGAGAAAATTCACCCGTAATTAGTCATTTTCCCATTGAAACCCGTGTAATACATAATTAGTGGTGTTGAACCAATAATGAAAGCAAAATGTTTGATTTATTCACAAAATAATTATTTGGCAAAATTATTTTAGCCCATAAAATTGTTGGCCGTTACTCGTAATGTCAAAACGAACGTTAGTTTTATTTACACTAAATTGCATCATACTGCAGTTACTGTCCGTTTTCCTATACACAATACACAGTGCTCTCACCATTGCCGCGCGACCTTTACAAATAGTGTATGTTAGAAGTATATTGCATTTGCCTAGTTAACATCACTGTGTGAAAAATAACCGGCCAATATTTAAACTATTCTCCAAACTTCTAGCAAATATATTTCTCTAACATGACCTAAAATTACAGCTAGGTTAGATGTTCAGAAATAGTCGCACTTTCGTAAAATATGAGTGAGGGCAAAGCATAGCTAGCTCATAGCTAGCCAACTCCCCGTGTTAATTGAATGGAGATTTGACCGAAAATATTGAGCTATATTGGTAACGGACCGCTCCGCTCTGAAGGATGCCACAACAAAAACGGTACAAGCTACATTTAAACTATTCTATGAAATTCTAGAAAATATAGTTTTGTAACATGTCCTAAATTTTCAGCTTATTTAGGTGTTTGGAAATAGTCGCACTTTTGTGTTTTAGGAAGGATATGTAAACGACAGATAACACCAAAAATATGAAGAAATTATTTCCAAACCGTGTTAAGTCAACAATCATTATGTTGCTCATTTTCAAGAATGCTGGTTAACAAAAAGCAGGCCATTGTCTCATTTCGTGAACAAAGGTCCACATACCATTGTTTCCTTGTGTTTCCTTTATAATCAGTTACCCAACTGAAGCTGTATTATAGCACATCATAGCGATACCGCACATATAAAACAGACACATGTGCACAACCAGAGAAGATCCGATTTAATCAGTTGAGCTGTTTCAATGAGTGTTATCTTGGTTTAATAGCTTTTAATGGGGTTTAAGTCCTGCAAAGGTCGAGATGAATTCTACTGTAGACATGACTGCATCATGTCATGGCCACGATGACTACCGAAATGATGATATATGCGAGAAAAATATCACATATATTAAATTTCTTTACATGCCAAAATGTGATCGAATTACGTTGAACCTAATAACATCTCTAAGATTTTCTGATAATTATAACCTAAAATTTTTAAGATTATTAACGTTTGAATTACGTAACACATTTAACTTTTTTGCTGTAAGAGGTTTGCAATGGGAACTATGCCAAACCTTTTCTACTTTTATGTTAAATTTAGTGGTATTACTAAACAAATTCGCAAAAATTAGCTATACGTCTTCCATGACTCTTTGTTTCTTAATTTTAATGTTTCGTTAGGCAGTACTGTTATGTCCTATTTTGTGTTCATATTCAATAATTTGCGTGTTTGCTAGTTGGATTTGCTTAATTAGTTTCTTGTAATGTATGCATAGGTAGCGTGGCCGAGCGGTCTAAGGCGCTGGTTTTAGGCACCAGTCATTTCGATGGCGTGGGTTCGAATCCCACCGCTGCCAATGTTTTTTTGTTTGGTTCCTGCTTAGGTTTGTTTGTTTTGTTTTATTGTTGTCTTTGCCCTGAACTTTCAAGATCCTTTTAAGCTTTGTTGTTGTTTCTTCTCCGTTTCTCAATTTCTCACTTTCCTTCTTTAGTTATTAGCTTCTTTCCTATTCTGTCGGTCCGTGCCACGTCACTTCCGGTTGATGATGCGACTCACGGTCGAGTGAAAACAAGTCCCTGATTCGATTTTTGTTGATGATTTCTGTCATTGGTGTTATGTAAATTTCGATCGCAAATAGTCAGTGGAATCAAACAACCGTTTCTAAGTCTTCAGAGTGGAAGAAACTTACTTGATTTACCGTTTATATACTGACAAACGTTTTTTCCGAAATTGAATGTCACTCCAACAACATCGCTATGTAGCCTCCTTCACAGCCGGTTTCTGTTGTTCATAACAAACCGTGAGCCACATGCAGTTTGGGCCCGAGACTAGAGATAGCCCGGATGTTGGACCGACAGAATAGACAAATCAAATTTCACGCATTACTACACCTCAATGGCAGCCATGCCATAGCTGGGGGAAAATGTGAAATGATAGTCATATAACGACCAAAAGATAAATAACTGACCATTGAAGACTGAGGTCCGCAGTCTACGGCCTCGGCGGGAATTTTAAACGGCATTCCATCACCCGTTTTATACTTAAGCGGCATTCCATCACCCGTGTTATACCAGGAATAATGAATGTCGGGAGAGGTATTTGAAATCACGTGACGAAACCGGAAGATGTAGCCTAGGTCTATAGAAAATAGGCGGATTAGCGGCCATTTTGTTTCTACATGATGTTATTCACGTGTCCTTATACTTTAGTACCCAAATATATAAGTTAATAGGTTTACAATTTTAAAATTATATTTTGAGTATACAGTATATTCTGTAGTAAATCGATCAAATGACGGTGATTGTTCAGGTATTATATGCTTGATAGAATTAAACTGTCTGACCAGCTAGTATTCTCCTCCGCCGTCAGTGTGATTCCAGTCACTCCACGTACCGTGTTGCGAAGGTGGAGGAGACTAAAGCTGTATTGACGAACACGCATGCGTTAAAAATGATGTAGCCTAGGTCGAACAATAGCGTGACGTAGTTCCCGACATTGCCCCTATGAACTCTCACCCTCCTGGTTATACTTAAAGGGCAGGTCTATAGCCAAAACGGCTTTTGTCTAACACACGCGTCGCGTCACGTCACGTCACGTCACGTCTAGACTCGCTGAGTCTCATGGACGCCGTTCGTCCACTGAGACTCGTTTTTCCCATTTTGTGTGTGAATGTGATTTACACGCTTAAGACTTTGCGCCGCTGTGGCATTTAAAAAAATTTCTTTGAAATTTGGACGATGCATGTAAAACTGTACTCATATAAGAATCAGAAACTTAACTAGGATTCTTACCAAGTTCTTGAAACGCAATATCATTTGGAATTTCGGCGAATAAAGATGATTTAAGAAGCCGCCTCTCTCCCCGTGTCCGACAAAAATGATCACGAATGAAAAATGACAAATTTCACTGCGCGTGCGTACAAAGGTTAATTTCGCTGATCCCTCCTGTTCTTTTCAATGTCAATTTAACACACGATTCCCGCTGTTGTTTTGGTTCCAATCGGCACAACCCGATGACCGTGCGTAAGCAGTTGAAGGACTGGTTGATTAAGTTACGTGAAAATACGTCATTGATCACCATCAAATGATCACCGTCTCTGCACAGCCAATTTGCGTCGGTCCTAACATTTGTCGTTCCTATAGACACATACAGTGTGTGCCGAGACTAACCTACCACCTGCCTACGACAAAAACAAATGAGACGAAGAACTGAGCAACCATTTTTGTCCTGAAAAATGCTTCATCGTGACGATCAGAAACGCCAAAAATTTTTTTTACCACGCTGGATATTGTTCTGGAATCAAAGTACATGTAAGAATCAAATTTGAAGGTAAATAGGCCAAATATTGCAAGAAAATCTACTCACTAGGCGGCTAGGGACTGCGCATTGAGTACAAGGCTATAGGGAAAACCAAAAATCTAGACTAGTCACGTCACGTCACGTCGCGTCACGTCGCGTCACGTCACGTCGCGTCACGTTGAAATGTTATCAAAAGTTCATAATAAATTATTAACTACTAAACAATTACCCTTATCTCCCTACGTGATAAATAGTCCGTGAAATAGTCCATGGAATTCCAGCTTTTCATCAATGCCGCAAAGCACAGCAAAGCTTCAATGAATAAAATAATCGGGATTGCTGGAACTACTTTTAAACCACAGCCCGTATCCTAGTTTAGTGTAGCCTCTTTTGCAGGCGGTGCGTTTTCACTTTTCTCAAACTATGAGTGTGATAAAAACACGAGTAGCCTGCGACGGAGGCTACGTACAGTGCGCACACCACTAAATAATGCTCCCACTGAAACACACGTGAATATGGCCTATCAAAACAAAATAAGCTACCTCATTCGCGTGTTTCAGACTTATAAAACACGTTAGCCATTTTTGCAGAATCTGTGAGGTATATGATGCGGTATTATTTGGTCTTCTTTGATGGCGGTGTAAATAGCTGGTCATATAATTCGCAGTAGGGGATATTTGCTCTCGTCTCGGTTGTCTTTTGCTCCCTTTTTGCATTTGGCAACAAATGTTGCCAAATGCTTTCTTTCACCCGCATTTCTTTCTTCTGGCAACATTTCAAATCGCTATAACATCCACATACTAAGTTGGATTTAACCAAACTTGGTCAGAATGACGACTGACCACTCCCATTTATGGTTTGTACCCCAATTTGACCTTTGACCTTGATTATATAGTTGAAAATGTGATTTTTTTCACACAAAAATACTAAGGCTTCTAGACGATTAAGCCGATTTCCACCAAAATATTTTAGAAGAATCCCCTATGCTTCATATAGGATGTACACAAATAAGGGGTCAAAGGTCATTTTTCTTCTTTCTGGCAACATTTCAAAATGAGTCTAGCACCCGTATACTACATCGGATTTTGACCAGGCTTGGTCACAATAATCACTGACCACCCCCATTAATGTTGTGTGACCATGACCCTAATTTGACCTTTGACCTACTTGATATGGCCAAAATGTGATTTCACGACATTTTTTTCACATGCCACAAACCTTGTGGGAAGCACAAGTGGGTAAGTGGCTACTAAGTTTCCTATATGGCTTCAAGGTCAAAGGTCATTGAGGGGTCATTTGTGTTAAAAGTTTGATCTCACTCCAGACTCAATGGATTTGATCCAAACCTAGTCCGAATTAATTAACCTTGACCTTGACCTGACATGTTGAATGACCTTGACCCACGTATGACTTTTGACCTGAAAACAGAGGTCAACAATAAATGTTACCAAAAACGTTTCCACAGTGACCCGATGTGCAATCTACCGTTGAGGGGCCAAAGGTCAAATAAAGGTCCAAGGCCAATTCGTTGCCAAATGCACATGTGCTCACTTGTGAGCACAATGAACCCTAGTTCTTTTCTTCTTTCTATTCCGTTTCGCAAGTCCGAATTTAAATATCAAAGCTTGCTAGTCCGAATAATAAATAAGGTTTGCTACTTGAAGTTGGAAAAAAGGAGGTGGTTTAAAGCTGGTAGGACCTACATTTGTATAGGCCAAGTAAAATTAATAAGGAATATTTTTTCATACAAATACAAGTAAATATTTTGCCATAGAAAAAGTCATTTTTAAATAAATGATCGTGTCTGGAAATTCATGGAAGGTAAAATCGCGAATCTGTTTGCCCTTTTACGTGCATTTCGATGGGGCTTATTTGGTGGTGTGCGGCCGTCAGCAATCGCCACGCCGATAACCATTTCACTGTGGGCCTGGGATAATGACGGGTTCGATGCGGAAACACCCGGGAAAAACTAAACGAAATCGTGAACTGAATCCGTATGACTTGTTTGTAACTTTTAAGAAGATATCAACGTGACGTGACGTGACGCGACGCGACGCGACGCGACGTGACGTGACGTGACGTGACGTGACGCGACGTGACGTGACGCGACGTGACGTGACGCGACGTGACGCGACGCGACGCGTGTGTTAGATAAAAGCCGCCAAAACAAGTTTATCTCTATTCGAAGAGAATTATTATTACATTACAAGTTGACACTTGTTGCAATTTTTTGTGCGTATTTCTCCTGAAAAGGGGGACATTGTGTGGGTAAAGTTCAGCCTCGTACGTGTTATTCCCCCATTTGAAGCGTACGTGTTCTCCCCCGTTTGACTGATGACGTAGGTAAATGAAGCGGACACTTTATCGTGCTCTCATCATACAATCACAATCACTTTGACAAGTTTGACATTAGCAACAATGAGTTGTACTATCACTTACCATAACAATGCTGCATAACAATATGCACGCTTTTGTTCTCTTTCGGGAACAAAGCCCACACAGTAATTGTTACTATGCGTTTGCTTTGTATTATTTCATCCAACTGAAACTATAGCATTGCAATAAACAGGGAAATCAGATAGATGAGTTTGTGGACTAACACGGTTTATATGCTAGTCTCAGATGAAATTCTAAGCTCAAATTATGTATTTATTTTTAGGCCTAATATTTCTCGTGATATTGATATACATATGAATTGTAATATCACAATTGTCTAATATATAAAAAAGAACCGGCTGATTTTATCCATATGTTTAAAAACCATGAACTTTGTAATACTTAATTTGGAATTTTTTTCTGTGAACAGTATACGTTCTGTCCATTGAGAGCGTTTATAGTCCCTTTTCACACAGCGGGCACATCTCATTTCATGACGTCACCGGTTTTCTAGGCCAAATCTGTCTCGTTTGAAGTAGACTACCCCGTAGTCCACTTGCCCATTGTGCATATTCTGGATATTGTATTTAAGCTTAAAACTCTGATTTAATTACTGTGTGCACAATTGATAGATTTTCACATCTGATCAGTCACCCTACTCCCTCTGTTTGTTAGCTTCCTAAGTGGACTACTGACGCGACGTTGCCTTGCGGTTAAGATTTTTAACAGGGACTCTATGGAGAGTTAGGCCAATTTCTGTCCTAACTAAAATTGGCCATGATGTAATGCATCTTTAAATGGATCTGCCTTGTGATTGGTCGCCCATACCTCCATGATGCAGTCATGTCTACAGTAGAATTCATCTCGACCTTTGCAGGACTTAACCCCATTAAAAGCTATTAAACCAAGATAACACTCATTGAAACAGCTCAACTGATTAAATCGGATCTTCTCTGGTTGTGCACAAGTGACTGTTTTCATGTGCGATATCGCAATAAAGCTGTTATTCATAGCTTCAGTTGGGTAACCGATTATAAAGGAAACGAAAGGAAACAATGTTATGTGTGGCTTTGTTCACGAAATCAGACAAAGGCGTGCTTTTTGTAAACCAGCATTCTTGAAAATGAGCAACATAATGATTTTTGACTTAACACGGTTTGGAAATAATTTCTTCATATTTTTGGTGTTATCTGTCGTTTACATGTCCTTCCTAAAACACAAAAGTACGACCCTCTCCAAACACCTAAATTAGCTAAAAATTTAGGACATGTTACAAAACTATATTGTCTAGAATTTTAGAAGAGTACTTTTAATATTGGCCGGTTATTTTTCACACAGCGACGTTAACTAGGCAATGTACTATTAACTATAACATTAACTAAAACACCAAAGTACGAATATTTCCAAACATCTAAATTAGCTAAAAATTTAGGACATGTTAAAAACTATATTTTCTAGAACTTTAGAAGAGTACTTTTATTATTGGCCGGTTATTTTTCACACAGCGACGTTAACTAGTCATATCCCCATACTGTTAACGTAGGGCTATTTGTAAAGGTCACGCGTCAATGGGAAAGAGCACTGTGTATTGTGTATAGGAAAACGGACAGTAACTGCAGTATGCCCTATGGTTTAAATCGTCTGGGCCCGCGCCATTACCATTAACTACACCGTAAACAACTGTCTGTGGTATTTGTGGCGCTTTTGTGTTGACGCGAAAGTTAATCTCTCATCAAACATCTAGCGCGTCCATGCTTAGTACTTGTGGTTAATGGACTGATAAACAAGTATGCTTGACAGTGTGTTTTAGAGAGCAAATTCCAGGGGTAAAGTTCTGCTTACAATTCAAAGTTCATAGTCGGATTTTCGGGGTTCGCTATCAATAAACTGGTAGATTCCAAAATCAGAATTGTTCAGTATTAAAGTGAGCCGTTATAATTATGCAAGATAATGTTGCATTCAATTACTTTTATTGTCACTAATCGTCTGTTATTTTTAACTCTTTATGACAATTTTACTATTGAATACTTTAATTTTAATAAACATCAGTATAATTTTGAGTTCAACGAAATGGGTTCATCATGACTAATAATAACATATTTTAAATAAAATTCGACTATGGCATAGTCTACGTTCGAAGGAACTCACCGCTTAAGTTGGTTTTTGCGGAATATCAATTTTAAACGTCTTATTTTCTCAAAAAAGGAGTCATTTTCATTGTTCTCATAATATTAGCTTGCCAATGATATGATGTTGTTTTTGCTATAGACCTGACCTTTAATTCATTTTACCTTGACAGTCGCGGAGGGTCCTTTCGAACGTTCCAATGAGACACGTATAACATCGATTTTTAAGCGGCTTTAATTCATTCAATCCGCGGATTTAGGGTTTCTCTACCGGAAGTCAATTTGTACCGAAATTCCTTCCCACAATGCAATATGCGTATTGCATAACAAAGAATATTGATTAACCTCCGAACTGTATCTATTGTTATGCAAAACGCTTATTGCATTGTAGGAAGGAATTTCGGCACAAATTGACTTTCGGTAGAGAAACCCTAAATCCGCGGATTGGATAAAGCTAGATACTTTCTTATATACTTTCCTAGTTGGAGTGGTAGCGTGGCCGAGCGGTCTAAGGCGCTGGTTTTAGGCACCAGTCATTTCGATGGCGTGGGTTCGAATCCCACCGCTGCCAAGTTTTTTGTTTGGTTGCTGCTTTCAAGATCCTTTTATAAGCTTTGTTGTTCCTTTTCTATTTCTCACTTTCCTTCTTTAGTTCTTAGCTTCTTTCTTATACTTTTTTACTTTCTTATATATACTTAATTATTAGTCATGAACGTTAAAATAAGACACATTTCAATTTGAAAACGATGTGGTCAAAATTTTGATTCAAAATCATCAGCTGAAAATCATGACACTTGTGGAGTATGTCAATAAGTACGACGTTTTCAATAGGAAAACCATATAGAAATACTACTATATAGAAAATAGAAAATAAAAGGTAGAAAATAAAATATATGTGTCACTCACGTCACGGTTCGACGGTTTCTGACCAGTAACAAGCATCTTTCACCAGTCCATCTACCGAGTGAACAAGGAATAGAGTGTATGCAATAAACCCAAGCGGAACGAGAGTTGCTAAGTAACCGCTACCCGAACCATAAACACATGCATGATCAGACAACAAGTGTTCAATTTCCCCATAGCTTCCCACGTTGTACACATGTCAGTCGAATTTGGCGGTGTTGGTTTGTTTGTCCTCCAAGTTATAGCATTGTTCACTTTGTGTTGAACATTGTACGTGGGCCTCACTGTAATAACTCACAGATAACTGTGATCATCATTTCAAGAGGTCACTCTCCCGATTAAGCTAAACAACCTATGTGGAGGAATTTTATGCATGAGCAATCACATCAATGACGTAGTAATGAATACCCTCTATAGTGATACATTCCGAAAGCTCTCAGGTGAGCTAATTTTCCGCTTTGAGTAATAGTTTAAGTTTACTTCATCAAAATATATGTGTATTGTTCTAAATAGGCGTTGACCTGAAGTACAGGCCCCTATGGAATATTTTTTACGAAGTACTAAGACTAGTCTGAAGGGGGTTTGCATTAACTGAATGGGCTAAATACTAACTGGGGTGTATGGTGTCAAATAATTGTTTGATAGAAAATGTGCTTGCACAGAGTTTACATTGTGGTGTAGCCTAAAATTGCGGATTTAAAGAGGCTGAAGCTTTGTAGGGAGAAATATTCGTTCTGTTATTATGAAATTTATTGGGGTTTGAGGTGATATTTACTAACAAGAATAAGTGTTCGTCACAACTAGAATGAACTTATAATGTACAAGTTTTGAAAATAGGGGGGGGAGTACAAATTATGGCTCTTAAAAGTAGTACGTACTTAAAAAGTTCTAAGTAATAGCCCACTGTGGTCAAATGTTAATTCATTGGACAACCAGGAATTCACGCAGTTGTTTTTGTACTGTAAGGTACATTATAAGTGCATTTCAGCTCTGACGAATCTCAATTGCTGACGAAGTTTCAGAAATATCACCCCAACCTCAATAAATTTGATAATAACAGAAGAATGTTGCACCATATCCCTGATTGCGCAAAGCTCAAATTCAGCCTCCATTCAGCTCCAAGTACAGGGAATTGAAAACAATTTACGGGAAAAATCAGCCTGCTTAAATCCGCCATTTTAAGCAAATTCACTACATTTTTAATACCATAATGTAAACTCATGGAAAACAAATATTCTATCTAAAATATTTACACCATCTCACGATACATCCGTAGCCCACGCGGATTATGCAGACCCCTTTCACACCAGGCTATTCTTTGCTCTTTGTGAAAAAATATTCCATACTTAATGTCAAGTCTATAGGCTATATGTCTCTATCACGTATTGTTTTATGCTATTCATTCACTCTTGCTTACAAATTTGATATTATTTGCACGTTTAGGCTATTCTCCGGCCAGTTTAGGTCAGACAACGCATGAGTCTCATTGAATAGTTTTGAGACTAATTTACGACGTGTTCTTATGAAACACGTTTGACCGACTTTCAAAATGTATCAATGTTGTACAACGTTCTTATCACATTCACCATGTTTTTAATAAAATCCTGAAATAGTGGTCTAGATGCTTTCTCAAGTTTCCACAGTTTCAAGGGCTGCCGGCCTCAAGAGCCATTGACCTAAAACCTTTAGAAATAAGTTCCAATTCATGTTTTTGTGTGTTGTCGTGTATAGACCTTTTCCCTTCTTCCCATCATGCACTATTCCAGGGGATATGACGTAGCAACTGATGCTTCACCAAGGGGTCTTTGTGATTTATTATTTTGTCTTAAAATGAGCATACTGATTCCTTAACTTATGTGGATCATCATAAAGTCCACCGATGTTACAAATGTCTATTTATTGAATATGACGGGTTATAGAACACCTGTGTAAAAGATTAGTGTTGACAAAATATTGGAATTTTTTAATCGAAAGCCGACAGTATAAATATGCGTGACCGTCGTTGGCTTTTCACCTTCAGGTCTATAAAACATATAAAAAGTTAGGTTTACGTAACAGGAAACCTTTGTCTCTGACCATCCCATGTCAACAATATTTTGCCTTCTTAAGGTATTATTAGCACATACTTCAAGTCCCTGGGTATTAGATATCGTCCGCCATTACTATTCGTGAACTGTATCGCGAAGAAGATTCCTTTTCTCCGATGAAGGCACATGCAGAAATATTCGTATTCTACAATGTAATGCACATAGCTCTGTATCACGGGAAGATGATGTATTTTGCGACAATCTCTCGGTGGAATTCGGCGGACATATCCCCCCGGGATAGTGCATGATGGAACAAAGGGGAAATGTGTATAACTGGTTAAAGAAAAATTACACATCAGAAAAAATGGAAGAAAAGCTGTATTATATTTCAAATGGTTTATTTAATTAACCATGATATTAAAAGCCCAATTTGTGGATTCTACGAAGGACACAGAAAACTAGGGTTTTGACAACGTGAAAGTAGTGAAAGGAGTGTGAAAGTATTTCAGAAGGAGTGTGATGCGAGCACTCGCTTCATCAGATAATCAATCTGGACTCGTAAAAGAGGTCATGCCGTCATGAACAGAGACGAGGAGGCCTACAATTTAAGTAACGTGCATGACCATCTCATCATGACCATGCCTACAAAGGGACGGAGCTGTGTTACCACCAGCACAGAGGATGATGGGAAACCAATCACTCTGAAGAAGTATGTCGTCCAAGACATACGACACTGTCAGGTCAACATGGTCAATGTCAAAATTTTGGTTTTGTAATATGAAAACTCCATAATATGAATTATTTCACGTAAGTTTTCACTAACTTGTATTACACGTGCTATCATCAATTGGGAGGGGCTCATTGTCTCCACACTATTTATAGGTTAATACATACGTATCACTTGTTGGGAGTGAAATTGTACAAAATAATACATTTATTAACCTTTTTTCATACACGAGAAAAAAATCCCGTGATTTTTGCAATTTTTATAACAAAATAGTCAATAAAATGTTGGAAAATGCAAGCAAATATAAATGCACCAACCCGCAAGTAAAACGAACGCGTCCAAAAGCACTGCGCGTACTACGCGGAGTGCGCGACCGTGCAATTATACAATATTTATGCACGGTTACTAATTTACTACCGTGTGCTCTGATTGGTTCTCACTATCTAGGAGTGTATGAAAATGCAATAACTATAAGACAGAGATAAAAGAATTTATCGCGTCTGATGTCACTGTCAATTACGATCCTTGATTGGTTTACACAGGTTAATCAGCGCGTAAAAGGAAGACCGATCTATCTGGTGCTGATCGGAGAAAAGGAATAGCAGCAAATGGCGACAAAATTACGTACTTTTACAAGGCAAAAAGCAGCTTTTCTAGGCATTGCGGACATGGTGCCTTCAAAAGTTTCCTGCTATAAAGACCTAACTTTTGAGATGGTTTGCATGTCGAAAGGTGCAAAATTAACAATAAGGCGCCCGGTTATAAATCCGCGTTCAGCAAGCCATCATCACGACACTTGTAAACAAACCGTGCTCGAGTTTGATTGACAGATGACGTCAGACGCGATAAATTCTCTTTATCTTTGTCTTTCATTATATTGTTCAGTTTGGAAGAGATCAATATATTTAGGTTATTTTAAAGTTCTCTATTTCGCAGAATGGCATGGCTGAGGTCCAATACTCTTTGACCTTTTAACAAACCTCCAAGCTGATTTGGAATCTTTTGTTAGTTGGAAATGTTTCACCTTGACTCGGGACAAAAAACTATTTTCAGCGGTGTTAATTTGTACGCATATTTGTAACGGCAAATGTGGTTCTGAAAGTTCAACATAATTGTGATAACATTTTGATATTCGCGTGGGAAAAATTGCGCAACGATGTAAATGAATAGGCGATATTATATTCAGACGTTTTCAATTAAATAACAGTTTGATTGAATTACTGAGTAAATACGGCTTGTCTTCTATATACACAACTTGAACTTGAACAACTGCCATTTTAGTAGCAATACACATAGGCTATATTTTCAACCTATTTTACGTTGACTTTACAAAGCGATAAAACGAACTGGTTTATCTAAATACTTGTACATGACTGATTTATAGATTAATAAATGCGTATCATTTTTTGAGAGAGAAATACACGAACGCTGAGATGTTGATGCATCTAATGCAAGAGCCCCACAGGGGTGCATTAAACCCATCTAGTACAATAGTACATATTGTGTCCAATCACTCGAGCAACAAGTGAATTTGCATTTCATACACGACAAAGAATTTCTGCAAAATCTGCAATTTTTTTTATAACAAACAAAATATAAAAATATCAATGTACCCACATTCAAGAAAAATGAATCAATCTTGCTAGAGGCGAACACACAGCGCGTACCACGCGAAACTACGCACGAATGCAATTATACAATATTTATGCACTTATAAATGCGTAATCGTTAACGGCTTTTCTGATTGGCTATGTGGTTCTAAGAATGTATGAATTGTAGGTTAATAAATGCGTATCACTTGTTGCTCGAGAAATTGTACAAAATACTGCACTTGTACTGAGATGTTGATGCATATATGTAATACACTCCCCCCGCATATAATTCATGCGCTACAACTATTTTGTGTGTGTTTCAAATAAAAACACATCCATTAAGAACAAGAACAATAAACAAACAAACAAACAAACAAAACAATATATACTTTATTCCAACAAGTCTATGTTATTCAGGTATATCTTAACACGCGAACTGGTGAGAGTGTTACACTATGATATTCCGGGAAATGGTAAAACTACATTGATGTCAGAGTTGCTTTTTAAATCAATGTGACACAAAATTACATGAAATACGTTTTACTTTGAAGACTTGTGGGCGGGGTATGTGGGTGGGTGTGTGTGTGTGTGGGGGGGTGTGGGGTGGGGGTGAGTGGAGAGGGTGTACGTGTGGGGTGAGCTTGGGGGTTGTGTGGGCTTGTTACCGTAACCAAATTGAGCAACAAACACAACACGTAAGTTGCACTTTTATATAAAGTCCATAGAACCGCTTATCCTGACGTCAGTGACCGCACAGGTTCTATTCGTACTCACTCGTACCTATGCCACAATGAAGTAAAGGAAACTAGTAAACAGAACATCTATTGTCCATATCTTGTATATTTATAATTTGTTTCTATCTATACCTATGGCTATCTATAACAAGCATTTCATACTCAGTCGCTGAGTGACGGACGATTGATTTTTAAACAGTGAGGTAGAGCACTTAGTTTTGGTTTAGAAACTGATTGGTCAAAAACCAGCGACTCGTTTTAAACGACTGAGTGTAAAATCAGCTATCAGGACACCTGTTGGTGGACTCGATCATGATACGTTGTCCACGGATTGTCATGGTTTATGACGGGGATATATGTAAGCCATCTAAATCACATAGCTTAGGGGAACACTCACATACTGACATGTCAGAGCTTAGATTGTTGCGTCAAACGTTGATGCAATGCTATTTCTTTGAATATAACTTCAGAGAATGCCTTAAGTGTCGGATACAATTTCATATATTGTAAATTACTTTTCACTTTCAGTTAAATACATTGGGAGTGCATCACACAGGTTCGCAGGGTATATATAACTTGCAACAACGGTTTCAGTTTATGTGATGTTATAACCAATTTGTTTTGAAAACAATATTCTGATTATGACTTTTCTATTATAACGTTGCTAAAATATGAATAATAGTTTAAGGAGTTTGTACCGTAATAAATGGCACGGAAAATCAGAAAGGAAGATTATCTCGACTGTGATCTGTATTATTTACTACAGTGATCATGATCGGGAATGATCATTGATAACGTTAGGGTGAAGTTCTATCTGTATGTAAATGTTATGATCGGTTAGGGGTCAACCTCTTAAATATTATATAAATGACTGGTAGAATGACGAATAAAAGGTGAAATGAAATCACTAGCAGAAACTTTAGTATAAAGTCGGTGCACACCATTAAACATTAGATTAGAAATATTCATTGCACAGGCCCACAGTCCTTAATGACGAATCTGACAATATTTGACGCAAAAGACGTTGAAAATTAAGTTAATAGCTAACGACAATATCTGACAATGATTGTTTGGCATACATTTCAAAGTAAGTTTACTATAATTTATATGTGCATGCATTGTTTTACTCTATACCTATGCACACATCTGTCATCTACTTCGTTAATTACCAACAGAAACCATTTTTTACTTTGAAAATTAAAAATAAAGGCAGTGTCTGATGTGTTGTAGATACTGTATCTACTTTGTTGGTTAGTGCAGATACATTTCTGACGGAAACGCATATGCTATATACATGTATAATGCCTCGTATAATTGATGTAATGTGCGCCGAACGGAACAATGAAACTGCGATGTTACATGCATGTGATTCGTAAATGAAATACGAACTTTTGTTCAATTTAACAAACACGTGGTTTAAAAATAACAATATTTCGCGAAATTTCCGACGAGTATACCTACCCTCGGATATTCGCTGTCGAACTTATGTAATAATTGGATTAATTACCATAGCAATAGATGAATACAATTTTTGAATAGATCGCCCTGCATTCCAAGCAGGTTGCACTCATCACCTGTGTATGTCTGCAATTATAGATTGAATACAAAACTAATCTTGCAGGTGCGAGTGATTAGCATTTCTTCGATATCTATTGTTCAATGCATAGGTACCGCGTGAACGTTGTAGTGCAGGGCGATCTATTCAAAAATTGTATTCAGCTATTGCTATGGTGATTTTAATTAAATCCTTTTGCATCATCACTTCGACGGCACAGTTGTTTGATGTGATCATTTAGTAGATTTTCTAACAAAACAAAAATCTGTTCAATTCTACACATGGACAACTATCCCACTAACATGTACATACATTTCCAGCTCTTTTTAACAAAGATTTTCGTTTTTTTCCAACATATTCATCTTTTTCTGCTCTTTTGTGGTATTTTTTATTCTATAAAGTGTTTGTGTGCAAATTGAGGGCGCTATTTACATACAATTTTAATTTAATTTAGCCAAATAATATAGGTTATTCCTTACATTTCATGATAAAAATTTTGAAAATTTCGTTGTTATTTGTTACTCTTTTACTGATGTTTTAATACCATTATATCAGTATTTACCCCTTGTAAAAAAACATTTTTAAAGATAAATAGCGCCATCAGTGTTCACATTTTCTTAAAAATGACGTAGTTTTACATGCTACGGCGAATAAGGAGTGCGGGTCAGGAAACGAGAGAATATGTCACATTTATTACCGTTTCCCTAAGTTTCTTACCTTGTGAGTGAAACAGAGAGTACGTCATCATAGACCAGATCACAAAGGCTTTCCGGATAATAACCGAAATGGTATGACAGACTCTTAAAATTCGAACCGTCTCTGCATTGACTGAACTTTCGAGTATCAAATAGTGTGTATAAGTCATGTAATAAACGAGTTGCCAAACATAAGGAAGGGGCGTTATACAAATTGGATGACGATATAGCGTTTCTAGTTACACGCCTCCAGCTTACAGTTGCATCCGTTACACATATGTATGGTCATCCAAATCCTTGAAGGCCATGTGACCAAAATATCTTGATATAATGAAAAACTGTCGAGCTTTATTTGTGTAGTATATTGTAATTGTTGGATATTTTGCTTTGCGATAACTATAATCAGGGATTATCTGTAAAATGTTTTACCTATGACTGCTACATTAAATGCCCATCAAGCGTCAATTTTATCACAATAGTTTCATGAAGAAAATGCAGATAACTCCATGTGGAACTGTTAATGTCTATCACCACTCACCAGCAGATAGCATCATATATTGTTTTCATTTAACTTTCACGTTTGCCATTTATACAGATTTATTTATTTTATTTTTATTTTATTCATTTGGCAATTAACAACAAAATAGAAACAAAACAACAAACTGGGGTCTGCTGAGCTGCCAGGGAACACTGAAAGCACAAAAGAGCACTGTCACCAAACAAAAGAGCACTGCCACCAAATATCATGGCTTGCATGCTTGTTCCGAAAAGTTTTGATTCTTTGGTTTTCTTAAAATAAAGTAATTTTGAGCAACGTTAACAAATTACACTATCATGACTATGAGATCAATAATAATATATGTTAACCAATACCTCCTTGCATATTTGTCAGAATAAATGTCCAAGAGTAAAAGGCAAGTGTTTCTTATATTTTACATTTGCAGCGACGTGAATTTAGAAAAAGCTACAAAGAAAAAGCTAAAAAAAAGGACAGGACACCTTGTATATATTTGTCGCATTTATTACATCCAATCTTTTTTCCCTTCTTCCGTTAACTGTGAATTTTCAATATGGCCTACGGACACAGACTCATTCGACGACTGACTCAATTTAAAACGACAAATACTTGTAAATCATGTAATAAATGACCTTCCGTCAAACAGAGTGAAGGGGAGTTATATGAAAAGAATGAGGGTATAACGTTTCGAGTTACACGTCTTCAATTTATTGAGCTAGACAGAAGTCACTTAGTCCGTTATGCCTATGGACATACACACTCTGGTATGGCACAGTGTGAAAAAGGAGGAGACCTTTCTTAACCTTTTCTCCTCATAGTCATATTTTTTTAGTTTCCAAAAGAAAAGCAACTTTGAATTTTGAAATACTATGTTATCCATTTACTCGTCCTTGTTAATGAATGAAAAATTATTGTGAGACAATTATTATAATTACACGGTTCTTGTAAGTTTTTATTCTAAAGCGTGTTAGTCAAGAGTTTGCGCTGTCAAATGTTAACACCCATTTGACACGTTTGAGCTCATGACTAAAAGTTATTCGTCTTTTAGTGAATACGGACCAATGATACTTCATGATCACGACCTGCCTGGGGTTGCAATATAATACATATAACGATAAATTGGGTCTGACAAATGACATTGTTAGCTACGCACACTGCCTTGAGATATCCGTAATTTAAAGACGTGCAGGAAAGTAGTAGTGGGTGTTATGTGCTCAAACTGCATTATTGCTGTTGACTTTAGGAAACAAATATTCTACAAAAACAAACACATTCTACTGAAGCTGTTGTAAGGTCACAGCTTATGTGTTGAATATGCCAATAGCGATGAAGCACCAATTCAGAATAGAAGGAAACAAAAGTAGGAAACAAAAATGACCTTGAAACATTCATGTACTATACTCCTCGGGTACGATGGTTTTAAGAACACAAAACTTTAATTCACTCAGTAGCTTACGCGGGAATATTTCGTGCACTCAAACCCTATTGGATAGGCTCCAGACTTTTTAAACAGGGACCAATATTGTCCTCTGATGAGTGAACCATTCCAAACGAGAAAAAGAGAATACACCTGAATGTAATATATTTGGAACTCCTTTATAAAATCTAGAATGTGATTACAGGTCTTTTGCAAACAATTACGAAAGTTGTTTTATTTAATGACAGATATTACCAAGGACTTGCACCGATTCACAGTCGATATTTCTTAAAGCCATATTATAACCTTTTTATCGCCAATACGTATCACTCCTTTGGTATTGTTACGATACCATGATACGATCCTTTGTTGTGTAGATCACCGCCCTGCGCGCCATGACTGTACGTACTGTGTTATGAACATCGCGTATGCATTCGACTAATATTTCCATCATAATAATAAAACGACGGAATTCAAAAACTTGTACCAATCCTTCCTGAGCTGAGCACCTTCAATTCCTTGACGACTAATATCAACAGCGCCTGCAACTGCAGCCGAAATTCTTGGAAGTGTAGGACCGATCATTATAGCAACATGTAACCCGGTAGATGGTTTATAATCATCTTTGAATCTCTGAGTAAGACACCCAATGCCACTTGAAGATTAATTTCTTGCTTTTGCACAGGACTTTGTTGCCTATCAGTAAAGCTGACAAGGACTTCTTCAACTTCGGCGAGGAAATTGTAGCATGTCAGATACTGATTATGTGCAGCCAAATCCTCGTCGTATTATCTCTTTGGATGCTGCTGCCTATAACAGTTTCATTATAACTTCACGTTTCACGTGCTTTAAAGTTGCAACGGAATAAGAACTTGAAGCTCTTCGGCAAAGTTTGTTTGGAGTTCTTCATTGAGTCACCTACGATCAGCACGAGTTAATGTGATTTCCAAATGTGTGCAGCATTCCTGATACAATTCAGCAGGTTTCCAAATGCGACTCTTATCACCAGATAGGACATCTACAGCATGTTTTAGGAATTCATCAGTTGCATCTTCTTCAGATGCTGCAACATCACAGCGTGTATTGCTTTTGTCACTAAAAACAGTAAAATAATAAAGTTTCTTTACTGGTTTTATTTCCTCTTTAGCCTGGAACACTCACTGAATTGAAACACAATCATCTGTTCTTCCTTCAGGCACAGGATCTCTGTGATGCATAATTCCCTCACATAGAAGATCACTCACAGAGATTTCTAAACTTTCTCTGATTTCATTTGCCTAGCTATCGCCACGATCGCGCATTTTGCAATCAGATACTCAAATTTTGGCATAACGTTCATGTGTAGATATGTACATAATGCAAGCTTCCATCTGTCTGGATGCTTTGAATCTTTTGGAGTTCACACACTTCCCCACATTAGTATTCCTGGAAGTCAAAGGGGGGGGGGGGCGAGATCAACGTAGTCGTTTGGCGGACTGGGTAGAGCAATCTTCTACATAATTGCCAATATTAGATTTGCGTGATCATTTTTCAGGCTGACATATGCTGACATACAAATCATACTCATAATCTTGGCCCATTGTTCAGAGTGTATAATATAGGCCAGTTTGTCATTTTCAAAACTCAACCTTAGTCCATACAAATGTGGCTATTACTCAAATTACTCCCTTGGAACAGTAATCATTATATCTTCACACTCCTTGAAAATGTCTTTTCAAAGAGTGTCATACAATTATAGCTACAATTCTCAGGTATTTGTGTTAAAGAACATATTTCATGATGACAATATATACACATATAATGATTTTTAATTCAATCTAATTGGTGTATTCTATTGCTAAAATGGTCTGAAAGACATGTAAAACTTTATGCAAATGGTTAAGAATAATTAAATTAAATAACAAGAAACGTGTGAGTATGATATGTTATGCAAACCATTCAATATGTTGAGAAAAGACAGTTACCTATTATGAGCATACATTACACAACTCACGTGACGCCATCATGCAATTTGGGATCACTGAAGCGTGTCAATTCATAATCTACGTGCATATATTACATATTGAGCCCACACTACCATTAATGCGAACTAATACGCTATAATTATTTGTTTTGTTACCCCAAAAAATCATTTGAATGCTATTTAAGAGTTACGTGTCGGCCATTTTGAATATCTCGGATTGCCCAAGGGTGACAATTTTACACCCCCCAAGAATCTTATTCTACACCACTCAAAGATCATTTATCAGCAAAAATACTAACTTTAACTGCCCAAAACACTATAATTATTTGGTATGATACCATTTGTCACTAAAACACCATTCGAATGCTATTTCAGAGTTACGAATCGGCTATTTTGAATATCTCGGATTGCCCAAGGGTGACAATTTTACACCCCCTATAATCTTATTCTACACCACTCAAAGATCATTTATCAGCAAAAAAAACTAACTTTAACTGCCCAAAACACTATAATTATTTGGTATGATACCATTTGTCACTAAAACACCATTTGAATGCTATTTCAGAGTTACGAATCGGCCATTTTGAATATCTCGGATTGCCCAAGGGTGACACTTTTACATCCCCTAGAATCTTATTCTACACCACTCAAAGATCATTTATCAGCCAAAAACTAACTTTAACTGCCCAAAACACTATAATTATTTGGTATGATACCATTTGTCACTAAAACACCATTTGAATGCTATTTCAGAGTTACGAATCGGCCATTTTGAATATCTCGGATTGCCCAAGGGTGACAATTTTACACCCCTAGAATCTTATTCTACACCACTCAAAGATCATTTATCAGCAAAAAATAAACTTTAACTGCCCAGAACAGTATTTGGTATGATACCTTTTGTCAATAAAACACCATTTGAATGCTATTTTAGAGATACGTGGCGGCCATCTTGAATATCTCGGATTGCCCAAGGGTGATAATTTCACACCCCTTGGAATCTTATTCTACACCACTCAAAGATCATTTATCAGAAAAAAACAAACTTTAACTGCCCAAAACACTATAGTTATTTGGTATGATACCTTTTGTCACTAAAACACCATTTGAATGTTATTTCAGAGATACGTGGCGGCCATCTTGAATATCTCGGATTGCCCAAGGGTGACGATTTTACATCCCACGGAATCTTTTTCTACACCATTCAAAGATCAATAACCAGCAAAAAAACAAACTTTAACTGGCAAAACCATCTAACCCCCAAAATATGATGTTTGCAGCCGGACTAATGGCCCTTGAAAATGCTCTTGTGATTTCTTTGGCTCCTCCACATGTGATTCTACACAGGCGGCGGATGACATGATCGAGCCGGCAACTTGTGAAACCGCCCGGCCGTATGGCATTTTCCATATACTGGTTAGTTTTGTGGGGTTCATTATCGAACCCCAACGGTTTTAGCTTGTATTTATATTATTTATCAACATAGGCCTATTTGTTTGTGATATTTCAAGCGTTTTAAAATTTCAAAATAATCCCATTCAATTACACGGTTGACGATGAAAATGTACTGAATTTAGAGAATGCAATGCGGCCACCATCTGATTCTACACGGGATTCTACAATACTTTGGCATAAAGTAATATGTTTTTTACAGTTGTAATCATCGTGACCTTTTAAAAACCCTATCTTTAAAAGGTTTGAATTTTTCAGGCGTATCACAATTTTGCTGCAGCATGACAACATGTATATCCATCCAAAATGGTACAGGCTTATTCAGCTCGTATTGCAACATTTATCAATCGCGCAATAATAGAATGACTCGATACGGCAAAATCCAAATGAAAGCTTATAGGCGACAGCTATAAGTTGACGTCAGTGTGTTTGGTGACTGTAAATTCCAAATATATCATCCAGTTTATGATGGCCATGCAGTGTCTATTAATAAATAATATGGATATCATTTGAAAAGCAATAGTTTATTAAACTCGAAAATATCAAAAAAAACCACCGATATGAAGCTCGAGGAGGGACAAAAATATGTGAGTGGACACTACGAATGAGCCGTAAACTCGGCAAATTGTATTCTGAGATACAGTGCAAAATGTACGTGAAGGTCGTATTCATAGGTGTCTCAATTAGGCGCGACATGTTTCTCATTTGATAGCGTTTAAACCAATCAATAATCCTATTGCTGAAGAGGATAATAATCTTCTACATATACCGCTGAGTGCACCAAATCCGCGTATTGTTATTATACTCCGCAACTTACTCTTCATCTTTTGCGGAGTAAGTTGGCGAGTATCTCAGAATTTCGTGACTTCCAATTTCCAAATGTGCGTAAGTTACTAGACTAGTAAAGTTACGCCACAGCTATTGTTATTTACTCGGCAACATACTCTTCATCGTTGGAGGAGTAAGTTGGCGAGTAAGCAAATCGATTCATAGATGGAGGAAAAAATCATTGATATTGATGAGATTTTGAAAGTAAATAATAAGATATTTCGCATTAGAGCGTATTCTGCGTGTGGAGCGTCTCGTATATATGAGGCACCGCAAACCTTTCGTGTAGGCCTATTGAGGGAACATTAAGTTAAGGTTGGCCTTAACACTGAAAATATGGAAACATCATAGTTGATAAAACATAATTGTAGGCCCATATAAAAGAACATAATTATATTTGGAATGGCAAACACGTGAGGAAATGGTTTATCATCAGATCATAAGCGATGAGATCCAGGTTGCCATTACGAAAAAACTTATTATCAGCCGAAATGCCGGTGATGTCATTTATTCTGGAAGGAAGAACAAGGAATGTTGGAAGGAGTGATCATCGTTAATTAGTATAACCGCTCTTCAATCATTCAATCAATCAATCAATCAATCAATCAATCAATCAATCAATCAATCAATCAATCAACCAATCAACCAAACAATCATATTATCAATTAATCAATTAATATTAATGCCCTGTGACGTGTCACATATATTGTGATTAGCGAATGCATGTTGGATTCCATTTGTATCTTCAGTAGATAGCAAAATTATAGTAGGCCTTACATTTAAATTTCACAATAGAGTCAAAGTCCCGTTATTTTATGCGTTTATTGTGCCTTACAAATCATAACAATTACATTCTATATACTACACAAAGTAAAAATTCGAATCTATACACATATTTTCATGTCTGGGGAAACATGTTTTCAAAACTCAAGATATCTTCTATCTCTAATATAGGCCCTTCACACGGCTGAGTACAATTACAGAATTTAATTCTTTCCTCATAAATTATAATCTTTGATTTTAACCTGATAACGCCAGATCCATGCTATCCTAATCCCTGGATGGGATTTTATTTTAAGTATATTTCGGGGGCTAACTACCCCCCTCTCAAAAAAAAAAAAAAACCCAACCCCTAAAACCAACCTCACAAAGAAAATGTCAACATCCTAAAACCAATCCCCTAAGTGTAAAATTGAAAATGGCGCGGTAAAAACAATATTTTACCCTTATTTTGGCAATAATAAATGACTATAGAAAATAAAAAATACCACCTGAATTTGGGCTAAAATGGTGTACAATTGAAATTAGCAATTATCACAATAACACAGGACCAAAATGATGCCCACCGATTTTTTTTTTGTCTTTTCCCCCCTCCTACAACTGACCCTGATACACGACTGAACATGTAAACTACTTTGACCCCGAAAGGATTTTTACAAAAACTACACGGCTGAGTCCCCCACCCCCGGCGGGTTACCCCTTTGTCATAATGTGACAGAATAGATATCAGAATCATATTAACCTAATAGGCCTACTACCTAGCACGCTAGTGATAGGGTATTTTGTTTGTACCGGGGTATTTATAGTGACATAACTCTGCCTATTGTTAAAATTGACTAACAATTGCCCGCGTGGTTAAAAACGTGATATTAAAGGTGCTGGTTGGGATTTATTGCTCCATTAGCGCAGATACTAAAGAAGTAGTTACTCGCCAGTTGCGCTTCAGAGCAAGTCCCAAATATACTAGTTTAGTAAGATACGCGGCAGTTGCAGAGTAGTTACTAAAGAAATAAGCTACTAAACTAGTAAGTTACGCGGATTTGATGCACTCAGCGGATAGAATCATTAAATAGATCTAGTCTTTGTTTGCTTTGGCAAAAGGTACCATTTTGTTGAAGGAGCAGAGTTCAACAAGCCATAACCCCGCTTCTGGATATCGTTTGAAGTCAAATGATATACTATTTTAAAGCTTATGATATATATATATTTTCTAAACACGAAATAAAACAAAATTTACCGGGCCGACTTTACGACTGATTCGTAATGTCCAGTCACATATACAAGACTGTTCAGTTAAAGCCAATTCACAAGAGGTTATACCACAGCAAACACAAACCGTTTTTGAAACATTATAAAATATTTGTGGCGCACTATGATTCTATAAATTGCACGGAACATAGCGGACTTTCACCATGCAAATATCTTTGAAGGTTAAAGACACTTGAAGAATATCTTGAGGTTCTTGATGTTTAAATCACGGCACGTGTGGCGGAAATGACTTGATGCTCATGCAGTTTTAAAGTGATATGCATCCCCATTGGGCCCCCGTGAGGAGGTTTTTTTAGGAATCAAAATGTTTACTATATACATAGAGGAATTATCGCGAATATTGCATACTTTATACTGCCGCAATGTTGCAAATGCCCCAAGAAATATTAAAGTTGCAACAACGGGTCATTATTGATTGACTTTTGATTTATACAATTCTTAAATCATAATCATATCATAATACAATCGCACGTGAATGTTGACATGCACCAAGCCTTATCGATTTCCCACCTTTATTTTAAAGTTGACGTCAAATTTTGTCCTTAGGTGGAAATATTTAACATTCTGGTCCCCAGTTCATCCTTTACTCCCAAGCCAAACGTCAAGAGGCACCATTAGGCAGTTACAAATAATATTCGCCCTCCCCGGTAATCATGATATTATGTAATGCCATAAGTGTACGTCGACTTCTATAACACCATGAGCCAATTTAGCATCGATCCCTTTGGCAAAGTTCATGATCTCCATAACTGAAACGCTGACTTCGAGTTGTGGTGTATGGTATATATTATTCAATCACCTTTATTCAAACAATTTAAACTATTAATTTAAAGGAATAAAGAAATCAACAAATATCCACATTACACATATACAAATATTAAAATACATAATACACATACACAAATATTAAAACACCTAAAAAAGATACAAAACATATACCAACGCATTGTAAGATCCAAGTGTACGCAAGATTTTGTTTCCGTTTTTGTCAATAAGTACTCAGAATCTTACACTGTATCACGGCAAAATGAACGAATATCTTTTTGTGTATGTTTGGAACAGAACGATTGACATCAGTTTAGAACGAACTTTATATCTTTCATTTAAAAATGGTTATTAGTCGTAATACAAAAGGCTATTTCGACTGCTCAGCGCCAGAAGTGGGTAAGTGCAACAGCTGCCATGTGTAGCTGCAATGTGTAGATGAATACAATATATTGTGTGTAAATTGCCAAATGTTCACAGGGCAGCTATTGCACTTACCCACTTCTGGCACTGAGTAGTCGATTTGCATTCATTGAGAAATGTGATATTTGTGAAAAAACGAATTTAGAAAATAATGCTCCTTTTAATGAAATTCTAGTGAGCATTTATAAAAAGATTAGATTGCACTGACTAAAATAGCAAAAGGAATCGGTAAGTACTAGCAAAGGTTCATAACATTTAACCAAGTACCGAATATAAATGCATGTCCAAAGCCCTTTTTCTTGTTATACATGCAGTTGAATTTCCTAGTGTCATTGAACACTTAATGCGCAACGTTCAATGGAATAATGTCGTCATACGCCTTTTGCTGCTATAACTCTTTGGATATTCTGAAAATATTTATAGAAGAATAAATGAATTTTATTGAGAAATTTACGCAATACAAGACCACAGTTAATACATTAAATACAACGGGCATTTTATTAATACGCTATGCTTGGAGAAGTGATTTGTAATAGTAGCATCTGTAAACGGTTACTTTCCCTATTCGTATACATTGGATTATCACCTGTGAATAGATAGTATTATAAATATTGCATTGATACATTTGTCTGATTTCTGTAGAACACATGAGTTGAAACGCTGGAAAGTTCCG
This sequence comes from Amphiura filiformis, assembly GCF_039555335.1. Classification (NCBI taxonomy): domain Eukaryota; kingdom Metazoa; phylum Echinodermata; class Ophiuroidea; order Amphilepidida; family Amphiuridae; genus Amphiura; species Amphiura filiformis. Next base: position 59,998,191 of record NC_092638.1, read on the forward strand.
AGGAAACTGTTGTTGATGTTGTTGAAGTTTTGGCATGAAAAGCGATGTTACTCTATCCGAGCCTTATACTTTGAGTACATTTTCTTATACCAAAAGACAGTAACGTCAACACTTTAATAAATGGAATAAACAAGGAACAAGAAATAAACAAATAATCACAATAAATATCAACTTACGCTGAAAGGGAGATCCACAAATAAAACCAAAAAATAAATAAAATTCGGTGACAAAATCATAAATTAAAAAGAAAAGTTTCAAACAAGATTTGAAATGTAGTCACTAAAATTTACCCGATCAATTTGCATTTCCAACAATTCTCAAGGTGGCTGTTCTCAAGACACGCAATACCTCAACTGTTCATCTCCCGTTAAGATATCATTAGTTCAATTTGCCGGACAGGTGCCAGAATAATAGGTAGAACAGCCAATTTTGTGTAAATTTGAGCTGGTCATATGAAGGCCACTTGACTTGAATGTCCGCGCCTAATACAATTGTTACGTGATCCGAAATCAGATTCATCAAAAGGTTACCTATAACCATACTCTTTAAACACACCTGACACTGACCGTGAACGACGAATCACTGACTTATGAGGTGGAAGGTGCTTTGTCGTACTAGATATAACGGTCCAGATCATTGGCTAATGATACAATCACTTGTTGTTAACGACTACAGTTCACAATCTAACAGAGCCACACCCTTCTTGCTACAGGAGACAATATGATTATGTTGTTCCAAGGAATTGCCATACTCTTAGAATCATCACAGATAAAATGCGTTTATTTCAGCAGGAAAGTGTCAATAAATACGTCATCGAAGCTTTGGTGATTTCTGTGCCTATACAAGCAAAATTAGAGCATAATTTGCGCGTAGTGATTTATTTTACTTACAAACATACATCTGTGTAGAACACAGAATACATTCTAATTGTGTGACAGCCATTATTAAAGATATGCGAATGAATACCGATAATTAGATTGATTGTGTTTTCCGCCGTACAAAAATACCATCCTTCAATGGATAAACATTATTGTCAATCGCCAACGACGAAACTATAAATTGAGTTTTATTATTCTTTGTCCGTCCAGTGACATGCATTGAGAGTCAGATAGCGAACTTGTTGGTCGATATTATAACCTAAAGGTTGAGGCTGGCCATCAAGAAAAGTTATTCTTATGATTTTACCAAGATCATAACCAAACAATACAGCTAATAATCAGGTAATTGTTTAATCACAGATAGAATGTTTTGTTCACGCTGGATATAAAGCTTTCTAAGCTGATATGTTCATTAAACACGGAGTTCACAAGATATCAGTCACCACATGATATTTACCTACGTTTTGAGAGTGGAAATGCAGCATCGTCTCTCGGTAGTATTTCTAATTCCAACACTAGTCAATTTGGCTGCAATAATTTTAATGTTCATGTTAGGTGTAAAGAGGCACAACCAATTTTTAATTAATGAATCATTTTTTTAAATATATGAATGAAAAATATACACAAAAGTAGAATTGCATGACACTGATATTTGTGACGCACTTTTAGATAACCTCACCCTAATATAAGCCAACCATGGAATTGAACAGCAGTTTTCCTTTACAACATGAAAGAAGTGTCAGAAAGAATAACTATTTGCAACTAACTGTTTGCTTATTATACGCCGCAATTTCTTTGCGGTGTGGTGCGTTGCCAATATACCGATTACTTTTTGTCGCAACTTAATGCATCTCGTCGCAGTATTTAACTTTATTTTGATACCGCAATGCAGTATTTTGCAGTACGATGCAGTGCGCCAAAGCACCACACCTCGAAGCAATATTGCGGCGTAGTATGAACGGACCTTAAGGTGGGCGGTGTTTTTGTTTCATACCACACATAAAGATCTATCACAAAACAAGTTTTTAGTAAAACAGTACAGGACCGCTGGGAATGAGGGAATATATTATTCGGTTTAAATTTGCATAAAAGTTTTATGCAAATTTAAACCGAATAATGATAAAAGGGGCAACTTCCCCAAGCAAATAAACCATAAAACAAGCTTTAGATTTTGAGGCTTTGTCTTTGTAATCAGTCTAGATGCAAGGGTATTTAGTTTGAATAGTGTTAAACAAATAATCCCGTTCGTTTAGAATAGCTCAAAATGACAATGATTTCTAGCAATCACAACTATTGAATTTCACCACGCGTAGCTTGAAATATCTGGCTGGGAGTTATTGTCCACGATCATATATAATTGGAATGCTAACTTTTTTGGATAGCTATGCATCATTCTATAATTGAAGGCTGAATTAAAAGGACTAGCTTGCGTCTGACGTCAGGGCAAAGAAGCGGCGTGATTGGTTGCTGACCTGCGCAGTACGGCATTTTTGGTCTGGTTGACATGACGTCAGACGCAATCTAGTCTTTTTAATTCCGTCTTCAATTATAATATAAACTGATAATTCAATTTGGGAGTATTATAATATTTTCTCCCTATAATGCCATTTATAAACTATAAAATATATTTGGACAATGACAGCAACACATTCTGGCAACACCCACATTACAATACACAATCCAAGATGACCCTATTTAAAATCTGACTTTATCAATCTAGAGACTGCAGATGAAGCGTTATAGCCCCCTCCACCTACATGCACACCTTATCGTCTATTTTTAGCAGGCTTCTCATTGTTGTATTCATAACCGTCCGAAGATGTGCAGCACAACAATTCTGCATAAACGAGGCCTCGTCTTTAACTGGAATTATGGTTCAATATATTGGCTACATTTCCTCTTTCTGTTTTTAACCCTACACGAGTGCCTTTAATTGTTCTTCCTCAGTGCCTAGCTTCCCTTTGCTAGCGATGAAACTTGTCTGTTTGGTCCCGTCGGAATCTGATGAAATGCGTCATCTCAAGTTGCGTTTTTATTCCTCCATCGTCCTTAAGGGGCCAGTAATGTTTGCACAATAAATATGACACATTTATCCTGTAATGCCCAAGGTATATTCTCCTGGTTGCTCGGTCAGTGTAGAATTGTATTCCTTTTGCATAGTATTCGATTCCAACTCTGTGGTTGTGTGTCAAAAACATATCCACTAAAAACATTGATATGTGAATATTATGAAACATAATGCGAAGTGTAATCACAATAGATTGAATGACGTTCTATTAAAGACTGTGTTGAGATGACTCGTAGAGTTTGGAGGGGTTTGTGAATGTATGAATACGTTGGCGAAGACCCGTACATTTGAAAGTGTAAAAAGAATGTCCGTATTAAAATGCAATCTATAGAGTCATTCGTTTTGAATGATAAATAGACATTTCTGAATTTACAACATGAATTGTTTTGGCAAAATATCACAGCTGACGTTAATCGTTGAACAAAGTATGGAATTTTGATGAGTGACGGAACTTACTAAGAATCAAATGTATTTGGAAAACAGACATTCCTATTTCATTATTGTGTCTCGCTTAGGCAATCTATCACTATATGTTTTGTTTTGCCTTCGGTGTGATGTAAGCGATAAACTGTATGTTCAGTTCCCGTTCACCAGATGAGGCGCTAGCTCTAAATTATTGCTTGGTCTTATTATTTGTGCCTCATATGGATCGTTTTATGTCCTCATTAAGCCGACCTTATAAACCAACTCTATAAAATCATACCAAGCAAACCCACTGCGCATGCATGCATCCCACGTGATGCCGTGACGTAATGATCATTGTAATTCAAATTTACGTCACATATCTAACGCAAATTGAATATGTTGCAATAGGACGCATAATAATTCAAATCCCGTCACTTGAATTTTCACTTTTTCTAAATACATTTAATTAGAACGATTCGGCAAATGAACAAATGACTGTGCTTTAACTTAGAGGCGATCTTTAATGTCTAAACATGGGATCGCTAGCTCACTAGACTAAGCAAGTCCTTTACGTGAGTAACAAATAATATTGTTCTTCTCATTTAACTGTCAAATCTGATAATGTAGAAAGTACGCGTTTATGGAATTTCACTTTCTTCAGGTATTATTATGACAGACAAAGAGTCATCAAAAGTATATCTGGACAATACATGACAGTATATTGACAAAATTGTCTTGTCTAAATTCACTGGATGATGTTTTACTGTACGCTCAATACAATCACTCAAAGTATTTGTTTTGAACGTCAATGGTTTGACATAGTACTGGCCCGAACATGTTATCTATAGTCGTGTGTCTATCAAAAACACAAGTCATGTTAAAGGCAGTGTACAAATGTATTATATTCAGCTGCCATTACTTAATTGTGTGGATTGTTCCTATTGAAGACTGAAATGGTCGGTTGCTATACTAAACAATCGTTTTACTCTTTATTGGAACTGTTTGTCATAAAAATATTAATTGGATGGTTATGATGACAGTTTGGGTTGACTTTCAATTCTTTTTTATATACCGTTTCCATGCTATCCAATCCTTCCATGAAATTCTTTTTAGCATTTGATGCTTGAAACCAGAGAATATTTTTTCTTGTTTTCCCGGGAATAAACAACGTTAAATATTTTGGATTTTTGCTTGACAAAACCAAATAATTTTTACTCACTACAATATATCTTCCTCCACTTCAGATGACTTCAACAGATATTGCACGAGTAAGACTTCAGTAATGAATCGCATACTTGACCTAATTATGCACCCTGTTTTGGTGTAACATTATTAACATGGGAAGTTGTATTCCAGAACACAGAATAACAGTATCCCTTTTTGACCATTTAAGATTCATGCGTTGTAAATATTGAGAAATTTTTATTTGCTTAAAACACAGAATTTTTGCAAGCTGACCTTGGCTGACCAGTGACCGTGAGTCTATGGATAAAGGTTTATGTCTCTATCCAGTATAACAACAATCATATTATATTACAATCAAATTTGCTTCTTCGAGAAATATATGCTTGATATATTGATTATGTTTAGATTTTATATACACCAGGCACAAAAAGAGACTCGTCAGTTATAGTCATCCTTTCTGTTCGACAACCTGATAATTCGGATTATTCTGAAATATACATTTTGTTAATTGGACTTTGCTTTCTCATTTGACAGCCTGTTCGTGAAAATCAGGCAAGAATTGACCAAGATATTAACTCCAAACCCTCAGACCCCAAAACGAAAAGTTTTAATTTTAACATTTCAATATTATTGTATCTGTTACATTGTGTGTTTTATTGATTGGCTTAAAGTGCTTGTGTGCAGTAGAACTATGCGTTCCCATTGAAAATTGTTGAAATTGCAACTTTTGATTTTGGGGTTTGAGGCTTTGGAGGCACATATCTTGGAGGCGCATATCTTGGTCAATTGTTTTGTTGATTTTCACGACCAGGGTGTCAAATGAGAAAACAAAGTCCAATTAACAAAATGTATATTTCAGAATAATCCAAAATTATCAGGTTATTGAACAGCAAAGATGACTATAACTATTTTTGTACCTGGTGTATTCCATACTCATGGTCTTTCAAATCCAAAAATAAATCCCTTTCGACAAGATTTCATGCGCTTATTGTCTTGGGGCAAAATATGATATTAATAACGCCGGTTGAATAATATGTAGTTAAATATAGCTATCTAAATGGAGAAAGCAATCTTGGGCGATTTATATGTCATGCATGTGCTTCATAGCAAAGAGTAAAATTCTATCGTTTTTTCTATTTTTTATCAGGTGGACGTTTGCATATAGTGGTCTACTATGGGAGAGTAAAATGATCCATCAGTACAGACCAGCTATTGTGCAAACAAGATGCATCCACAAGTTGATCTCAACAATAAAGCACAAAGGACTTCAGATAATTGTGGGGTAATTATTATTCAAATCAGAATATAAATAATATTTAATATAACAGTTTTAAATAGACAAAATTACCCTTCAAGTTACTTTAAAATCAACTTAACAGCGGTAGATGAAATTCTTCAAGTCTAAATACAGTGTATTGATTTGATGACTCCTTATAAGGCTGCAAGTGGTAATGTATGTGTCAATTAAATGACATCCCCGTGAGGTTTGAAGCAGGTAAGTAGCAATAATCAAATCATTCACATCTGTCAGTTTGACATTGAGAAACCTACTCAAGTCATTTGAATGGGAACAAATGACGTGGTCTACGGGCATAGTATCAGTGTTTACAAGCGGACCGCATCGGGAAGGTGCATATCAAAATAACGGTGAAGTACAAGCAACACTTACAAATACAAATAGACTTGAGGTACAAAATGCAATGTTTTTATTTTGAGGTGAAGAACCTATTAAGTGAAGTTTCACTGAATAAAAAGCATTATAAGAGTACATATTGATACATTTGACAGGGTACTATTTTCGTTTGGTACGCGCGGCCAACGTCAATTGGATGTCACGCAAGCAATTCCTATGATTGAATGAGATATAACATTGATTAATTTGATGTCACTTACCTGTATGTGACTAATTGTCACGCTTAAAAGATATCAAATTACATCACACATTCAAGTTTTGCGATGTGTTCACAGACAACATGATTGCTAAGACAATTTGGCTGAAAATTTTGACGTCTAATATATCGATGGGTCAAAATATCTTGGCATATTGGTGGGTCCTCATTCACATTCTTAGCGGCACACCGCTACCCAAACCAAACTTGAGTACCAATGGGTCTGCGCATTGTAACTACAATGGTACGTTAACTAAAGCTCCTGATTAAGGATATGAATATGAATTCCTGAGAGACATTTTGGAAGAAAAGAATGAACTGCCCCTACTATTTTAAGCCATGCAATGTTACGATATCATCACAGACTTGTGAATAGGAACAATAAAACTTTGTACCAATAAAACTAACTTAGAAATAATTATATAACTGTTTACTAAGTGTTGTGTGAAAATGAAAGATGTCCATGACTTCATGGCTGATGGATCTTGTATCATTCTCACAGATTTCTTGTGCTGGATGCTAAATGTTGGGCTGTGAAGGAGGTCCATGAAGCTGATCCGTGTCAGTGTATTTGCTGTTTTGACAGTTGGACAACTGCTTGCATGCTGACATGTCTTTAGAATACTAGTATTGGAGTAATCATGTGTGTTAATTTTGGTTAATTTTGATGGACAGGATTTTAAGATATGACCTTGGGACTCACAAGTTGTCAAAAATTATAAGTTTCTTTTTGAGCTCAGTTTATTATAGCCGAGATACAACCCGTCGAATGGGATTGTGTTTTGTAATTGCCCAGACTTGAATCCACATTACTATAGTATTTTGTAATTTTATTTAATTTGACCAGTGTAACCTTTGCCAGTTTCAAGCTCGATTGCATTGGGCTATCCCAGTTGATATTCACACTACCCCTGTGGAAGAGTTTGGAAATATTTTCCACAGGTAAGTATGTTTTTCAAATGTAGTTGGTCAGCTTTATTAATTTTGAAACCAATACTACCCCTGTATTATTGCTTTGTCTATATCTTCGACAGCTGGAGTGAGTATTTCAAATGGAAGTTAACCAATTGTCTATTAATTTGAAAGCCATACTCCCACTTTGGAAGCAAAATCTTCTACAGGGATATGATATTGTGCATTTTTAATGGAATAGCTCATTCACGTCGTCTGCTATTTTATTTAGTGGTATGGGTTCTGGAGACATACACATGTACATATATTAACAAAATATTAAAAGAAAACATAAAACTTCAAGGTCGTTGCTACACGATGTTACAAAATACGCGTGACAATTCATTTTTATCATGATATCACCTTTAGCATCCATCAATAGATTGGTTCATTTTGTTTTATTCCTGCCCAAGGTCAGTGACTCGAGTTACCAATATTCTATCATTGAATGGTGTGTATGTTGTATAATAGAAATCACCAGGGTAATAAAAAATAACAGTTTATTCTTGTCGAAGATAAATTCTTTATTCATTAATACAGTAGATGGATACAATCGCTGTTTAGGATATTTGATATCTTGGCTTGATACTAGATTTGTTTCCTTTTTGAATAGGTGAGTAAAGAATTAAAGCGTATGATTTTCTTTGTAGAAATGGGCTATTCCAGAAAATAGGTGCACACCCCCTATAGAGGAGTAAATTTTCAAACAAAGAAATGTCCGGATTTCCATTTCTGAAAACGACTGGATTTCCAGTAGCCAATGTTACTGGAAAAAGCTTGGAAATCCAATCAAATGAAGGAAAAATCACGGAAATGTTGAAAATGAGCTCTCAAATTGAGGATTTCTAATTTTAAACTATATTTCTGCCGATTTTTTTGCCTTTGAACACTTTGAAGGTCTGGATTTCCAACAGACTTTCAAAGTCCGGATATCCAAACTCCTCTATAGGGGGTGTGCATCTATTTTCTGGAATAGCCCAATACCAGATTGCAATCTGCCCAAAAATATGCATCTAACGAGCAGAAACTCTAAAGTTTAACCAACCGAAAGAGTTCTGATTTTTATGTTTTAACATTTGTAGGCCCTGAGCAAAATTCTGCAAACAAAAAAGTGACATTTTCTTTGAAGCGTGCAAGGCTTCGAGCATTTTTATTGCATGAAATGTGCATTGAATCCTATTGTACAGAGTGGCACTCTCCGTATTTACCGCAGTCAAATAGCTAACATTTACTTATATTACCCAAATTGTTTGAACGAAAAACTTGGAGTATAATCATATAGACATCACATAGGTATAATTCAAATCGAAAAGGAAAAAATGACAGGCTGAGAGGAAGCTTGAGGACATACACTAGGCAGATTCAAATATCTGCCGGCAAGGAAGACAAAATTATAAAACTGCGTTGGATGTAGAAACAAACAACGGGAAGGGAGAAGGATAGAAATAAACAGAGAAAGCAAATTTATTACTTTGATATAAAAATTACAATTGTCCTCCCATTAGACTGACATTATCATGTAAGAATAACATTTTAAAAGAAACAATGAAACCGTTTGCATAATACATGTTATTGATACTAGCAACCGTTATTGCTTTGCCTTTTGTCTTGATTGTTGTGTGCTATGTGCTTTTGATCCTACCTTAACTTTAATCGGTAAAAATTAAAAACAGATAAAGCAAAATACTAACATAGATTTGTTTGTGTGTTTTGTTTATTACATTAGTAAGTGTTGTGTGAAAATGAAAGATGTCCATGACTTCATGGCTGATGGATCTTGTATCATTCTCACAGTTTTCTTGTGCTGGATGCCAAATGTTGGGCTGTGAAAGAGGTTCAGGAAGCTGATCCGTGTCAGTGTTTTTGCTGTTTTGACAGTTGGATAAATGCTTGCATACTGACATGTGTTTAGAATAGAGTATTGAAGTAATCATGTGTGCTAATTTTGGTTCATTTTGATGGACAGGATTTTAAGATATGACCTTGGGACTCACAAGTTGTGAAAAATTATAAGTTTCTTTTTGAGCTCAGTTTATTATAGCCGAGATACAACCCGTCGAATGAGATTGTGTTTTGTAATTGCCCAGACTTGAATCCACATTACTATAGTATTTTGTAATTTTGTTTAATTTGACCAGTGTAACCTTTGCCAGTTTCAAGCTCGATTGCATTGGGCTATTCCAGTTGATATTCACACTACCCCTGTGGAAGACTTTGGAAATATTGTCCACAGGTGAGTATGTTTTTCAAATGTAGTTGGTCAGCTTTATTAATTTTGAAACCATTACTACCCCTGTATTATTGCTTTGCCTATATCTTCGACAGCTGGAGTGAGTATTTCAAATGGAAGTTAACCAATTGTCTATTAATTTGAAAGCCATACTCCCACTTTGGAAGCAAAATCTTCTACAGGGATATAATATTGTGCATTTTTAATGGAATAGCCCATTCACGACGTCTGCTATTTTATTTAGTGGTATGGGTTCTGGAGACATACACATGTACATATATTAACAAAATATTAAAAGAAATCCATAGAACTTCAAGGTCGTTACTACACGATGATAAAAAACTACGCGTGACAATTCATTTTTATAATGTTATCACCTTTAGCATCCATCAATAGATTGGTTGATTTTGTTTTATTCCTGCCCAAGGTCAGTGACTCGAGTTACCAATATTCTATCATTGAATGGTGTGTATGTTGTATAATAGAAATCATCAGGGTAATAAGAAAATAACATTTTATTCTTGTAGAACTGAAGATAAATTCTTTATTCATAAATAGAGTAGATGGATACAATCGCTGTTTAGGATATTTGATATCTAGTAAAGAATTAAAGCGTATGATTTTCTTTGTAGAAATACCAGATTGCAATCGGCCCAAAAATATGCATCTAACGCGCAGAAACTCTAAAGTTTAACCAACCGAAAGAGTTCTGATTTTTATGTTTTAACATTTGTAGGCCCTGGGGCAAAATTTTGCAAACAAAAAAGTGACATTTTCTTTGAAGCGTTCAAGCACTATCTATGGTTCAAGGCTTCGCGCATTTGTATTGCATGAAATCATGATGAAATGTACATTGAATCCTATTGTACAGAATGGCACTCTCACTATTTACCGCAGTCAAATAGCTAACATTTACTTATATTACCCAAATAGTTTGAACGAAAGACTTGGAGTATATCATAAAGACATCACATAGGTATAATTCAAATCGAAAAGGAAAAAATGACAGTCGGAGAGGAAGCTTGAGGACGTACACTAGGCAGATCCAAATATCTGCCGGCAAGGAAGACAAACTTATAAAACTGCGTTGGATGTAGAAACAAACAACGGGAAGGGAGAAGGATAAAAATAAACAGAAAAAGCAAACTTATTACTTTGATCTAAAAATTACAATTGTCTTCCCATTAGACTGACATTATCATATAAGAATAACATTAAAGAGAAACAATGACATGACGATCAGCGTTAGTTTCACAACCGTTTGCATATACATGTTATTGATACTAGGAACCGTTATTGCTTTGCCTTTTGTCTTGATTGTTGCGTGCTATGTGCTTTTGATCCTACCTTAACTTTAATCGGCAAAAATTAAAAACAAATAGAGCAAAATACTCACATAGATTTGTTTGTGTGTTTTGTTTATTACATTAGTTTGTGCTTTTTCGTCTGACAGGTAAGTCGCTAACAAAGTTTAATCGCATTATTAAAATCAAACGAGATTAATATGTTCCAAATCGCCACTTTAAGGAAGTTTATTTATGAATTAATGTTGTTAATATGATGAAATAACCCTGGCTAGATTTAGAGCTTTCGTATTTTATGAGAATAGTTTTTGGACAATGTTTTGTAGTTACTATTGATGGGCCCGATTTTGATTGACAGCCATATTGTGGAACGCGTAATAAATCACAAAAAGTTTTACTACAGGGTGTCCCAGAATGATTTATACCGAGAAAGATCGAATTTTTTGGGTATGAACGGCATTTTTATTGGTCATATTGTTTTCCATTTTAAGTTCTACATATATTTAGCTTTCTCAGATTTTTTAGATTTTAAAAATTGGACGTTTCTAGTAGAAGTTAGAGAGAATTGCGTAAAAATGGTGAATTCCAAGTTTTGACAAAGCAACCTATTTTGAAAATCTGTAAAATTACTAACCTTTCAGCACAAAGTAATGTTATGTAGTATATTGTTGTGTCCTGTTCTTACTTCTACTAAATAGTCGATATCTATCGTTTATTTATGATGTTACGAAGCACTCGTTGTATGGAATAAAGGATCTGCTACGCTTGAGTGACCTATAACTATTCTTTCTTTGGCGGCAGTTTTGAAGAAAATTATTGTGGTGTGTGAGTTTCATAAAAGTATAGAGAAGGTTCGTCCTTAGTGTCACAGCATGTATTTATGTCCACAGTATATGGGCAAACCCCCAGATACGTAACGAAGAAGATTAAAATTTACTGCGGAGGATCCTTGAGGAAGTTATATCCTCTGTAATAATGATATTTTTGGGTAAAAAATTGTGGTACAAATCACATAAAAAGTATGTTTTTCAACCTAAATATCTGATGTTATATTGACATGTTTCACTTAATCCCAAGAATTATTTAGCATTGTAAGCTCTACATCTGTGCTAATTTGGTGTATTTTCTATCAAAGAATGTAGGGTTTCTCCAATATATTGCACAGTGCGGTTGGACGATGGTGATAAAGGATCCATGTGTTGTGATGCCTTTGCACTCTAAATTACACACATGCAGTTTTTGTCCATTTTCAGTAATAGCAATGTCACGCCAAAACGAATCAAGCTATTTCCATGAAAGTCACCGAATAAGTAGGAGACATGTGTGACATAGTATTGCACTTATTAAAATTAGATACACTGTTGACTATATATTTTAGATATTTTGTTCAAACACGGTATAAATTATTCTGGGACACCCTGTATGTAAAGAAGCATTTGAAGTACAAAACATTTGAACCGGGCTATGGTTGTTGGCATAAATTATACACTAATTAAGACCAAGAGCCTCATCTGATGATGAAAGGAAAACGGGAAGAGAAAGTTATCATTGCATATTATTATTAAAGCAAAATAAAAGTGACAGATTGCCTTTGTAAGACAGAATAATGAAATAGCAATATCTGATTCACGTACGTTCTGTTTTGTTAACGGACGTAGATTTAGAGAATTTCACAATTTTTATGAAAACCCTTTGGAACAAGGAAGGAGGTGATTGTGAAGAACATTGATGTTTCCAAACCCAAATGCCAGAACCAGTGCCACGCTTCAGCATTCACATACTGATCTTCGTCTGCCACATATCTAGAAGCAATAATAGATTTGTCTTCCTATTATGCCCAACGTTATGATAAAAGCAAACGAAGCTGGGGTCCATTTCACTATTAGAACTTTACGAAGTTGTTATAACTTACTACGAGTAGCTTCGAGTCGTAGTTCCTTTTCACTAAACATAGCTAAACATACGGCGCGGTGCCCTTCGTAATATAAAGTTATTGGGTATTCGTATCTTTACGAACGCTTACTGGAGTTACGAAGGGTTAACATTACAAAATGATATTTTGAAATAACGCTGTAACAACCAGGGGCGTAAATCCATTTTTGAAAGGGGGGACACAATGAAAATTATTAGTCATTGATACTTCGGCGCGACAGCGCCGCACGTCGCGGCCCTGCGACGCAGGGGGGTGTCTGAGGGGGGATGTGCCCCCCTCCGAAGTAAGAAACTTTTGCAAAATGAAGACCTAATTGAAGCCATTTGGTGCACCATTTTGGCACTATTATTGTGTAAAATTTTAGCTTCAAACCGCTGAAAAATTGTGAAATGATGGCCTAATAAGCCATTCGTGGACAAGTCTTCACTAAAACAGAAGCGAAAGCGACCACTTGTTTATGTATACGCAGGGGGTGTCTGAGGGGGAATGTGCCCCCCAGAGAGAAACTAATTGTGCAAATTGGGACCTAATTGAAGCCAGTTGGTGGACCATTTTGGCACTATTATTGTGTAAAATTTTAGCTTGAAACAGCTGAAAAATTGTGAAATGATGGCCTAATAAGCCATTCGTGGACAAGTCTTCACTAAAACAGAAGCGAAAGCGACCACTTGTTTATGTATACGCAGGGGGGTGTCTGAGGGGGGGTATGTTCCCCCCTGAGAAGTAAGAGCCTTTTGCAAAATGAAGACCTAATTGAAGCCAGTTGGTGGACCATTTTGGCACTATTATTGTGTAACATTTTAGCTTGAAACAGCTGAAAAATTGTGAAATGACGGCCTAACTTGTGGACAAGTCTTCACTAAAACAGAAGCGAAAGCGACCACTTGTTTATGTATACGCAGGGGGGTGTCTGAGGGGGGATGTTCCGCATTTGCAAAATGAAGGTTCAATTGAAGTCATTTGGTGCATAATTTTTACACTGTTATCATAAAAAAGGGACTTAACTCAATTTTCAAAATTTTACTTGAGATTTGAGATTCGGAATTATTACTAAAGCAGGCATGGATTGATGTTGAAGTCAGCATTGAGTCCGTCTTAAAACTGACTTTGGTGATAAAATGTGACAGGCCCTGCATATCGACGGGCCCGCAGTACAGGATTTTGGGCCGAGGACCCGCCTTCAAGCAATGCCCAAAATAATCACAGGCCTATAATATATTATACTTACGATCGACCCGGCTGTGCGGATTTTTAGGTATGGGCAGTGATGGGCCTACTCAATTACGTGCAATTTTTCTTCTCTTTTTCTCTTCTCTTTTTCTTCCTTTCTCTTCTCTTTTTCTCCTTTTCTCCCTTTCTCTTCTCTCCTTTCCTTTTTTTTTGGGGGTGGGGACCAAAATGTGGGGGGCATTTGGTATTGTGTCCCCCACTTTGAAAAAGTGAGGGGACGTGTCCCCTGTCCTCCACCGATTTACGCCCTTGGTAACAACCAGGGAAGTAGACGTAAAAATGGGGGCGGGGGGGGGGCACTGAATTGAAATAGAAATGACGGGTATGCGCCTACAGGCGTTGCGAAGTAGGAGCCTATCGATATAAAACGTCGGTACAAACAAAATGAAAAAGTGGGTCATTAGGTATAAAATTGTGCTAACAAGGCTCATGGGTGTGAAATTTTTAAAAAGTGGACATGGGTTAGAAAAGTTTGGAAAAAAAATAAAGTAAAGTTTAATTTTTTGTTCTACATTTCCCTAATTTACAATAATTATTTGCTGAAATAAGAGAATTTGAAAGTGCCCACATTATTGTGTGGCATTTTGATGATACAATTCTAGAAAAAAGGGTCATTGGGTAGCCACACCTAAAAAGGGGGGTCATTGGTAGGCTGCACTACTATCCCACAAAACAACAAAGGTTTTAAATGTTGGGTTTTTAAAACATTTGAATATGGTCTCACTGCCATAGACACTCCTGTATTGTTTTGCCTGGCTTGAATCAGCAGAGGGCGTTCTGACATCATATCATGCCACTTTTCAGGCGGTGATGGAAGCGATATCGCCAATTTTGAGGTCGCCATTGGATTAACACATAATCATGAAATCTTCACAAACAATTCTCGCTATTCACAATAAGGGCGCCGCCAGCGGTTTGCGATGTAATCGTGATGTGTCATGGGAAAAGGTCGACATCCAAGTCCGCGCAATACGAATTACCATGCTATTACATAGGAACACGTGACAATATTTTTTTAATTTGTCAAAATAAAGGTGTTACACGCGTCACGTGTTGCGCTTCCTATGCCGCCTGGCCACTTTTAATCCCTTTTGGTATCCAAGTGGGTAAACATGGTAAAAGGTTTTTCTTACCACAACAAATCTGGTGTACAGTATTACTGTAAAGACAAACTTTTGAGTTCATGATGGAACTTAGGAACAGTTCAATATTTACGCCATTGGATTGGGCGTTTTTCCCCGGGGGGGGGGCACTTCAATTTGAAATGGATATAGGTGTAGGGCTGGCGCTTTCGCACTAAGGGGCATTCGGTGAGAGCAACATGTAAAAAATATGGGGTCATTGGGTGAGAACATGACCATTTTTTTAAATATGGAATCTTTGGGTGAGAACCAAAACAGCGCCACAAAAAAATCGAATTTCTAGTTCCAAATGGCTTCAAATTTCTTTATTTTTTCAAAATAAGTAACAAAATCAGTGAGTAAATGAAAGTTGCTGTTCAAATGGAACTTGTAAGGGTCTTTGGGTGACAGATCAAATGGAAAAATAGGGGGTCTTCGGGTGACAGAGCGCGGAGCGAGCATGTGTTCGTAAAAAAAATATGGGGTCTTTGGGTGACAGCGATGCTGAAAAAGGGGTCTTAACAGCCCTACATACGCGTCACCTCAAAAGTTGGAGTGCCCCCCCGGGCGTTTTTCCGGGGAGTTTTAAGGGGGAATCCGATTTTTCTTCTTCTTTTATTTATTTATTTTTTGGGGGGTCTTCAGAGGGAATCTGAATTTGTTACTTGAACCATGAGGGGAATGTGTTTTAAATGCAGACGGGGGAATCCGAAAATTTGGAGAGGACGCGAGGGGCGGGGGAGACGCAATTTGTCGATTTTTCGTCAACAAAACTCACGGCACCCTCCCCAGCGCAGAGTAGGACTATAAATATTGAACAGTCCCTTTAGCTCATATGAGACTGAGAGAGAGGCCGTGCTCTTACATTTATGAGTGCACTACACTAAATCCTTCCGCATTTGGTGTAACCCTTCATAGTTCCGGTAAAAAATAGCGCCTATGCGAAATATATCGGCGTCCCAAGGGAACCAAATTTGAGTGACTCTTGGTTGTTTTGATAAAAACGATAGAATAGGAGCTCAACATTACAAATCTGTTCAGAAAATGTTCCGAATCGAATGTACATGGGCAATAGGCCCTCGGAACAATATCATGGCCGGAACTGGTAAGGAGGCGAGAGTGTCGGCTGAAATTCGGGATGGCGCTGTTCAGGAGTTCGTATCTTTTAAGCTTGTCTCAACTTGTCCCGAAAAATCAAATTTAAATAAAAGTTTAATCTTTATTTAAGACGTTGATTCGATCAAAATATTAAAAATGTTGTTACATGGGGTAGAAAAACAAATTTACTTTCTTGTATTTTCCCGTGTATTTCAATGGGACGATTATTTAGTGGTGTGCGCCCTTATACTCAAAGTGTCGTTTGTCCCGTCGTTTGCATAGTTTTATTTTACTCATTTTAGTCATTTATATATTGATAAAAGGTTTCCGTTGCTTCCGGTTTTCAAGCATACAAGAGTTTTCATAATCACACCAAGTTCAAGTTCAAAGATTTGAAAGGAGCATCATAATACAGGTGAGTTTCCATTGATATACTGCAGTACACGCAGTACACGGTCGCGGTCCGCAGTTGGCTGTATGGCCAATATCTGTGATATGACCTTCGTGACTTTCGTGTGCCTAATATACGGGTGCCTGTACCAGCTTGTCATTACCATGTTCACATGCTCTGTGCTTTCGTATAGGTAATCCATGTATTCCAGCCGTTCAAGGTACCTATGAATAATTAAGCAGATGACGTGTTTACCAACTCTGAGGACGTATTGTTTCGTCTGTTTTGACGACTACAACTATGTTTGAATGTCAATCCAAAGATAATATTCAATTAATTATTTATTATTACTACTGCTCTTATCATTCGTTATTATTATTATTATTATTATTGTTATTGTTATTGTTATTGTTATTCATATTATTATTATTATTAGTGTTATTATTATTATTATTAGGCCTATTATCATTAATATTATTTACATCATTATCAAGTAGGCCTAATCAATCAATATCTACGATATCCATGAATGCTGACGTTGCTGATGATGATGCTGCTGACGATGCTGATGATGATGCTGTTGACGATGCTGATGCTGCTGAAGATGACGCTACTGATGATGATGATGCTGATGATGCTGCTGATGCTGCTGATGATGATGATGTTGATGCTGCTGCTGATAATGATGTTGATACTAATAATGATGCTGCTGCTGACGATGCAGATGCTGATGATACTGCTGATGATGATGCTGATGATGTTGATGATGATGATGATGTTGATGCTGCTGCTGATGATGCTGCTGATGATGCTGCTGCTGATGATGTTGATGCTGCTGCTGATAATGATGTTGATACTGATGATGCTGCTGATGATGCTGCTGCTGACGATGCAGATGCTGATGATGATGATGCTGCTGATGATGATGTTTATGATGCGACTGATGATGATGCTGCTGATGATGCTGCTGATGATATTGATGCTGCTGCTGATGATGCTGATACTGATGATGCTGCTGCTGCTGATGTTGATGCTGCTGCTGATAATGATGTTGATACTGATGATGCTGATGATGATGCTGCTGCTGACGATGCAGATGATGCTGCTGATGATGATGCTGATGATGTTTATGATGATGTTGATGATGATGCTGCTGCTGCAGATGCTATTGGCGATGCTGATGCTGCTGATGATAATGTTGCTGCTGCTGATGATGCTGCTGCTGATGATGCTGCTGCTGATGCTGCTGCTGATACTGATGATGCTGCTGCTGATGATGATGCAGATGTTGATGATGCTGATGATGATGTTGATAATGTTGATGCTGCTGCTGATGATGACTGATGATGCTGATGCTGATGCTGATGATGCTGCTGATGATGATGCTGATGGTGATGCTGTTGATGATGCTGCTGACGATGATGATGCTTATGATGCTGCTGATAATGATGCTGCTGATGATGCTGTTGACGATGATGATGCTGATGATGATGATGCTACTGAGGATGCTGCTGCTGATGATGCTGCTGCTGATGCTGCTGATGATGCTGCTGCTGATGATGATGCTGCTGCTGATGATGTTGATGCTGCTGCTGATAATGATTCTGATACTGATGATGCTGATAATGATTATGCTGCTGACGATGCTGATATGCTGCTGCTGATGATGCTGATGATGCTGTTGCTGATGCTGCTAATACTGATGCTGCTGCTGATGTTGATGCTGCTGCTGATGATGATGCTGATACTGATGACACTGACGATGATGCTGCTGCTGACGATGTAGATGCTGATGATGCTGCTGCTGATGATGCTGATGCTGCTGATGATATGCTGTTGTTAATGATGCTGATTATGCTAATGATGATGCTGATGCCGATGATAATGCTGATAATGCTGCTGCTGCTGCTGCTGATGATGATAATGCTGATGATGCCGATTATGATGATGATGCTAATGATGCTAATGATGATGATGATGATGATGATGCTGATGCTGATGATGATTCTGATGCAGATGATGGTGATAATGATGATGATGCTGCTGATTATGATGTTGATTATGATGCTGCTGATGATGATGCTGATGCTGCTTCTGATGATGATTCTGATGCAGATGATGGTGATGCTGCTGCTGATGATGTTACTGATGCTGCTGATGATGATAATGCTGATGATGCCAATTATGATAATGATGCTGATCGATGATAATGCTGATGATGCCAATTATGATAATGATGCTGATGATGCTGCTGATGATGATGCTGCTGATGATGATTGATCTGATGCAGATGATGCTGCTGATGATGATGATGCTGATTATGATGCCGATGATGCTGATGATGATGTTGATGATGCTGATACTGCTACTGATGCTGCTGATGATGATCCTGCTGCTGCTGATGCTGATGATGGTGATGATACAGCTACTGATCATACATGTCATCATATCATGCTACGGTCATCATGCATCATCATCATGCAAGTCATCATCCGAGGCATCATTGTCGTCATCAGCATCATCAACATCATCAGTATCATCATCATCAGCAGCAGCAGCATCCGCATCGTCAGCAGCAGCATCAGCATCATCATCATCATCATCAGCAGCAGCAGCAGCATCATCAGCATCTACATCGTCAGCAGCAGCGTCATCATCAGCGTCATCATTATCAGCATCATCAGCAGCATCAACATCAGCAGCAGCACCGTCAGCAGCATCATCAGTATCAGCATCAGCAACAGCATCATCAGTATCAGCATCATCAGCAACAGCATCAGCAGCAGCAGCATCAGCATTATCAGTCATCAGCAGCAGCATCAGCAGCATCATCAACATCATCATCAACATCATCATCAGCATCAACATCATCATCAGCATCATCATCAGTCGCATCATCAACATCATCATCATCAACATCATCAGCATCATCATCATCATCATCATCAGCATCTACATCGTCAGTATCAGCATCATCACCAGCAGCATCAACATCAGCAGCAGCACCGTCAGCAGCAGCATCATCATCAGTATCAGCATCATCAGCAACAGCATCATCAGCAGCAGCATCAGCATCATCAGTCATCATTAACATCATCAACATCTGCATCATCAGCAGCAGCATCAGCAGCAGCATCATTAGTATCAGCAGCATCTTCAGCAGCATCATCAGCAGCATCATCATCATCAGCAGCAGCAGCAACATTATCATCATCAGCAGCAGCATCATCAGCATCGCCAATAGCATCATCAGCAGTATCATCATCATCAACATCATCATCATCATCAGCAGCAGCAGCAGCATCTGCATAGTCAGCAGCAGCATCAGCAGCAGCAGTAGGCCTATCAGCATCATTATCATCAGCAGCAGCATCAACATCATCATCAGCAGCAGCAGCATCGTCAGCAGCAGCATGCAGCATTATGAGCAGTGTCAGCATCATCAGCAGCAGCATTATGAGCAGTATCAGCATCATCAGCAGCAGCATCATCATCTGCAGCAGCATCATCATCAGTCGCATCATCAACATCATCAGCATCATCATCAGCAGCACCATCAGCACCTGCATTGTCAGCAGCAGCATCATCAGTATCAACATCATCATCAGCATCATCATCAGTCGCATCATCAACATCATCATCATCAACATCATCAGCATCTGCATCATCATCATCAGTCGCATCATCAGCATCATCATCAGCATCTGCATCAGCAGCAGCAGCAGCAACATTATCATCAGCAGCAGCAGCATCAGCATCGCCAATAGCATCATCATCAGCATCGATCATCATCATCAACATCATCAGCATCAACATCATCAGCATCATCATCAGCAGCAGCAGCATCAGCATCTGCATCGTCAGCAGCAGCATCAGCAGTATCAGCATCATCATCATCAGCATCTGCATCATCATCATCAGTCGCATCATCAGCATCATCATCAGCATCTGCATCAGCAGCAGCAGCAGCAACATTATCATCAGCAGCAGCAGCATCAGCATCGCCAATAGCATCATCATCAGCATCGATCATCATCATCAACATCATCAGCATCAAAATCATCAGCATCATCATCAGCAGCAGCATCAGCATCTGCATCGTCAGCAACAGCATCAGCAGTATCAGCATCATCATCAGCAGCAGCAGCATCATCAGCAGCATCGTCAGCAGCAGCATCATCATCAGTAGCAGCATCATCAGTAGCAGCATCATCAGCAGCAGCATCATCAGCAGCATCATCATCAGCATCATCATCAGTCGCATCATCAACATCATCATCATCATCATCATCAACAACATCATCAGCATCATCACCAGCATCTGCATCGTCAGCAGCAGCATCAGCAGCAGCATCAGCAGTATCAACATCATATTATCAGCAGCAGCAGCAACATCATCATCAGCAGCATCAGCAGCATCATCAGCATTAGCATCATCATCAGTAGTCATCAGCAGCATCAGCATCGTCAACAGCATCATCATCAGCAGCATCATATAAGCATCAGCATCGTCAGCATTCATGGATATCATAGATATTGATTGATTACTTGATTAGATTAATAAACTGATTAGGTTAATTAACTGATTGCGTTCAGTGACAAAACCCCTGCCCATTTTAACTACCCCCCCCCCATGTGGGATGCTGGCTGCCCTGATAGAAGATACGGTATTTAAATGCTTTTTTATAGGCCTAATAATAATAATGATAATAGTAATAATAATAATAGGCCTAATAATAATAATAATAACACTAATAGGCCTAATAGTAATAATAATAATAATAGGCTAATAATAATAATAATAACAATAATAATAATAATAATAATAATAATAATAATAATAATAATAGGCCTAATAATAATAATAACAATAACAATAACAATAACAATACTAATAATAATAATAATAATAATAAAACTAATAATAATAATAATGAATGATAAGAGCAGCAGTAATAATAAATAATAAATTGAATATTATCTTTGGATTGACATTCAAACATAGGGGGCCTAGTTGTATTCGTCAAAACAGACGAAACACTACGTCCTCAGAGTTGGTAAATACGTCATCTGCTTAATTATTCATAGGTACCTTGAACGGCTGGAATACATGGATTACCTTTGGGATAGGGGTCATTTTTTATGATACATGGCGCGTTCATGTACAATGGTGTGATTTCTGCGGTCAATTTGTTGTTTATTTTGGTAGTACTAGTAGTCACGTTAAGTAAATACAGGGTTCAAAAGAAATAACTCCCCCCTTAAAATTACAAAACATTTCTTTGCATAACTTGTAAACTTGACATTATATTTTGTTGATTTGAAAAATTCAAAAAGCTGTGAATAGAGGAATCGTTTTTCAACCCTCCCCAAGTTGTTTCATTTCCAAAAACAATATTTTTGGTCAAAAATAATCACATTTTCCAAAAATGATGCTTTCAGAAAAATGTGCACTTTACCACATTATGTACAAAACATTCTCGATATTAATGTTAAGGTTGATTTAAATCTTGGTTTGTTCCTTTACCTTTCTGTCTCCGATCCTTCAGGCACCCATGCAACCATCATTCAGTGGAAAACAATGATTTGTGTAACTTAATTTCGGCGTAAAATGAGATTTTCGTTTTTACTCGGCAGTTGTTTCAAAATGATAAAATCACTAGGAAGGAGAAATGAGCTCTCCAAGCATAAATTTGAACAAAAGGGTGAACATTTACCTGTATTGGGTCAATTGAAGCATCTTGCATTTTGATTTAAAATGGTCGCTTTCTTGGATAAAGGTGTAACACTCATGATGTGGCCACAAGAGATTGGCTGTATGCAGTTAATTGGCTGAATGCTGACTTCCAACCTCCAATCTTTGTTGGCCATTTCTTCGTTGTCATGTACACCTTTATTCAAGAGAGCCGTTGCTATAGATCTTTGTAACTGAACTGTTTCAGTCTACAATTTGCGAGTAATTTTTCATCTTTTCTAGCCAGCGAAAGAAATAAGCATCACACTACAAACCCTATTTTTACTCCTATAGTGATTTTACCATTTTTGAAACACCGACTGAAAACCCCATTCATGTCAAAATTCATGTCAATGAATCATTGTTTTATATTGAAAGATTGCATTGCATGGGTGACTGAGTAATCGGATACATACAATTTAAGACAAATTAACTAAAAATTTACATTGATCACATTGATATCGAGAACTTGTTTGTACATTACATGTATAGGATGTTGAAAAGTGCAACTTTTTCTGAAAGCATCATTTTTGGAAAATGTGATAATTTTTGACCAACAAAAAATGATTTTTAAAAAGAAGAAAATTGGGAGGATAGCAAAAAGTTTCCTCTATTCACAGGATTTTAAATTTTTCAAATCAACCAAATGTTTGTCAAGTTATGCAAAGAAATATTTTGTAATTTTATGGGGGGAGTTATTTCTTTTGAACCCTGTAATAACATAATAATGTGTATGGAAGGGTTTCTTTATTCCCCGGTTATATCCATCATCTAAACGTCTCTGCCCCCGGGGGGGGGGGGCACTTCAATATGAAATGGATACCGGTATAGGTGTATGCCCGGGTGTATGGCTGGCACTTTCGCAGTATTGGGCATTCGGTGAGAGCAAAATGCAAAAAATATGGGGTCAATGGGTGAGAGCATAATTTTTGGCATTCGGTGAGAGCAAAATGTGAAAAATATGGGGTCATTGGGTGAGAACATGACCCTTTTTAAATGGAATCTTCGGGTGAGAGCCGAAACAGTGCCACAAAAACCAGCTTGAACGTCGAATTTCTAGTTCTAAATGGCCTCAAATTTCTTTGTTTTTTCAAAATAAGTAACAAAATCAGTGATAAATGAAATTTGCTGTTCAAATTGAAAAATAAGGGTCTTTGGGTGACAGATCAAATGGAAAAATAAGGGGTCTTCGGGTGACAGAGCATGTGTTAGTAAAAAATATGGGGTCTTTGAGTGACAGCGATGCTGAAAAAGGGGGTCTTAACAGCCCTACATACGCGTCACCTCCAAAGAAGGAGTGCCCCCCCCGGCGTTTCTGTAGTTCGCTTGCCTGTTGTGCATAAGGCTATTTTATAACTTGAAGAATAAAACTGGTTGATTCCAAAGTGAGCCATTATTATTCCAAGATAATGCATTCGATATTACATCCCAGCAAACACAAAATTGTTTGAAAAAAAAACAACGTTTTAAACAAGTTATATTTTGGGTTTTGGTTTAGGTAAAAACGTGTTAATAACATTAAATGTCGGGTTATATAAAGGTCATGAAAATGTTTTTTAAAAAATGTTTTAAAAACGTTTTGTATGAAAACACACTACAACATTGTTTTTAAAATGTTATTGTAAACCATTGTTTTGCAAACATTTTTTGCCAAATATTTTGCTAAAATAACATTTAAATGTTAAAATATTTGCAGTAGGTTAGTAAAAAATGTGTTTTAATGTTAATAAGAACACGTTTTACACCATTGTTTTCTGACAACCTTTTATAATCTTTTGCGAATGATGTCGAAAACACATTGTGTTTGCTGGGATAGGGGTAGGCCTATTGGCTTTTACTAATTATTTAGGCCTAAACGTTTTTAGGATCATAGGCATACTAATGAATCATTTAATTGTATAAATATTGAGTAAATTTGAAAGACAATTGAACGGTTGTGTTTATCATGATTAATAGCATATTTTATTTATCAAAAATCAAAAAAGATTGTTAAGATTTGTACACCTTCTTCTCTGGTACACCACACTATATTAGCAATGGCCTATGGAGCAGTAATAATCATGCGTAACTCGCAAACGCAAAATCGGAATGAACTGAAATTTTAAGTATTTTTTGTGGATATCTATTGCAAAATATCAGAAAAAAAGGATGCTAAGATCACGAAATACTCCTTTAAGTATACAGATTACAGATTTATGTTAAATGTCTCATTTTGTCTTTGATACACATTTTTGGCTTTATAACCAGTATCAGCCTACGTTAGCACATCTGTAACACTAAGGTGCCAAAAAATTAAATGTGGGCCATGTGTTTTAAACTGGTACACTGATAGCCTGGAGCCGTGACATTGGCGCGAGATTTTTATACGTTCTTGCCAATTTTAGTTCACATCATGATACCCTATATAGGTATACATATCAAATTAAAGCTATTGATGAGCTCTTTAAAATGGTACCATAGGTTTGCACATACCATGTAAACTTCTAAAGTTAGGACTGTTAAAGTAAAAACATGACAGGGTGGAGCCGTGGCTCCCACACGGTGGCTCCCACACGTCAAAATTTAGAATGGGATTCTGCTAATTTACCAATAGCTTTTTACCTACCTGAAATGATTTAACTCAGCTAATTTAACTTTCATTTCATCATTGGCATACAGCATTATTAAAGATAACTGTATAATTTAGGCCTATAATCAGTTTATTAAAGTTTAGAGGTTGGAAGTTGATGGAGCCCTGGAGCAGAATTACGACTGTTGCCTTGCTGAAAGGCAAAATGTTCATACCGCAAAATTGGTATTCATGTTGTATGATTCTAGTTGGTGAAATTATTAATTAATACTTTTTATTATTAAGTGCAATCGAAAAATACTTTTGCTTGTCCCTACAGTAAGTTAAAAGCAATTAAGTTTTAGAATTGTTTGGGCTGGAGCCTTAAATGCGAAGAAAAAGAAGGACAAAAGTGCTGAGCAAAAGTTGCAATAAAAAAATCAAATCTGAACTGAACACTCTGGTAATTATTTTGGCAAAAATCACAACAGAGTGAATGTGACACTGACCTAGACCTAGTTTACCATGTGTAAGATCAATAATGCCACCATCACAGGCTATGTGGAACCCTTTTGTTCCATCATATATTTGGAACAGATACTGAAGAATTTGATGATGACAATATGGGCATTTCTGAGGAATTGACATAGAGACAATGATTCGCTTACAAACTTAATTTGGAAAGACTGTTGTAGCACTAAAGCCATCATCAGATAGTATTATAGTAACAGAGAATATTTTCTCTTTCATGTTACATCTGATGGTGTCATCACTCATCAAACTAACTGAAACTATCCATGTTTCAGAATATGGACACACCTAATTTCCCGGTGCAAAAGTTATTGAAGGCTATTGGTTCTATACTAAAACCACCAGAGAAGATTGCTTTTATAAGAAACTTATGAAGGAAACCATAGTGCCCAAGGAAAGTGTTCTGTATGTAGGTGTGGATTTACAAGACAGAGGAAATTCACCAGAGTTGTACCTTCTGAAGTCCGTAGATGAATGCGAGATCATGTGTTCCATTTCCGTGTAACATACCGGTACTAGATTCTCTCTTTAAACTGCCCCATTATTACAAAAGATTGTTAAATTTTCCTTTATCAATCAGTTAGAAAACATTGTACATGTGTTTTTGTGCAAAATTGTGTCTTGTAACATAAATTGTAATTATTTGTACATGCATTATCAATATCATTAAGAGTTTGAAAAAAATTTTTACATTTTTATTCGTTCCGACAAAATGTTCGCGCCATGGAAAATCTATAGCAGGTAGCATAGTAAAAGTACACATTTTCTGAAAGCTCTAGCTCTATAGAGCTCAAATATAATGTTTTTTTTGATGTGGGGTATAAGATATAAATTAAAAAATCACACAAAATTCAGAAAAATTTTCATGAAAAATCTCACATTCTTCTTGCAATATCTCCCTAACCATTAGCCCCCCATAAAAAACAATGTCATTTATGGATTCCTTGTGAAATTTACTTGCAGAATATGTATACTTTTCCTGTAGTAGCATACACAACCACTGAAATAATTAGTTTCAAATGAAAATTGGCATATTTCTCGGAACAGAAAAAGTGAACTTTTCATGTCACGCGAAAATCTACCAGTTCAAAACGCGTGGCCTGTGACAAAATCTGCAAATCACTGAATACCCCTTTAAAAAAAGGCGCAGACAACTTGAACTTGTGTGTAACTCTAAATCTAAAATGCCACTGACTCTAAATCGAACTCCATGTACAACTCTACATTGTAACTCTAAAATTACAACTCTAACTCATAAAAATTAAACACTCATTTACCACATTGTAAAATACTAAAATGCTGTATCCTTCTGTGACTGTCAAGTGTCATCAAAATCAAAGCTTTTAGATATTTGATCAATTGACGTGGATGCACGTTTAACTGTTTATGTTTATTTCTTGAACAGAAAAATAATAACAAAGGAACCGACATTCTTCCTTTTCGGCTGAATCTTTACATTGATTGCTTAACCTGTTTGTGTTAATATGGGCACGTCTGGACCTTGGTTGATGGTATATTAGGCCTTTAATCCAACCATAATTAATTATGAGTCCTGTGCGGAATTTCCAAACGGCGGGCCAAAATTTGCCCCCCCCTCCACCTGGAGGCATACGACACCGGCCGGTTATTATTTTTTTTTGCAACCATAACGGGACGCAATATGCTATAATCATGTTATAACCCATAGGAAATACATTAGGGTTAGCGTTAGGGTTACATGATTATAGAATTTTGCATCCCGTTATGGTTGCATTTTACTCTCCTGTGGCTTATAATAGTTGAACAAGCCCTAATGGTTTATTTATTTATCTATTTTTTAAATTTATTTATTTATTTATTTATTTATTTATTTATTTATTTATTTATTTATTTATTTATTTATTTATTTATTTATTTATTTATTTATTTATTTATTTATTTATTTATTTTTCAGACAATATGATGAGAACTCAGCGACAATGGGATTTGCTACAAGATCCAGTATGCAAGTATTGTAAACGAAGATTTATTGAAAATATTCCTCGTTATAAATCGCATCTTCGCAACCATGAGCTAAGTATTAAGCCTTATTGGTACAGCAATCCAAACGTGAAACCAAAGGCTGGCTGCGTGGGGATACACATCAAAACGCGTAAAAAAAGGAAATGTGAAGATCGTCATGTATCGAAAATGCTTCCATGTCTGGTTCCAGGTCATTTGAACATTAAAAATGTCCAACAAGGAGAGGAAAAGAAACTTCATATCTGTTACTATTGTAACAAATCATTCACAACATTGAAAAACAAGAAACGGCATGAAATGATTCATACAGGAGAGAAACCTCATATATGTAGATATTGTGATAAATCATTCACGACATTGGGAACCAAGAATACACATGAAAAGATTCACACTGGAGAAAAAACTTATCCATGCAGCTACTGCAACAAATCATTCATGACATTGGGAGACAAGAAACGGCATGAAAAGATTCACACTGGAGAGAAAATTTATCAATGCATTTTTTGCAACAAATCATTCAAGACATTGGGACACAAGAAACAACATGAAAAGATTCATACAGGCGAGAAACCTTATCAATGCATCTTTTGCAACAAATCATTCAGTCGATTGGGAGACAAGAAACAACATGAAATGATTCACACAGGAGAGAAACCTCATCGATGTAGCCATTGTAACAAATCATTCAGCCACTTGGGAAGCAAGAAACGGCATGAAAAGATACACACAGGAGAGAAATGTCATCAATGTAGCTATTGTAACAAATCATTCAGCATATTGGGTAACAAGAAACAACATGAATTGATTCACACAGGAGAGAAACCTCATCAATGTAGCCATTGTAACAAATCATTCAGCCACTTGGGAAACAAGAAACGGCATGAAAAGATACACACAGGAGAGAAATTTCATCAATGTATCTATTTTAACAAATCATTCAGCACATTGGGTAACAAGAAACAACATGAAATGATTCACACAGGAGAGAAACCTCATCGATGTAGCCATTGTAACAAATCATTCAGCCACGTGGGAAGCAAGAAACGGCATGAAAAGATACACACAGGAGAGAAATTTCATCAATGTATCTATTGTAACAAATCATTCAGCACATTGGGTAACAAGAAACAACATGAAATGATTCACACAGGAGAGAAACCTCATCAATGTAGCCATTGTAACAAATCATTCAGCCACTTGGGAAGCAAGAAACGGCATGAAAAGATACACACAGGAGAGAAATTTCATCAATGTAACTATTGTGACAAATCATTCAGCCAATTGGAAGACAAGAAACGGCATGAAAAGATTCATATGGGAGAGAAACATCATCAATGTAACTACTGCAACAAATCATTCAGCCGATTGGGAGACAAGAAACAACATGAAAAGATTCACACAGGAGAGAAAATTTATCAATGCATCTTTTGCAACAAATCATTCACGACATTGGGACACAAGAAACAACATGAAAAGATTCATACAGGAGAGAAACCTTATAAGTGCATCTTTTGCAACAACTCATTCAACCGATTGGGAGACAAAAAACAACATGAAATGATTCACACAGGCGAGAAACCTCATCGATGTAGCCATTGTAACAAATCATTCAACCATTTGGGAAGCAAGAAACAGCATGAAACGATACACACAGGAGAGAAATTTCATCAATGTATCTATTGTAACAAATCATTCAGCCAATTGGGTAACAAGAAACGACATGAAAAGATACACACAGGCGAGAAACCTCATCGATGTAACTATTGTAACAAATCATTCAGCCAATTGGGTAACAAGAAACAGCATGAGAAGATTCATATGGGAGAGAAGCCTCATCGATATAACTACTGCAACAAATCATTTAGCCGATTGGGAGACAAGAAACAACATGAAAAGATTCACACAGGAGAAAATTTATCAATGCATCTTTTGCAACAAATCATTCACGACATTGGGACACAAGAAACACCATGAAAAGATTCATACAGGAGAGAAACCTTAGAAGTGCATCTTTTGCAACAAATCATTCAGCCGATTGGGAAACAAGAGTACTCATGAACTGATACACACAGGAGAGAAACCTCATAAATGTAGCTATTGCTATAAAAACTTCAGCCACTTGGGAAGTAAGAAACGGCATGAAAAGATTCACACAGGAGAGAAACCTCATTAATCATAAGTATCATGTATCAGTTTGGAGGTAAATAAGTGACATGAAAATCTCAAAAACGTATGGCTATTAATTATCAAAGCATTCATTTGCATGTCGAAAATCTCATCAAATACAGGGATTGGCATGAAAACTTAATACCAAAAGCTTGGAAACGATTACTGCATGAGTGAAACCTCATTAACAGGCACAGTTAAAATCATCGTTGAAAACCCTATGCCTATTATAATATAGCTATTTGATTATCAAATCATTCATTTTAATGTCGGGAATAAGCAGTAATGATTCTGAATGGAGAGAATCTCATCAAATAATGTAAACATCCAGGAAAATAGTAAACGAATTGGCGTGAAAGCTTGAATACCAAAAGTTTGGTAAAGATTCCTACATGAGTAAAACCTCACAAACAGGTACTGTTAAAAAAAGCGTTGAACAACAACAATATTAGCTTAATAAAGTTCCCCAACGCATGTACATGTACATTGTATATCGTGATTTATTGTATAGCCTACATCTAGACCAATTTATAACATCACACATCATTGCGTTCGATCACAATGGTTTATTATGTAAAACCGAGGTTATTTTAAAAGTTGCATAGATCTGAACCATGAGTCAAGTAGGAAATTTGAGGCTCGTATGGCCTCAGGTGAAACTTTAAAACCATTGTGACCATTGGTCCATATGTGTAAAGCGCTTAAAGACCCATTAGTGATCCCAGCAAAAGTGAAAAAAATTCATTGTTTATATTGCTTAAAAGTGAAGGATATTTCATTCAAATTGTCATTTGGTATTTTTTTGAACAATTTGGCAAAAAAAAATAGCAGTGTTGACAAAGTTGAAGCCCCATTCAAATACATGTAGCTAATTTATATACTGTCATTATATAAATTAGAAATTAGTGTAAAATGCCTTATTTTGTATTAAATACACAGCTTTCGGTCGAACCACTAGCAGGCTATGTTGACACATCTATGACAATGACAAAGTCTAGTTATTAGTGGAACATTTTGATGAAAAAAATACTTTGTATTATCTGTGGCGTTCCCTCGGAAACACAGCAAATTAGGTCACAATCCATTTTTTACCCGGGGGCATTTATCCATTCGGTGTGCTATGTAGGTAATGAAACATCTTAGGTATTGCAAACTATTCCTTATTTAAATTGCTATAACAAGCAGAACATTTTGATACCATTTTGATCAAAATCGGCGAAATATTCGATTTTACCCTTGTGAAAGCAAAATTCTGTTATCTGACCTCTTACTTTTTGTGCTGGGTTGCCAACGGCAACCCAGCACTTATTGCTTGGGTTCTGTTTTCTGTTGTTTCTATAAGTAATTCATGAAGAAAACAGAAACTTGTAAAAATGTTGCAAAAAATTGATCAAAATGGTTATGACAAACAGAAATACTAAAATTGGCCTGTGCAGATATCAGAAATATTGTGTTGATTTTGCATGTTAAGGTAAAATAGGTATATGTTTTAGGAAAATAATTTTTCTGAATCTTGACTAGGAAGTTTTGCTGGTTCTCTTCACTAGAACACGTATCTTGGCAGGCTATGGGATCATGTGGGCAGACACACCGGGTACCATACATGCTTTGTAGGAGTTCAGTATCTCAGTGTGTTGTATGGTATGTGATCCAATATCTCTGGTGAGAGCTACCTGCTGAGTTATGATGACATATTTAATTTACACATCTTACTCTATTTATGTTCCTAGTGGTCTGTCTGTGGTGGTCTGTTATCTTAATATGTCTTGGATAATTTTCAACTACATGTAACATGTTTGACCATGCAACATGCAGTAAATATGGTAAAAGTTTAATCCCTCACATCGAAGACCTGTGTTAATAAATAAGCAAGATCACTGAATATTGGAAATATGTACATTTCCTGGTAACACGATGATGACCAAAAGCTATTGATGCACACATCACCTTCAAATATTTGGGTATATTTTTATGATGACAAATATGTCACAACTAGAATGAAGCTTTAGGGCATAGATCCTAAGTAATGATTGAATTTTGTTACTAAGAATATTATCAGTAAACATTCAATTCTTGGCTTTAAAGGTGCTATTTTGGGGTTCAGTATGTGTAGGCCTGTAATATGTACTGGTACCTTTCGAAAATAATATTTCTCGAAATTTTGCTTGTTACTTTGTATGCTTAAATTCTCAAAAAACAAAAAGAGCTATGAATGAATTAATCTATACTATTATAAGGTGCGAACGTCGGTTGTTTTTTAGGCCACAAGACCATTTAGCAATCCATGTATGTGGGGTATATGTGTAGGGGTGTTTGTACCCTAACAGTGTCTGCTTCCTACTCATGCCATCCAAACCGGGTGATAATAATATTTGAGTAGGAGGACAATACGTGAGTGGAGATATTTGAGGTCAAAGGTCATCTAGGTGTCAAATGAGGTCATTGTTGATTTAGATTAAGCGATGGGGGTATTGCTCTCCTTTGTAAAAGTAAATTTCAATGTCAAACATTGTGATAATAATCTCTGCGTAAGGGAGCATCAGGTGAGTGAAAATGTTTTGAGGTCATAGGTCATATAGGGGTCAAATTTTGGAATTGTTCGTATTGGGCTTAAGTTGGTGAACGTAAACCTGAAGAGGAGTAACAACGTAAAGAGCATATGAATTGAAGTATAAGAATTGGAATGGAACTGATGTAATGAATCCAACTGAGTCATCAGTATCTGGGAAAAAGTGCCTGATTTTGGGGTTTGAACTTACCGAATCTTACAAAAAGAAATATGAAGTTACTCATTGTGAACAACCATGTCCCAGCACATCCCTTTTTAAAGGGATTTTTATTTCCTAATAACTCAAAACTGATGAGTCGTATAGGTAGGTCAAACTATATGCATTCTAAATCCTTGACCAGAGTAATATTTTAGGACATGTTTTAACCAATTGAGTTTTGACCTCTGTGTAAACTTTCATCCTGGATATCTGCTCAAGGATGGTCATTGGGCACCCGATAGACATCTTTTGCAGACATAACAGAAATGAAAACATCTTTATGATTATTAAAAACGTTTTATATCAATTTTGAATTTAGTCTGAGTCCGTAAATATGGCGTCTCTCGCCCTTTTTTAGGTCAAGGCTGTTTTTACTATTAACCAACGAACCAAGTTATTTTTGAACATGTATGATACATGTTCAAAACAAGAATTGTCTTGTAAAGTTTACCCCATCTACGACAGCTAATATGTGTCTAGTTATTAGTGGAAAGGGGGTTAACATTATTTTGATGAAAACGGTGCATGGTGTCATTTTTTTTATCTTGACAGGCAAGTATTACCAAATAAAACCTGACTTTATCAATCTAGAGATTGCAGATGGAGCGCTATATCCCCCTCCACCTACATGCACAACTTATCGTCTATTTTTAAGAGGCTTCTCGTTTCAGTTGTTATATTCATAACCGTCCGAAGATGGCAACACAGCAATTCCGTATAAACGAGGCCTCGTCTGTAACTGGAATTATGGTGCAATATCACTTCAGTTCCTCTTTCTGTTTTAACCTAGTCCTTCAAGGAGGACCACGCTCCATTTAGTACGATAGTCCACGCCGTCAGGCGTGGGTCCTTCTACATTAGACATATCCTTCCCGGAAAGTCGGGGGAAATGTCAAACTGATTAACCACGCCTATTGACAGCTACTAGTGATATTCAGCCAATCCGATTGACTGAATATCATCAATAGCTGTCAGTAGGTGTGGCTTGCCTACCTGCTACCAGAACACTAGCTTCTAGCTTGGGATTGACACAAGTATTGCGTAACGAAATTGATTATTAATCCTCTTCAGTTGATATGTGTTAATGATATTATAATACTCGGTTTTCTTCTTACCCTCAGTTCACTGACCTGTAGGTTGCACACAATCAATTCCTTTTGTTTGTCATCACTACATTTAATATTGTCCTGGTTAACCACGATTCGTTACTATTTTTGTATAGAGATTGTGCTTGAAATTAGTGATTGGCTACAAACAAAGGATTTGAACCGGTGTCCTTCACCGTAATCATGGGCCAGTGCAGTCCATTTAATCAAATGTTGTAATCAACCTATTTGATCGTAGTGCATTTGTTATGTATGTGAGACGAACTGTCTCGGTAGATTGCACTCATGCTTTTGTTGAATGGATTTGAGTAGTCCGCCATATTTACGGTATATGATACGTCATATGCACAACCTCTATTAACTGTGATAGTTGGCCTATTCGTTTAACATGTTTAAGAAAAATATAGAATTGGAGGACACACGCTTCATAAAAACTTTGGGTTTCACTCATAAAAGAAAGAAAGAAAGAAAGAAAGAAAGAAATAAAGAAAGGAAGAAACAACGAAAGAAAGAAAGAAAGAAAGAAAGAAAAGAAAGAAGAAGAAAAGAAGAAAGAAAGAAAGAAAGAAAAAAGAAAAGAAAGAAAGAAAGAAAGAAAGAAGAAGGAAGGAAGGAAGGAAGGAAGGAAGGAAGGAAGGAAGGAAGGAAGGAAGGAAGGAAGGAAAGAAAGAAAGAAAGAAAAAAAAAAGGAAGGAAGGAAAGAAAGAAAGAACTTGCTGAACTTATTATTTTCAAGAAAAGGAATTAACCTAATGTGTATTCATTAATTATTCGTTAATATATATATTTATTTCTATTCATCAGTATTGGTTTTATTATTCATTATTTTATTTTCTATTCATTTATTGATTTATATATTGCCATTTATCAGGCTTATGGTTGTTATTTATTTTATTCGAATTATTTGTTGATTTATTTATCCATTTATTTATAGAAAGAAAATATTTATTTATTTACATTAAATTTATATTATTTTATTAAATCATCAATTCATTTTCGATTGATCAATTAAAAGTGGTGAATCCCATGCCCTCGGTTAAAACGAGAGGACCATGTTGTTTTTAAAGAGTTGATATTAAAATAGTTTAAATCAAAACCCTAAATTCAAATAGTAATCACAGGCCCTTTCATGCCTTCGGGATTAAAGAAATATACTGTAATTTTTCCGTTCCTTTTTTCTTCACATGCATTTGAAATATCAACAGTACTTGCGAGTTGTATCGCCTTTTGTTTTATTTTACTCACTCTATTATTTCCAGTTAGGTGTTAAAGGCTTAATGTACGATTTCCTTCAAATTTTAAATTTGTCATTATATATTCAAAATGCTGAAATAATACCAGTAATAGGCCCTAATTATCGGGAATGGTTTCTGTCCATTTTGAGCGGAAATAACGAGGTAAACACTGCTTGTTATTTTGGCCGTTTAACACGCAGTTCTATAGGAGGACATAAAGTCATAATTCTTGAATTATGACTTTATGTCAAACTTTGCTCTGTTTACATACAAACACAACAAATTTGGCTGATTCCATTTAGGTGGAAGTTGTGACATGTGTATACATTACAAATATGCCAAAAAAATCAGGTTTGAAAACAAAAATAACCAAATTCATATTTATATAAGATCGTACATTATGACTTTAATAAATCAAAGTTCAGTTCCAAATAAACGGTGTGTAGAATTAATGTTCTTTTAGCTTTTTTAATTGTATCACGGTTAGGCCTATCGACAAATGTGACAATTTTAAATAAAAAGAAAACAAACCTAGAATCATATAAATGACTTTTTGTTAACACTGATTATGCCTACATTATCTCTGCACTGATATAGCAACAAAAAACTTTCATTTAATTCATACTAGCCCGATTTACACTGGTCATGGAAATAGTAGATATCTACTATGCACTGGTAAGCGACCTCAAAAGTTTGTATTGCTTTTATTGCATTATCAAAATCAATCGATTGAGATACCAAGTACTAAAGATGACTTGAGAGTCCCAGTTATGTAATAGATGCGGTTGAATGATGGCCCGAATGGTGGGCGGGGCTATTTTCCATATTTGGATTCATGACGTAACTCATCGACTGGTTTGGTTTTGGTCACTGTTTATTATAATGAGGGTGCACTGCTGGGGGTAGCGACCCAATGTGTAAGGACCAACGCCTGACGGCGTTGATTATGGTGCTAAATATTCCGTTGGTCCTGTATGGACTATTTTAACCCTACACGAGTGTCTTTAATCGTTCCTCCTCAGTGTTTGCACATCCTCTTGAGCTCTCTTGCCAGCGATGAAACTTGTCAGTTTGCTCCCTTCGGAATCTGATGAAATGCGTCATCTCAAGTTGCGTTTTTATTCCTCCATCGTCCTTAAGGGGCCAGTAGTGTTTGCACAATAAATATGGAACACTTATCTTGTAATGCCCAAGGTATATTCTCCTAGTTGCTCGGCCAGTGTAGAATTGTATGCCTTTTGTATAGTATTCGATTTCAACTCTGTGGTTGTGTGTCAAAAACATATACACTAAAAACATTGATATGTGAATATTATGAAACATAATGCGAAGTGGGATCACAATAGATTGAATGACGTTCTATTAAAGACTGTGTTGAGATGATTCGTAGAGTTTGGAGGGGTTTGTGAATGTATGAATACGTTGGCTAAGACCTGTACATTTGAAAGTGTAAAAGGAATGTCCGTATTAAAATGCAATCTTACGAGTCATTCGTTTTGAATAGTAAATAGACATATCTAAATCTACAACATGAATTGTTTTAGCAAAATGCAACAGCTGACAATATTGTAAACTTAGACATGTCTATTTACCATTACGACTGACTCGTAAGATTTCATTTGAACATTTGACTAATATTCCTTTTACACATTCAAATGCCCGAGTCATGTCCTAGCAATCATATTTACAAACCCCTTCAAGCTCTGCAAGTCTTTTCAACACATTTTTCAATAGAACGTCATTCAATCTTTTGTAATCTCTGTCAGCATTAAGTTTCATAAGATTCACATATCAATGTGTTTAGTGGATATGTTTTTGACACACAACCACAGAGTTGAAATCGAATACTATACAAAAGGCATACAATTCTACACTGGCCGAGCAACTAGGAGAATATACCTTGGGCATTACAAGATAAGTGTTCCATATTTATTGTGCAAACACTACTGTCCCCTTAAGGACGATGAGCGAATAAAACCGCAATTTGAGACGACGCATTCATCAGATTTTGACGGGAGGAAACGGACAAGTCCGTACCCTCTGTTACCTAATCCATGAAACCATGAAGACATTCACATACGTGCATATAATTATTATCAAAACATAAAAAAACATAAAACCTCAAGATCGTTTACTACACTTTGTAAAAAATGTGCGTGACGATTCATTTTATCATTTTATCGCCGTTAGTATTCATCAATAGGTTAATTTTGTCTTATTCTTGCCCAAGGTCAGTGACTCGAGTTACCATTTTTTACCATTGACTGATGTATATGTTGTATTATAATTAGCAGGGTAATAAGAAGGTACCATTCATTGCTGTGAAGTTCAACTCTTATTCATAAATAGGCCGGCAGTAGATTCGATCAATAGTTTCATTAGTTTCATAGATATTCCATATTCTGGCTCGATACAAGATTATTTTCTTTCCTTTGCGAATAGGTAATCATAGAATTTTTCCCTGTAGAAAGACTAGGTCGAAATAGGCCAACAATGTGCATCTAATACGACAATAACTCCAAAGTGTGTCGAACGAAAGGGTTCTGTTTTTCATCTTTTAACATTTGCAGGCCCTTGGCAAAAGAAGAAGATGTTTTCTTAACTTTTCACATGTTCACGTATTTTATTGCATGGAACCTCTTGTAGTCCAGTGGCGTAGATTTCTTTTTGACATTGGGGGATGGGATGGGATTGTAAAAAATAAGTATGGTGAATCCAGCACCTTTGGCCACAGAATAAATATATGGAACAAATACCATAATGAAGCTAAATTGATTAAATATGGGGCAAAAGTGGAATAAATGCGCGCAAAGCGAGCAAAGATTTGCAATTTTCCGCCTAAAATGGCCAAATATAAGGATAATTTGGTCAGAAACTCATATACAGGTGTCAACTTTGGGAGAGATGATTGTATTGACCATCCCCCTGGCAAAATATTGGGGGAATTTATCCCCCACCCCATCTCCCCGGGATCTACGTCTATGTCTTGTACAAATATGGCACCACCCACCACCGCAGTCAAACGTATCTAATTTATTTATATTACCCAAATTGTTTTAGTGAAACGCTTGGAGTAAATCTTAAATACATCATACATGTAATTTATATTTGAATTGAAAATGAAAGCAGAGTGAATCAGTGATGAAGCTTCAGGACATAAAATAAACAGCCTTAAATGTCTCTGCAGGAAAAACAAAAAGACAGTCTTACAAATTATGGATACAAACAAAAGAAGGAAAATACATGAAAAACATAATTATAGGGAAATGCATAAACAGATGAAACACACTATTGCACTGAAAATGTCAATTGTCCGCCTAACTGGAATCATGTAGAGAATAACATTTTAATATAAACAATGACCTGACGATTAGCGGTAGTTCTACAACCCTAAACATGTGCCTATTAAAATACATTTTAGTACAAACAATGACCTGACGATCAGCAGCAGTTTGGTCTGTGACTCTTACAATTTAGAAGTTTAAAGCGCGAACCGTAACTGGTTGATTAGTTTGTACACACGACTATTATAACGATAATTAAGAACAAATATTTCGCAAAATAATGACATAAGCTACACGAGCTTTTATGTTTCAACTACCCACTTTACGGTAAGTTTACGTAGTTCTAATCCCAGCGCCCTAGGTCGATTTCAATTTTTAAGTCCACGGCATAGGCATGTCAGTAGTGATGTACTACATGATTTTCAGCCATATTGTGGAACGCGTAATAAATTACGAAAAGCTTTGCTTTCTACCAAAACATTGGACGTACATTTTTCACGGGCAATGGTATTTGGTATAAATGATAAGGCAATCAGTAATTTAGAACAAGAGCCTCATCGGATGAAATGATACCGTTAATCATTGCCATCACCAATAAGACAAAATAAAAGAGACAGATTACGTAAACGAGACAGAGTAATAAAATAGCTGTCTGATTTGCTGACAATACCTTTTATTCCTAGTAATTTCCGGTAGACATCAATATTCCATACTTTATTTGCCTTATAAATGCTAACCGCCAGCTGTGGCATTTTGCCAAAACAATTCATGTTGTAAATTTAGATATCATTACCATTAAAAAGACTTACTATATATAGAAAGATTTTACGTCTTGATCTCAATACAAATATATTTACCTCCGTAATTTTTAGCTGTTGCTACTACAGCCTTCTTCAGCCCAGTGAACCGACCGAGCACGCTTGAAGTGTGACGTAATATTCGGGTAATAGACATTTGGCAACCTATAGCGCCCTCCGTCCTTGTTCAGTGATGGTTGGTTGGCCCTGAGGTGTATGTCTTCCTTAACTCCTCTCTCGAACCAGCGGGACTCCCTATCCAAAATTACGGAGGTAAATATATTTGTATTAAGATCAAGAGTTAAAGTCTTTCTATATGTGAATTACCAATACAGGCGAACTTTCATGCTAAAAAAGACTTACTCTTATGATTTCATTATAATACTTATATCCTTTTTACAAATTCAAATGTCCGGGTCACGTCCTAGCCGTCTTATTCACATATTCACAGACCTCTGTAAGCTTTACGATTCTTTTCAACATGGTATTTAATAGAACGTCATTCAATCTATTGTGATCTCACTTCGCATTATGTTTCATAATATTCACATATCAATGTTTTTAGTGGATATGTTCTTGACAAACAACTACAGAGTTGAAATCGAATACTATACAACATTCATATACTTCTACACTGGCCGAGCAACCAGGAAAATATGCCTTGGTCATTACAAGTTAAGTGTTTCATATTTATTGTGCAAACAGTGTTGGCCCCTTAAGGACGACGGGCGCATAAAAACAGCAACTTGAGACAGCGCATTCATCAAATATCGACGGGAGGAAACTGACAAGTTGCATAACTGGCATGGGGATATGCAGACACTGGGGAGGAACAATTAAAGGGACGGGTGTAGATTTGAAGCTTAAACCCTTCAACTCTTACACCCCTCTTCGCTCAGGTACATTTATAAATTGGTACCAGATTATTATGGAAGGTAAACTAAACATATGTGTTCTGTGGGAGGTGACGTGTATAGCAAGCCAAAAGGCCCATTATGTATTGCGACAACGCGTTGCTTTCGCCCAAGCAACGCGTTGCTTTCGAAAGCACCGCGTTGCTAAGCCAGTCAATAGAAATAGAGCTTTGCTTTCACAAGCAACGCGTTGCTTACATACTCATATGGCAAGCCAAAAGGCCCATTACGTATTGCGACAACGCGTTGCTTTCGCCAAAGCAACGCGTTGCTAAGCCAGCCAATAGAGCTTTTACCAACGCGTTGCTTTCCACAAGCAACGCGTTGCTTACATACTCAATTCAGAGGCACCCAAGCCGAGTTTTTGTTTAGCCAATCATATCATCGCTTTAAAGAGCTGTTGGTTATGTCCATCCAGCCTTAGGGGTACTAGCTACAGACGACCAATATATCCTGTAAGACGTTGCTTTCAGAAGGCGAAAGCAACGCGTTGCTTTGGTGAAAGCAACGCGTTGTCGCAATACATAATGGGCCTTTTGGCTTGCCATACACGTGCACATCGGATGCATTTTTTACCTTACAAATTCTGTTTTGAAAAAAAAGGTCAAAAACATGCATTTTTGTGGGCCTATTGATAAATTATGTCTTATAAGTCCAATAATTTACTTACATTTTAAACGTTTCATCTTCCGTAATGCGATGAACCAGCAACACTCCTACTCTCTCTGCAGAGTGCTCGGTTCGTTGCAGTAGATGGTTATATACGCGATGAAGGGACATACTCATTAATCATCGGAAGATGAAACGTCTAAAACGTGAGTAAATTATTAGACTTGTAAAATTTAATTTACCTATAATATGATATCTAACAGTCCTGATGAATTTATTCATTGAATTTTTGTGGGTCTTTTTGACCTCGAGTCCTTGATTTACTGACTAAAAACAATCAAATGCTGGTTATCGACACTTTCCATAAGAGTCACACGTATTTAAAAAGACGAGAACACAATTGAGGCTGAGGTTGCCAGACGCTCCATGATAAACCCTGCATCACCTTTTATCCTCTTGAAGCAAGCCTGTATTTATCAGTGCTCGTACTTTTTCATGTTGATACTTAAACATGGATAAAATGAAATTTACCTTCTGAAGAGCTTGTAAAAGAATAACCGTATAGGTCACACCTTCGCGCGCATTCGATTGTTGATCGGCTGGTTTTTTATTTTTAGATTCTATCAATTTTACACTAGTCAAATTTGCAGACGATTATGCCACGTGATTGAAATGGATAAAACCAGGCAAATAACATAATTCTTGAGTTCATATAATGCTGTAAAGCGTGTAAAAGGATGTACTTTGGGATGTATTTATAACTGTTCAGGAAATGTTATGTTTGTTGCAGGATGAAGTCTAGTCACGAAGACATCATATAGGTGTCGATATCAAGATGTATGACGTTTTCATATTCACGCTATTGTATTTACTGTATTGTTTGTATTATAACGGTAGAATTCAAATCTGTAAGTTTGGGAAATGTTTGCTTCCGTGACGTCCCCGGATTTAGAAGGGACAGATGTGAATAAAAATGAATGAAGCCCTAAAGATATTCATAACTTACCAGACGTATTAAAGCCTCAATGTTTAAGCCGGGAAGTAAATTTTAAGAAATCAAACCTCTTTCAATTCCCCTAGCTCTATGCAAATCATACAATAAAGCAATAACAGATGGACATTCCTCTCTCTGTTCTTTTACTTTTTTACTAGCAAGGCAAAAAAAATCAAAGCACTTAACAAATCTCAGATAAGTATGTTTCAAGCATACCAAAGAGATTTGAAACAGGAATACTTTCGACCAAGGGTATGTTGATGACATCAAAGTACTCTTCCCTTTCTTTTGCATCATAAGTTAGTTAACCCTGAACCATCGGAAATGAAGTACAGATAGCATGCTGAAATTGAAATGTCTTTTTGTAGATTCCACATTTTGTTCATTTTGATTACTTGAAAATAGCATAGGTGCACTTTTTAACCAGTTGATCAGGGTTCAGAGAATAATCTCCCGGATAGTTACGTGTCCGGGAGATGTTGTTTCAAACATTTTCAGCGGACAATCTCTTCCTAATTAATGTTAAAGGGAAGCACGTAAAGGATTTTAAAATCTTATAAAGATAATTATTAAAAGTCCGTTGAATGCTCCCATCGTCCCAAATCAAAAGCATTTGGTGATAAAAGCTGTCCATTGGGACTAAACGTAACTCAATGACAACCAGCTTCCTATTTATAATACATATCTGTCAACGCAATCAAAATGTGTATCTTGTACATATTGTATGTTTGATGAGATATTTTTGTTCAGATATTAGTGTCTTTTGTAGCTATGTTTGATTTGTTTTACTTTGACACGACGCGTCGTGACGTCAATTTGGCGATGACACTAATAACAATGTATGATTGAAAAGACGGTTAGAACGCTTTTGATTGTTACTTTGGCGATTCCATTTGATATCGTCATTCCAATAATGAAAACAAATGTTTTGACACATTTGAAATGAATAGTGAAGCAGTATGTGTTATTTAATTAATTGTGTATCTTTAACTGACATTCACTTTTACTTACGTTACAAAACTCATGATGGTAGAACTAGTCAAGTAGAATTTGATTATGACTGTAAAGTTGGGTGTGACTAACATTTGTTGTTTTCATGTTCTTTATGAAATGGCGGGTAATAAAAGCCTATAATCGCAGACCGAATTAAAAAAGACTAGTATACGTCTGACGTCAGTGCAAAAGGCGCGGCGTGATCGATTGCTGACCTTTGACCTTTAGTATTGAAGATAAGTCGAAATAACCACAATGCACGCAACTCTTAATTATTCGTAAAACAAACAAGTAACAAAACATCCATTTTCCGTATATTGTATATAACCTGTTCCTGTTTCCTACCTGTAGCTATCTATAACACTCATTTCATGATCAGTCGCTGAGCGACGGACGATTGATTTTTGACCAATGAGGTAGAATTCTTTTTGCTGCTCTGGAAACTGATTGATCGAATATAACACACTCGCCATTCGGCGACTGAGTATAAATTTATCTATAAGGACTACTGTTAGTGGACTCGATCATGATACGTTGTCCACGGATTGGAGGACACATGTAAGCCATCTAAATCACATAGCCTAAGGGACACTCGCATACTGACATGTAAGAGCTTAGATTGTTGCGTCAAACGTTGATGCAATGCTATTTCGCTTAATATTGCTGTAAAGAATGCCTGAAGTGTAGGATACAATCCTTGGGATATAATTTCAAGTATTGTAAATTAGTTGTCACTTTCAGAGAGTACCGTATATTATTTAGGAAATAAGCATATAAGGGCTACGTACAACTACATATTTACACTAGAAGTATACATG
The DNA here is from genome assembly GCF_039555335.1 of Amphiura filiformis. Classification (NCBI taxonomy): domain Eukaryota; kingdom Metazoa; phylum Echinodermata; class Ophiuroidea; order Amphilepidida; family Amphiuridae; genus Amphiura; species Amphiura filiformis. Next base: position 60,041,372 of record NC_092638.1, read on the forward strand.
TATAAGTATGTCAACCTCCTTGTAATATTTGTCACGATTTTACAATAAATGTTCATGACTGAAAGGAAAATGTTTTCTACTGCATACATTTTGTATTGTAACGAATTTTGCAAGTAATAAAGCTGTATAAGGACACCCTGTATATTTTTCTATTTGTCACGTTTATTACATCCAATCTTTTTCCCTTCTTTTTCAATATGGAATTCGGACAGACACAGACTCACTCGACGACTGACTCAATTTAAAACGACAAATACTTGTAAATCATGTAATAAATGACCTTCCGTCAAACAGAGTGAAGGGGAGTTATATGAAAAGAATGAGGCTATAACGTTTCGAGTTACACGTCTTCAATTTATTGAGCTAGACAGAAGTCACTTAGTCCGTTATGCCTATGGACATACATACTCTGGTATGGCACAGTGTGAAAAAGGAGGATACCGTTCTTAACCTTTTCTCCTCATTGTCATGTTTCCTTATTTGTTCAATCAACTTTGAATTTTGAAATATATTTTAGTCTCTTATTTTCCTAGTTAATAAATAAAAAAACACTATGATTATTGTAAGACTATTTACCAATACACGGTTCCTGTAGGTCTTAAGTTTAAAGAATTTCGTCTCTCACCTGTTAACACCATTTGAGCCCATGCTTAAGTTAAACGTGTTTGTGTGAATACAGACCAATGATACCTCATGATCACGAACTGCCTAGAGTTACAATATAATGCATATAACGATAAATTGGGTCTGACAAATGACATTGTTAGCTACGCACTTTGCCTTGAGATATCCGCAATTTAAAGACGTGCAGGAAAGTAGTAGTGGGTGTTATGTGCTTTAAACTGCATTATTGCTGTTGACTTAAGAAACAAATATTTCAACGCACTATACTGAAGCTGTTTTAAGGTCACAGCTTATGTTTTGCATCTGCCAGTAGCCATGAAGCAGCATTTCAGATTAGCTGATTAACAGCCATATAAAGTTTCGACGTGAGAAACAAAAGGTAACCTTGAAACTTTCAAGCACGTGTGTATTAGCGCGTTTGAATCTGCCACTGTAAAAACCAACATGGCGTTTATACTCTCAACTTTAGACGAGACAGACATCAAAGTATTCTTATTCCGAATTTCAGTTACAGAATATGATTGCATTTTGCTCGCTGGCAGCCTATTGAACGAATGCAAGAATGCAAAAGTCATTTAACATAAATCACTCTTTGCAAGTATCTGTGTAAATCTTTTCGAAGTACATTACATTTAATCAGAGCCTATCAAGGCCAACAGTTTCATCATTAATTTCTTCCCAACAAAACTAATGAAAAGCTGGTTGTGTACACCATTGCTAACTACTATTTCAAATAGAAAGCAAAATTGTACTTCTACGCTACTCAAATTTGGTACACTCACCGGAGCGCTTTCACCTGGCCAACTGGCGTCTTGTTATTGCTCTGAAAATTTATTGTTGTTATAGGGACACCTGGTTGGGGGGGGGGGGGGGAGGTTGAATCAGACAGGGTTGATGTCTAATCCTTTATCAAGGGGCCGCCACAACATCTTCCTGTTCGTCGTCATCAACATCTTTAGAGCAACAGCATCCTTTGAAGACGCCGGTTCACACGGTGAAAGCACTAAGGTGATTGTACCAAATTTGAGTAGCGTACAATTTTACTTTCTATTTACGTTAACCGCTACGTATGAATATACATCATTATACTATTTTAAATAACAGAAATATAATTGAAAGGACAAAATATTTGCCGCGCATATACAAATTCTACGGAACATCGCAGATTTTCACCTTGGAAACGGGCTATTCCAGATGAAAGCCACACACCTCTTATAGAAGACATGACCTTTATCTTCCAAATATGGAGTGTAGATTTCAAAGCAAATCACCCATTCAGGTAGTAACCCCCTTTTGAAATTCACATTCCCTGTGCAGGAGATCAAGGTTATGTCTTTCATAAGGGGTGTATGAATTTCAACTAGAATAGCCCAATCTTCGAAGGTAAAGGCCTCTTGAAGAATATCTTGAGGATCTTGATGTTTAAACCGCGGCACGTGTGGCGGAAATGACTTGATGCTCATGCCAATTAATTGTCAGAGTGCGGCAGTATTTTTATTCAACCCATGCTTTGAGTTCCAAAGTCATAGACATTCCCGTTGGGCCCATGTGAGGCGATTTTTGTAGGAATGTTTACTTACATACAAGAATTATCGCGAATTTTGCATACTTATTGCCACAATGTTGCCTCAGTGTGAGGCAAATTCAAATCATGAGGATTCTTTGTATTCTTAAGGCTTTTATCCGCCTTGAAATATCACAACAATGCGGCATAATTGTTTTGATTTCTAACATTAATAAATCCAGTAAGTTAATACATGATCAGATCAAGATACAATGACAGAAGTAAAAGTTGGCATTGTATATCAAGGCTTATCGATTTCCCATCTGTAAGATGACGTCAGTTTTTGTCTTTAGGTGGAAATATTTAACATCCTGGTCACCGCTGTCACCCTATATACGCAATCCTTTACACTTCATACATGACTGTGCCAAGCCAAACGTCAAGAGGCACCATTAGGCTGTTACGAATAATCTTCACACTCCCCGGTAATCATCAGATGGTGTAATCATGAGAGAGAAATGATTTTATACGTGACAGAAATCCACGTCGATTTTGTAACATCGTGAGCCAATAAAGCATCATTTCCCTTGGCGTAGTTCATGACCTACATTATAGCAACTGTAGTTCAAGGTTCAAATGTTGACTCCAAGTTGGGGAGTACTGTACTGAGTACTGAGGTTTTTTATAACCAACACGTCGTCAGATCAAATTATAAGCAAGATTTTTCCTGTTACTGTCAATTTACGTGTTTCAAATTTTGATATTCAATCTTAAAATTTGAGATCATTTTCACCTTGAAATAACAACGAAAAATTTATTTAAATATGATGTAAGAAATGCAAGGAAAATATCTTCACACTATGTATATCAAGGCAAAAATAAACCAATTCCCTTTTGTTGGTGTATGTGGTAAAGAGAGATTTTCACGAAGTTTTAAGATTACTATTCATACTATTGCAATTACTATTGCATTTTTGAAGTATTTTCTCCATCTTTTATTTTAAATCTGCAATAAAAAAGGATATCAGGTTATCTAAAATGGCTGATATTCGAATTACACATACGGCTATTTGTATTAATTGAGAAGCGTGATATGTTTGAAAAGGGAGATTTAGGAAATAATAGTACCTTTAATGAAATTCTAGTGTTGTATTTATGAAAAGAAAATGTTCTAAGAATATGTATATTACAGCGAGTAGAAACCCAAGAGGAATTGGTAAGTGTTTTTACATCTTTAGAATCACAAAAATCAAAAAACATTATTCGCAAGGGTTCATCACATTTAACCAAGTACCGAATATAAATACATGGCCAGAGTCTGAGTGTCACTGAGCATATAATGCTTCATGGAGTATTGTCGTCATACGCCTTTTGCTGCTATAACTCTTTATATTTATAGAGGAATAAATGAATTTCATTGAGAAATTCGCGCCATAAAAGACCATGGTCTATATATTAAATCTAACGGGCATTTTCATTGCTACTCTATATTATCCAATTCACTTGTTATCGTAGTATCAGTTCTGTAAATAATGGCCTGTTGCCTATTCGTATACATTGGATTATTACTTTCCAAAGATAGTATTTTGATGTGAGGGATGTATATTGATACCTCTTTCTGATTTCTGTAGAACACACTACTTGAAACATCGGAAAGGTCCCGGGAGTTGTTAGTGGAAATAGGGTGAAGGCAATGTATGGTAGATTTGGGGTGAATTTTCAGCTATTTTGGTTTATTGATGACCGTAGATTTCATGAAAATGTGGTTTAAGAAATTTTAGTTTTTCCAAAATATTTTTTTTTAAGTGCCAATTTGTCGTCGGTTTTGAGCAAAATATGCGATCATTTTCCAACAGGTGGTTTAATTTCTTGTCTATTTTTAGTCAAATATGGTTTAAAGTAGTGGTATTACGGAATCCGCCACACATCCGCCCAAACCAAAGTTGAGACCCCCTATGAAGTTTTTGCAAGGAAAATTATGTTACTTCTCTACAAAGACAAAAAATAAACAAAACAATATAATGCGGTGACAAAATCTTCATACGAAAAACAACATTTTCAAGTTCCACATTTCTCACATTTTGAAGATGGCTGTTCAAAAGACGCACAATATTTTTGTTCTGCACCGTTAGATTTGCTGAGCAGCTGCAAGAATAATAGGCGGAACAGCCAATTTCGTGTCAATCTGAGCTGGCCATATGAAGGCCACTTTACTTGAATGTCCGCGTCTAATACAAGTGTTACGTGATCCGAAATCAAGATTTAGCATGGCTTACCTATGTCCATACCCTTTAAACTAATTTCACACTCTTGTCGCTGACGGTGAACGATCAATCACTGACTTATGAGGTGGAAGGTTCCTTCTGGTACCAGATATGACGGTTCAGATCATTGGCTAATAATGCAGGAGCGACTGCACTTCGCAATAACGTCCTTATCGCTACACGAGACAATATAATATTATATGTTCAAAAGGATTGGTATAATCGTAGAAGAACCATAAATATAATGGTTCACTTCACTTCCAAATATACATCTGTGTAGAAAAACAAAATTTATTCAAATTCGTGACAGCCATCTAATACAAATATACGAAAGAATACCAGATAATTAGATTGATTGTGTTTTCCGCCGCACCAAAATACAACATCGATCTTTCAATGGACAGACATTATCGCAATCGAAGAAAGTATGAAATGCGTTTTATTATTCCTTGTCTGTCCAGTGACTTGTATTGAGGGTCAGATGGCGATCTTGTTGATCGATGTGATAACCTTTGCAACAAATTTCACATGGGTTTGTTGTTCATTCGCCATACTATAAACAATTTTGTATAGCCAATTGCATGGATTGTACCTGAAGGCATAAAACGTTCCGACTAGTTTTATTGGTCATTAACCAATCTCTTTCCGATTAGCGATTAAATGATTAATTGAAAGTCAATATTTGTTTACCATGGGGACAGCAAACATTGGTGCTTTAATAGAGGGTATATGGCAGGTTTTTCTCTTTAAAGGTTATGTCTAATCCACAGTAGCTGACGGGAGTATCCCATTATGCTTTGTGGTACCATTAATAGAAATGTAGGTGCCATAGAAAATGTACACAAAATCCCTCACTTCAACTTTCAATAACTGGCTTAAATCAGGGGAGGTTAAGACTTTTGTTTGCAAAAATATGACCCCTAAAGTATTGTGAACTAGTCATACCTCTCAATATCTAAGAGGCTCTTGTTTATATTTTGTATACATTTGCTATGGATCATGCAGCTATACTGCAATGCTTGCTGGGATACTCCTTTCAGCTGCTGTGTGTCTAATCACAAATAATATGTTTGTGAGCGTGATGCGTCGACTGAAGAGGTTTTGCTGACTATACCAGATGATATATATATAAGTTTGTTTACGTTGGTTTCAGAATAAAGTAAGCCGGTTGTCAGCTTTCACGCAAACTTGTCGAGTGACGCTAATACGCAGATATTTTTTTCTTTGAACAAGTTCATTTGGAACTGTTAACATGGTTCTTTTTAACAATTCTAGTAAAAAAATGTTGTTGATTACTCAAATTCTTTAATGACGTTTCACCACTACACTAGTGATTTCATCAGACTGGCCACTAATCACATCTGATTGCTTCCTTTTATAGCCAACAGGAACCACCGTCGAGGGCGTGATGAGTTGATCAAATATGTTGTTGAGTAAATAGGCCCCTTCGTCCTTATTCAGAGTGTCTTTTCCTTGTCGACGTGTTTTACTTTGTCAAGACGAATAACTTGAGACCATTTTCATTGCAATTAGAGCATTTTGACAATTTTACCCATGTACAATTTTGTTTTTACCTGATTTTGACCTATATCTCATTAATTATACATTCTAAATATATATGACCATTGTCCTTTTTACTCCATAGGACCCAAAGAAAAAATTCTGCTATTTTATACTTTGATTTAAGCATTCTAAAACTTTTCTCCCCTTGTGTGACCTTTGACCTCAATAACTCAATTTGCTCAAGGGTGCCATTTTGGCTCCCGGCTGACTCTGACCCTCGGGTCTGTGCTCTGAATCTACACACCCTGGTTGTTTCTTAAAATACAAAATTGCATTAGTACGCAACTTCACGCGTATACTGGATTTCAATGGTCTCTATATTCGACTTCTCCTAATTTTTGATGCAATGGATGGTGGGAGGAAAACTGAAGATATTGATCAGTGTGCGTTTTCTTTCTATAGATGCTAAGTTTCACTGAACCGTCAGGTTTTCTGGTGATAAGAGTATCAAAGAAAGGAATAGAGCCCTCTTGCACTCACTCCTACGTGAATTTGATACTGTTTGCAGGATCAATGCTGTTTAAAATATCAGTTATATGGTCTACTTGTCCTTTGCGCACATATTTCCAAAATAGAACCAGTCTATGCACCCAATAACTATTTATTGAAATATTTCAATATGATAATGAGCTGATTACAAACCTCAAGTTGAGATATCGAGCTTTCAAAATCGCTTCCATACCATTTACTTGAACACACAGATTTCACAGTGTATGAGTTACCTTCAACCTTGATTTTAATTTCGAGAGTGGCAAATGTGTAACCGACAGTCCATACTATTTTTCTATTTTTCTTATTTCCACATTGTCGATTTGTGTAGATGGATTCTCTTGGTCGGGCTGACGTCACAAAGGGGAAATAGCCTTGTAAAACCAGTGTGCGCATGTGCAGTTCCCCTTTCTTGAGCTGGTTGCTATGCGCGAGCTTGTGCAAAGGGGACGAAGGGGACAATGTTCCCGGATGTCCGCCCGAGTGAATTGTAATATTCTTATTGTGGAAAGAAATGAATCATTATAACCGTGATAACCATTATAATTAAAGTTGTATTTTGTGATTTGAACATCCTCTTTTTAAGGTATGGTTTGTTACTTATCTTGTATTTTGTGATTTGACCATCCTCTTTTTAAGGTATGGTTTGTTACTTATCCACGAAAAAGCTTATTTTCAAAATTTGAGTTTATTCGGACATTGCTAATAATTGGACGTATATTACAACGCTCCAAAGACTACCGTGTTGTAATTCCGGGCAGTCGACAGATACACATTAACGTTTTTACGATATCTTTGTCAAACGGCCAAATCTGCAAGAAAGTTATGCTCACAAACATTATGTATTTTCTGAAGGAGTAACTTTGGAGATGATACGGTAGATCACGAAATGACCCTTAAAGGAACCTTCATATCTATTTTTTTGAAAATTAATAAGAAAAACATCGTTACCGGAGAACTTGTTCGTACGTTGTCCAAACAAACAGATCATGTTTTTTAATGTTTTTTCCAAATATGACGTCACATTTGGATTTTTCGAAGTTTTTCCATTCAAATTATGTATACTTTTTTATATTTTAGACCAACGATTTAGCAGTAAAGACGCTCTAATGGTTTCATTATTCCACGGTTAACAACAACCTTTTAGCTTAATTAATTCGAGTGTCCTTTTCCGTTGCTATTTTTAAAAGGGCTTCTCTCGCCGGTTGTTGTATACATAATCGTCGGAAGAAGGGCAAGACAACAATTCCGCATAATCATAGACTTGTCTTCTGGTGCAACATACTCACTATATATCCTCTTTCCGTTTTTAAATCTTCATTGGTCCCTTTAATTGTTCCTCCCCAGTGTCTGCATATCCCCATGCCAGTTATGCAACTTGTGGAAATTTGATGAATGCGCTGTCTCAAGTTGCGGTTTTTATGCGCCCGTCGTCCTTGTTGGCCCCCAACAGTGTTTGCACAATAAATATGAAACACTTAACTTTTAATGCCCAAGGTATATATTCCTGGTTGCTCGGCCAGTGTAGAATTGTATGCCTTTTGCATAGTATTCGATTTCAACTTCGTGGTTGTGTGTCAAGAACATATCCACTAAAAACATTGATATGTGAATATTATGGAACTAAATGCGAAGTGTGATCACAATAGATCGAATGACGTTCTATTAAAAACTGTGTTGAAAAGACTTGTAGAGCTTGAAGGGGTTTGCGAATATGTGAATATGACGGCTAGGACGTGACCCGGACATTTGAGTCTGTAAAAAGAATATAAGTATTAAAATGAAATCGTAAGAAGAGTAAGTCTTTTAAATAATAAATAGACATATCTAAATTTCAACATGAATTGTTTTGGCAAAATGCCACAGCTGACGGTAAGCATTTTTAAGGCAAATAACGTATGGAATATTATTGATGTCTACCGGAAATTACTAGGAATGAAATGTATTGTCAGCAAATCAGACATAGCTATTTTAATACTCTATCTGTCTCTTTTATTTTGCTTTATTGGTGATGACAATGATAAACGTTATCTTTTCATAAGATGAGGCTCTTGTTCTAAATTACTGATTGCCTTATCATTTATGCCACATACTATGGCCCGTAAAATGTATGTCCAATATTTTGATAGAAGAGAAAGCATACTCGTAATTTATTACGCGTTCCAAAATATGGTTGACAATCAAATTTGGGCCAACCAATAGTACATCACTGCTGACATGCCTATGCCTATGCCTTAGACTTAAGAAATAAGAAAGTATAGTTGAAACATAAAAGCTCACGTAGCTTATGTCATTATTTTGCGAAATATTTGTGTTTAATTGTCGTTATTTATTATTGTCGTGTGACAGTTTGTTAATGGCTTAGTTACTAATCAGATTCAAAAACACAAAACTACAATCTATCACCCAGTTACGGTTAATGTTTTAAAACTTTGCAAAAGAGTCGCAGGTTGTGAAACTGCTGTGGTTCGTCCGGTCGTTGTTTATACTAAAATGTCATTTTACACCCAAGTAGCAGTGCGCAGTACCGATGTTCGATAAACAATGTGCGCATCGACGCAGATCGGCGTGACGACATCTCAGGTGTACTCGCAAAGGCTTATGGGATTTATCGAAAAGGTCAATTCAACTCATAAGTGGACATTTTAAATATGTTCAAACACATGTTGCTTAATATATTAGTATTTTGCTTTGTTTTTTAGTTTCTAATTTTGTCCATTCAAAAAATTACAAGCAAACATACAAACGCATAAACATACACTCCAAGAAACTTACAAACAAATAAATAAACAAACATGAAAAGCAATAACGGTTCGGGTTTAAAACTTCTACAGGTTATAGAGGCACATGTTAACGGTTGTGATCATTAGGTCAGTGTTTATATTAAAATGTTATTCTCTACATGATTCCAGTCAGGCGAACATTTGCCATTCAGCGCATTAGTGTGTTTCATGTGTTTATGTATTTCCCTATAATTATGTTTTTCATGTATTTTCCTTCTTTTGTTTGTATCCATAATTTGTAAGACTGTATTTTTGTTTTTCCTGCAGAGACATTTAAGGCTGTTTATTTTACGTCCTGAAACTTCATCGCTGACTCTCTGCTCACATTTTCATTTTGAATATAAATTGCATATATGATGTATTAAAGATTTACTCCAAGCATTTCCCTAAAACAATTTGGGTAATATAAGTAGATTAGACAAGTTTGCCTGCGGTACATTCAGGTGCCATATCTGTACAAGAAGATTTATGCAATAAAAATACGTAAAAAGCTGAACAGTTAAGAAGAACGTGGAAAATGTCACTTTCTTCTGATAGCAAATTTTGCCAAGGGTCTGGAAATGTTAAAAGATGAAAATCAGAATCCTTTCGTCGTATCAGAGGCACATTAATGGCCTATTTCAGTCTAGTCCTTCTACAGTAGAAATCATATAAATAATAAATAAATCGTACGCCTACATTCTATGATTACCTATTCGAAAAGGAAACAAAATAATCTCGTATCGAGCCAGAATATTGTAAATCTATAAAACTAATGAAAACGATTGATCCCATCTACTGTATTATGAATAAGAGTTTCGCAGCAATGGGCTACTGTATTCAATTTAAAATCCACATTAACCCTGTGGACGATTTAGCTAAAGTCTTCCACAGAGGGAGTGTGAGTTTCAAATTGAATAGACAGTTGGGTAACTTCCATTTTAAATACTAACTCCAGTTGTAGAAGATATAGGTAAAGCCATAATACAGAGGGAGTATGGGTTTCAAGAAAATTAACCCTAACCAATTACATTTGAAAAACATACACCCCCTGTGGAAGATATTTCCTAAATCTTTCACAGGTGGAGTGTGGATTTCAAATGAATGTTACCTTCTTATTACCCTGCTAATTATATTATACAATGGTAAACAGTTGGTAACTCGAGTCACTGACCTTGGGCAAGACTAAGACAAATGAACCTATTGATGAATACTAACGGCGATAAAATGATAAAATGAATCGTCACGCACATTTTTACAAAGTGTAGTAAACGACCTTGAGGTTTATGTTTTTTTAATGTATTGATAATGTATGCACATGTGAATGTCTTCATGGTTTCATGGTTTAGAAAACAGATGGTACGAATCGGTTGCACGTTCCATATTTTGCGTTCATTAGAGAGATTGCGATGTTCCAAACGCAGCACGTGGACCGGTGTTAAATATACGGTGTTAAATGTTGCTAGTCTCGGTTCCAAACTGGATTGTGCTCATTCGTCACGAAGGAGAACAAGTCGGCTGGAATAAAGACTATAATTTCTGATCTAATCTAATCTAGGTCGACAGAGGGCATAGTGATTGAAAAATTAATAGTAAGCGCAGGCGACTGAGTCTCTGCCTAATTCAAACAGCCCGCTATTGATTTTGACTTAATTTTTGACTTAACATGCTGTTTAAACATAATTGTATTTTTGTGCTCCCCGAATATTTTAGTTGCCCAAAAACATATATTTTGGTAGATTAAAGATTTTACTTTCAAAACTTCAGTTGACCAATTACCTGGATTGTACTTTGTAACGTAAGAAGCGTAGTCATTAACCAATCTCTCACAGCAGGAGATTGGACTTTTTAATTGAGCTGGTCGTAGTTTTTTAAATATATTAATATATCAATCAATACTGTTCCGGAATAAAGCCTTCAAAATCAACATACTCTTAGTTAAAACAGGTAATATTGGCCTCTCAGCCACATCTCCGGTAATTTTACAATGGTTTTCTTCAAACTTCACCTGTAAACATGTTAACGAATAGTGCTGATATAGGACGGTTCGTTAACTAATGGTTCTGGATCATAATTTGGGGGCAAAATGCAACATACTCAGGATATTACATGCTAGTATAGCCTATATCCTGTCCCGTTGTCTACTTTAAATATATTCTCGTGTCAATGCTTGTATATATAACCGTCCGAAAGAGAAGAAGAAAAAAATCGAAGACCTGACTGTAACAGTAATTCTGGTCTAATGCACTAACTATATTTCCTCTTTCCATTTTCAAACCTGCACGAGTCCTTTTAATAGTTCCTCCCCAGTGTCTGCACATCCCTTTGCCAGTGATGCATCTTGTCAGTTTCCTCCTGTCAAAATCTGATGAATGCGTCGTCTCAGATTGCGTTTTTATTCGCTCATCGTCCTTAAGGGGCCAGCAATGTTTGCACAATAAATATGGAACACTTATCTTGTAATGCCCAAGGTATATTCTCCTAGTTGCTCGGCCAGTGTAGAATTGTATGCCTTTTGTATAGTATTCGATTTCAACTCTGTGGTTGTGTGTCAAAAACATATCCACTATAAACATTGATATGTGAATCTTATGAAACTTAATGCTGACAGTGATTACAAAAGATTGAATGACGTTCTATTGAAAAATGTGTTGAAAAGACTTGCAGAGCTTGAAGGGGTTTGTAAATATGATTGCTAGGACATGACCCGGGCATTTGAATGTGTAAAAGGAATATTAGTATTCAAATGTTCAAATGGAATCTTAAGATTATAGACATGTCTAAATTTACAACATGAATTGTTTTGGCTAAATGCAACAGCTGACGTTTAGCATTAAACAAATTATGGAATGCTGATGTCCAACGGAACTTAATAATATAATAAAACAGAACTTAAGTGGATCAGACATTGCTATTTTATTATTCTGTCTCGCATAAGCAATATGTCACTTTTATTTTGCTTTATTGGAGATGTCAATGATACCTTTACCTTCCCGTTTCCCTTTCATCATCAGATGATTCTCTTGGTCTTAATTAGTGTACAATTTATGCCACATACCATAGCCCAGTTCAAATGTTTTGTACTTCAAATGCTTTTTACAAGTAAAACTTTTTGTAATTTATTACGCGTTCCATAGTATGGCTGTCAATCAAAATCGGACACGTCAATATAAGCTACAAAATATTTTCCAAACACTACTCTCATAAAATACGAAAGCTCTAAATCTAGCCAGGGTTATTTGATTACAACTACATTAATTCATCAATAAAGTTCCTTAAAGTGGCGATTTGGAACATATTAAGCTCGTTCGGTTTTAATATTGCGATTAAACTTTGTTAGCGACTCACAGACTTTACAGCAGTAAAGTTAGCTCAATTGATAAGGCGTTCGACTATGGTGCGAGAGGTTGCGGGTTCGAACCCTTGCGGTGCCTACTACGATCTCGTGGAAAAAAGTCCCTAAATTGTTGTTAAATGGTTTATGGAATGATGTGGGGCCGTAGTGGTCAGCGACAACCTGTAAAGTGTGCTGAGACTTGTGGATCAACGTCTAGGCGTTGTTCCTGTGCGTAAGCACACTGCTCCTTTTTACCTGTCAGACAAAGAAAATGCACAAACTACATGTAATAAACAAAACACACAAATAAATCTATGTGAGTATTTTTGCTTTATTTGTTTTAAATTTTTGCCGATTAAAGTTAAGGTAGGATCAAAAGCGCATAGTACACAACAATCAAGACAAGGTCATTATTTCTCTTAAAATGTTAATGGGAGGACAATTTATTGTAATTTTTAGATTAAAGTAATAAATTTGCTTTCTCTGTTTATTTTATCCTTCTCCCTTCCCGTTGTTTGTTTCTACATCCAACGCAGTTTTATAATTTTGTCTTCCTTGCCGGCAGATATTTGAATCTGACTAGTGTACGTCCTCAAGCTTCCTCTCAGCCTGTCATTTTTTTCCTTTTCGATTTGAATTATACCTATGTGATGTCTTTATGATACTCCAAGTATTTCGTTCAAACAATTTGGGTAATATAAGTAAATGTTAGCTATTTGACTGCGGTAAATACGGAGAGTGCCATTATGTACAATATGATTCATGCAATAAAAATGCGCGAAGCCTTGAACGCTTCAAAGAAAATGTCACTTTTTTGTTTGCAAAATTTTGCCCAGGGCCTAGAAATGTTAAAACAAAAAAATCAGAACCCTTTTAGTTGGTTAAACTCTAGAATTTCTGCGCATTAGATGCATATTTTGGGCAGATTGTATCTGGTTTTTCTACAAATAAAATCATACGTTTAAGTTCTTTACTTAGCTATTCAAAAAGGAAACAAATCTAGTAGCAAGCCAAGATATCAAATATCCTAAACATTGATTGTATCCATCTACTGTATTTATGAATAAAGAATTTATCTTCGACAAGAATAAAATGTTATTTCTTATTACCCTGATGATTTCTATTATACAGCATACACACCATTCAATGATGAAATATTGGTAACTCGAGTCAGGAATAAAACAAAATGAACCAATCTATTGATGAATGCTAAAGGTGATAACATGATAAAATGAATTGTCACGCGTTTTTTGTTTAACATCGTGTAGTAACGACCTTGAAGTTTTATGGTTTTCTTTTAATATTTTGGTAATATATGCACATGCGTATGTCTCCATGCTACCTCTGTAGAAGATTTAGTCTTCCACAGTGAGAGTATGGGTTTCAAATAGAATAGACAATTTGGTAACTCCCATTTGAAATACTCACTTTAGCTGTGTAAGATATAGACAGCAATAATACAGGGGAGTATGGGTTTTAAGATGTTGAAACCTGACCAATTACATTTGGAAATGTGGAAGATATTTCCAAAATCTTTCACAGGGTAGTGTGGATTTTAACTGGAATATCCCAATGCAATGCAAAATGGCAGCAGTTACCCTGGTCAAATTAAGAAAAAAAATATAGTAATGGCAGTGTTGAGATCGGAGACTTCCATAGTAACGACTTGCAACTAATGGAATTCCAATATATAATAGCCCCGCAGGGCAAGAAAGCAAGGGTGACGGGTTGTCTCTAACGAATTTAGCATTTTGACATCATCATAAACTATCATTGAACTAATGTACTCAATAATAGCACTCTAAAACTGTATACATGGCTTAATATTAGCACTCTGATAGAGGGACTGAGTTGGGACAATACGTCGTACATGTATAATGTTTTAGAGTATGCATGAAATACAATCACTCAAGTCACTCAAAGTGTTTGTCTTGAACGTCAATGCTTTGACACATCAGGTGTCCCTAAAAGACCTACATGTATATCTTCGGGAAAATATAACTTTAGGGTATTTTACATGTAATAGCCGAACTAAACATGTGAAATATAAGACTTTTACGAAAAAACCTCATTTCCCAATATAAATCAACGTTGCGCATCTATTGTTATTGACTGATATTTGAATCTGTGGAACGGATTGACAATGGGGTATTTTCGTAAAATTCTTTTTTCTGTACCAATATTTTAAGAGCCGAGCGGTCAATGTCAAAATAGCTTATTGAAGAAATTAATCCGGAATTCAAAATCGGAAGTTAACGTTTTCATAGTGAAATTCCAAGAAAAGTCTTTCTCAATGGTTAATGCTGGTAGATTATTGTTGGATGGAATGACACCCTCTGGATGAGCTGGTCATAGATGTGACTAAAGTAGAAAGTCCATTAGCCAGCAAAGAAAACAATCTCATAAACTGGGACGCTCTGATGTATCTTACGATGGACGACATAAGAAACAACTTGAGTAAGTAACGATCCAAATTACAATTCCCCTCTATTCCCCTATATTTAGCATTTTTCAAATTTAACTATAAGTCGCTAACTCGCTAAATAGTAGAGGCGGTTCATTCTTTTCTTCCAAAATGTCTCTCCGGAATTCAAATTCATATCCTTAATCACGAGCTTTATTTAACGTACCAATGTTGATGCAATGTGCAGACCCGGGGGTACACACGTTTGGTTTGGTTAGCGGTGTGCCGCTGAGAATTTGAATGTGGACCTATCAATATGCCAATTTTTCAAAATATTTTGACTCATCGATATACTAGACGTCAATTAATTATGTTGTTTATAAACGCATCGCTAAGCTTGAATGGGTGATGTAATTTAATATCATTTAAGCGTGACAATTAGTCACATACAGGTATGTGACATCAACTTAATCAGTGTTATATCTCATTCAATCATAGGAATTACTTGCGTGATATCAAATTGACGTCGCCGCGCGTACCAGACGAAAATAAAACCCTATCAAATGTATCAATATATGTGACGTGTCATGTCAAAAGGAGACACTTTTGGGCAGGTAATCAATTTCGAGGTTTTAGCATATCTTAAATAAAGATATATATTGCTCCACACCGCCGTTTTCCCCAATGAAATCGGACATTCCTATGCGAAGATATTGAGTTCGTAAGCTATGGTATTATAAAATTGGAAATTGAGATATCGGGCTTTAAAAATATTATTGACAATGTTGAGAGTAGGAATTACCTTGAAAAATGTCTCAAAAAATGCAAGATGCCAGTTATATTCCGGTCTGAAACTATCAGACAATATTTTTAACATTAATAACATCACAAATTCGCAACAAACCCAAATTGTTAAAAAAATCGACCCGGTCAGATTTGTGGCTATTTCTCCATTTACGATCCTGCCCAAAAGTGTCTCCTTTTGACATGACACGTCACATATACTCTTATTACTGCTTTTTATTCAGTGAAACTTCACTTAATAGGTTCTTCACCTCAAAATAAAAACATTGCATTTTTTTACCTCAAGTGTATTTGTAAGTGTTGCTTGTACTTCACCGTTATTTTGATATGCACCTTCCCGATGCGGTCCGCTTGTAAACACTGATACTATGCCCGTAGACCACGTCATTTGTTCCCATTCAAATGACTTGAGTAGGTTTCTCAATGTCAAACTGACAGATGTGAATGATTTGATTATTGCTACTTACCCGCTTCAAACCTCACGGGGATGTCATTTAATTGACACATACATTACCACTTGCAGCCTTATAAGGAGTCATCAAATCAATATACTGTATTTAGACTTGAAGAATTTCACCTACCGCTGTTAAGTAGACTTTAAAGTAACTTCAAGGGTAATTTAATCTTTTTTAAAGTGTTATATTTAGAGGTTAATAACTGCGCATCGGTTATTTGGAGGGCATTGTGAAAAATCTAAACATTTTGCTTTGGACCTCGGAGTATCCCTCGGGGCGTAAATGCCAGACATATTACCTATGCAAAGTTATTAACCTCATTCATAACCGTCACTTTAATCTCTTCACCTTACAAAATAACACAAAATTGTGCTCAAAAGTTTATAAAAATAGATGATTTTTATATCTTTCCTTTACAAAAATCGATCAGGGTAAAAAAGGACGACCAATAACAAAAGTGCGTATCACAATCTGTGCAAATATGGTAGCGCGCAATCAAAATACGGCAGCCAGCGCGCGCGCAGTTTGTTCGACGCACAGCAATACGCAAACGCCGGTCAATTGTGTGCGACATTGGAACAATTACGCATTTTGCGGTCAATTGTGAGATATTAATGACCTCGATTTGCGTTCGCGTTTTCACAAATAACTAAATGTAATCACACGCATCGCGTTTATTAATGAGGTTATGAATAAATATTATTTGTATTATTTTGTATTCTGATTTGTACAAAATATGTAAATAAAAAAGTTAACTTTCTAAGAGCTAAGAGCTGAAATATGAAAAGTTGTTGATCATCGCTATGTTAATGATAATTTGGACTTGCTTTAACCCCTTGATTCAGGGACAGAGCAGTTTATCTGCGCGTTTTGTTTGTCTGCTATGTGCACAGTGATTTTCATCACTTCCAGTGTACTAAAGTATTGTTTTCCTGACACTTCTGTGGGCTCTGGAATTGGCCATTTTTGGCCATCGAACTTTGCCTGTTTTTGTGCCTACATTGGTTGTTTAGCTTATCGTGTCTGTTTATATGCACAGTGGTTTTCATCACTTGTTCTAGTGCACTTTTGTATTCCCATTGGTCCTTGCTGTTTTTGCAGGTTTAGCACTTCTGTGGGCCTTGGAAACTGGTAATTTTTGCCTATCGAACTTTGCCTGCTTCTAATGCTTACATTTGCTGCTCCTCTGCATACTGTCTAGTCTGTATTTTACTTGTTTCCAAACATCAAGTTGATGTACCCTGCTCTTTCCCGATAGAATTCTACTATTTGCTATTAAGCACGTGAGATTACTTTCTCCATTTAGATAGTTATATTTAACTACATATTATTCAACTGGCGTTATTAATATCATATTTTGCCCCAAGACAACAAGCGCATGAAATCCTGTCGAAAGGAATTTATTCTTGGATTTGAAAGACCATGAGTATGGAATATATAAAATCTAAACAGAATCAATGTATCTTGACATAAATTTCTCGAAGAAGCAAAATTGATTGTAATAAAATCTGATCCTTATTATACTGGATAGAGACATAACCCTTTATCCTCAGAGCTACGGGTCAGTCAAAATGAGCTTTCGACGCAAAAATTCTGTGGTTTTCAATGGTCAAACAGGGATGCTGATTATTCTGTTATCTGGAGTACAACTTCCCATGTTAATAATGTTACACCAAAAAAGAGTAAAAGGTGCATAAAAATTCAAAATATTTAACGTTGTTTATTCCCGGGGAAAAAAAATTCTCTGGTTTCAAGCATCAAATGCTAAAAAGAATTTCATGGAAGGATTGGTTAGTCTGGAAGGGTATATACAGTAAGCCAAAACATTAAGGTACCAGTTATGTTCACCTCCTGTATATCCTAAACAAAGACAGAAATGTCATAATCGGAACCTGCAGCCAATAGCTGCATCTTTTAGCTCGAATTTAAGACCTCATTCGTTGAAATTGTTCAAGAAATAAAGACACGGCGATCCCAAAACCCAAGAAAGATACCAATGTAAAAGTTGCAGTTTCCTTCACTGCATGCCCTATTGATTTGTACACAAAGCGTTCGTGAACAAGAGAACAAGCGCCGCGCTTCCATTGATTAGCACGTTAAAACTAGCGTCGTGCTTTCACTGATTAGAACACAAAAGTGCAACTTTTCATTTCGTTTCTTCATTAGGTTTTAGATCACCGTTTCTTTAATTCAACACATAAGGTCTTAAATCCGAGCTACAGAGTACAGGTATTGACTGCTTGTTTTAATTTTGACATATTTGTCTTTATTTGGGATATACAGGGGCGAACACAACTGGTACCTTAATTCTTTGGCTTACTGTAGAGCATTTAAAGTCGACCCAAACTGTCACCATTCCCATCCAATTAATATTTTTATGACAAAAAGCTCCAATAAAGAGTGAAACGATTGTTTAGTATAGCAACCGACCATTTCAGTCTTCAATAGGAACGATCCACACAATTAAGTGACGGCAGCTGAATATAATACATTTTGATCGTTGCCTTTAATATGACTTGTGTTGAGATGGACACACGACTATAGATAACATGTTCGGGCCAGTACTATGTCAAACCATTGACGTTCAAGACAAATACTTTGAGTGATTGTATTGAGCGTACAGTAAAACATCATCCAGTGAATTTAGACAAGACAATTTTGTCAATATACTGTCATGTATTGTCCAGATATACTTTTGATGACTCTTTGTCTGTCATAATAATACCTGAAAAAAAGTGAAATTCCATAAACGCGTAATATCTTTCTACATTATCAGATTTGACAGTTAAATGAGAAGAACAATATTATTTGTTACTCACGTAAAGGACTTGCTAAGTCTAGTGAGCTAGCGATCCCATATTTAGACATTAAAGATCGCCTCTAAGTTAAAGCACAGTCATTTGTTCATTTGCCGAATCGTTCTAATTAAATGTATTTAGAAAAAGTGAAAATTCGAGTGACGGGATTTAAATAACATATTATGCGTCCTATGGCAACATATTCAAATTGCGTTAGATATGTGACGTAAATTTGAATTATAATGATCATTGCGTCACGGCATCACGTGGGATGCATGCATGCGCAGTGGTTTTGCTTTGCATGATTTTATAGAGTTGGGGTTTATAAGGTCGGCTTAATGAAGACATAAAACGATCCATTATATGAGGCACAAATAATAAGACCAATCAATGATTTAGAGCAAGAGCCTCATCTGGTGAAAGGGAACTGAACATACAGTTTATCTCTTCCATCACAAAGAAAGCAAAACAAAAGAAAATAATAGTGATAGATTGCCTAAGCGAGACAGAATAATGAAATAGGAATGTCTGTTTTCCTGACAATACATTTGATTCTTAGTCAGTTCCGTTACTCATCAACATTCCACACTTTGTTTAACGGTTAACGTCAGCTGTGACATTTTGCCAAAAGAATTCATGTTGTAAATTTAGATATGTCTATTTACCATCCAAAACGAATGACTCTTAAGATTGCATTTTAATACTGAAATTCTTTTTACACATTTAAATGTCCCGGTCTTAGCCAACGTATTCATATATTCACAAACTCCTTCAAGCTCTACGAGTCTTTTCAACATAGTCTTTAATAGAATGTCATTCAATCTATTGTGATCACACTTCGCATTATGTTTCATAATATTCACATATCAATGTTTTTAGTGGATATGTTTTTGACACACAACCACAGAGTTGAAATCGAATACTATACAAATGGCATACAATTCTACACTGGCCGAGCAACCAGGAGAATATACCTTGGGCATTACAAGATAAATGTGTCATATTTATTGTGCAAACATTGTTGGCCCCTTAAGGACGATGGAGGAATAAAAACGCAACTTGAGACGACACATTCATCATATTCCGACGGGAGCAAATTGACAAGTTTCATCTCTAGCAAAGAGAAGCTAGGAACTGAGGAGAAACAATTAAAGGCACTCGTGTAGGTTTAAAACAGAAAGAGGAAATGTAGCGAGTATATTGAACCATAATTCCAGTTATAGACGAGGCCTCGTTTATGCCGAATTGCTGTGTTGCCTATCTTCGGACTGTTATGAATACAACAATTGGCACGGGAAGCCTGTTAGATATAGACGATAATGTGTGCGTGTAGGGGAGGGGCTATTATAGCGTTCCATGTGCAGTTTCTAGATTGATTAAGTCAGGTTTTATTTGGTAACAATTGAAAAGGTATTAGATAAACACAGTCATCTTGTATTGTAATGTGGGTGTTGCCAGAACGTTTCTGTCCAAATTTGGTTTATTAGTTTAAAATGGCACTATAGGGAGGAAAATATTATGACATCCCCAAATTGGGTCTGTTTTATATTAGAAAGAATGAGCTGTTCTATAAAGTTAGCAATCTAATTATATGATCGTAGACAATAACTCCTAACCAGAAAATGACGGCGAAATTCAATAGTTGTGATTGCTAGAAGTCATTTTCATTTGACCTACTTTAAACAAACGGGATTGTTTGTCTAACACTATCAATACTAAATACCCTTGCAGCTAGAGTGATTACAACGACAAAGCGTCAAAATCTAAAGCTTGTTTCATCGTTTATTTGCTTGAGAAAGGTGACCCCTTTATACAAATATAAACCGAATAGTATAATTATTTTCTGGATTAGAAGTATACAGAATATAGTTTGGGTGTTATAATTCGCGTGATAGTACCAGCAATCACTAAAATGATTGAAATATAAGACCCCCACCCACCCACCTAGCCTATCAAAATTAACGTTTTGGTATCAGTAAACCCTGAGGCATGTATCCTTCTAGATGGTATATGAGCAAAATGATGGCAGCCGTACGCTTCATAGTGGTGCACCATCCCAGCTGTACTGTAATATTTTACTTAAAACTTCAGATTGTTTTCTGATAGACCTTCATGCACGGTAGAAAACATTCCGTTCATACTACATCGCAATTGCTTTGAGGTGCAGTGCTTTATTGCACTGCATCGTACTGCAAAATGCTGCATTGCGGTATCGCAATGAAGTTAGATACATTTTTAACTTCGACGAGTTGCATACAGTTGCGGCAAAAATTAATCGGTATATCGGCAACGCACCGCAAAGCGGCGTAGTATGAACAGACTTTTAAAAAGCAAATGGCTACATGTAGCTGCAAATAGTTATCCTTTCATGACATTTCTTTCATGTTGTGAAGGAGAACTGCTGTTCGGAGGCAGTCGAACGAAATTCCATGTTAGGCCTTATATTAGGGTGAGGTTAGCCAAAACTGGCTTACAAATATCAGCGTCTTTGGTCAAAACTGCAAATCTACTTTTGTGTATATTTTTCATTGATATAAAAAAAAAGATTCATTAATTAAAAAATGGTTGTGTCTCTTTACACCTAAGATGAACATTAATTATTGCAGCCAAAATGACTAGTGTGGGAATTAGAAATATAGCTCTATGGACGGACAAAATACTACCGAGTGACGATGTTGCATTTCCACTCTCGAAACTTTAAAAGTTTAAATTACCTTAAGGGGATACTACACCCCTGTGGTAAATTTGTGACTATTTTTGCATTTTTCTCACAAAATAATAACACACTGGTAACAAAAGTTATGTATATTATTGGGGCAAGGAATCCAATTACTACACTGGAATTTCAGTGACTCGAGACAAGCAGTTCGTTATTTATGATAAGAAAAGAGGTACATCCATTTTTATTAGTGTTATTAGTTTTTGAGAAAAATGTAAAAATAGACACAAATTTATCGAGGGGTGTAGTACCCCCTTAAAAGGTAAATATCATGCGGTGACCGATATCCTGTAAACTCCGTGTTTAATGATATATATTTCTACCTGAGGTTTGCAACAAATTGAATGAAATCGGAATCCAGCCTGGTGAACAAAAGCAGTACAAACATATTATCTGTGATTAAACAATGACCTCATTATCAGTTGTATTGTTTGGTTATATTTTGGAAACATCATAAGAATAACTTTTCTTGTTGGCCAGCCTCAACCTTTAGGCTTTCATATCGATCAACAAGTTCGCCATCTGACTCTCATGCATATCACTGGACGGACAAAGAATAATAAAACTCAATTTATAGTTTCGTCGTTGGCGATTAACAATAATGTTTATCCATTGAAGGTGTGGTATTTTTGTACGGCGGAAAACACAATCAATCTAAATATCGGTATTCATTCGCATATCTTTATAATAATGGCTGTCACAAAATTATATAGAATGCATTCCGTGTTCTACATAGATGTAGTGTGTACGTAAAATAAATCACTGCGCGCAAATTGTGCTCTACTTTTCCTTGTAAATGTTAAGGAGAATAGCCACAAAAATCACCAATGACGTATTTATTGAAATTTTCCTGCTGAAATAAACGCATTTTAATGATTCTACGAGTATGGCAATTCCTTGGAATAACATAATCATATTGTCTCCAGTAGCAAGAAGGGGGTTACTCTGTTAGATTGTGAAGTGTAGTCGTTAACAACAAATGATTGTATCATAAGCCAATGATCTGGACCGTTATATCTGGTACCACAAAGCACCTTCCACCTCATAAGTCAGTGATTCGTCGTTCACGGTCAGTGACAGGAGTGTGAAATTAGTTTAAAGAGTATGGTTATAGGTAACCTTTTGATGAATCTGATTTCGAATCACGTAACAATTGTATTAAGTCCGGACATTCAAGTAAAGTGGCCTTCATATAGCCAGCTCAAATTTACACGATATTGGCTGTTATACCTAGTATTCTTTCACCTGCCCGACAAATTGAGCAAAATATATCTTAACGGGAGATGAACAGTTGACGTACAATATATTGTGTTTCTTGTGAACAGCCACATTGAAAAAATTTGGAAATGCAATTTGATCGGATAAATATTAGTGACGAAAGTTCAAATCTTTTTAAAAATTTGCTTTTTAATTGATGATTTTGTCACCGGCTTTTACTGTTTTATGTTTTGTATCTTTGTAGATCTCCCTGTCAGCGTAAGTTTATATTTATTGTGATTATTATTCGCATATTATTAGTGATGTTGTCATTACCGCATGGCTTTCTTGTTCCTTGTTTATTTCCTTTAAGAAAATGTACTCAAAGTATACCCTCGTATGGTGTAACATCACTTTTCATGCCAAAACGTCAACAACATCAACAACAATAACAGTTTCCTCGTAATTTTGCAGCGTTTCAACTCATGTGTTCTACAGAAATCAGACAAATGTATCAATGCAATATTTATAATACTATCTGTTCACAGGTGATAATCCAATGTATACGAATTGGGCAAGTAACCGTTTACAGAACTGATGCTACTATTACAAATCACTTCTCCAAGCATAGCGTATTAATAAAATGCCCCTTGTATTTAATGTATTGACTGTAGTCTTGTATTGCGTAAATTTCTCAATAAAATTCATTTATTCTTCTATAAATATTTTCAGAATATCCTGAGAGCTATAGCAGCAAAAGGCGTATGACGACATTATTCCATTGAACTTTGCGCATTAAGTGTTCAATGACACTAGGAAATTCAACTGCATGTATAACAAGAAAAAGGGCTCTGGACATGCATTTATAGTCGGTACTTGGTTAAATGTTATGAACCTTTGCAAATACTTAACGATTCATTTTGCGCTTTTAGTTGCTGTAATATATTCTTTTTATAAATGCTACACTAGAATTTCATTAAACTGAGCATTATTTTCTAAATTCGACTGCTCAGTGCCAGAAGTGAGTAAATGCAATAGCTGTCCTGTGAACATTTGGCAATTTACACACAGTATATTGTACTCATCTGCACATGGCAGCTACACATGACAGCGACTGCACTTGCAGACTCTAGACGCTGAGCAGTTGAAACAACCTTTTGTGTTACGACTAATAGCCATTTAACAACCCTTACTACAGGTTTCAAAATGAAAGATGTAAAGTTCGTTCAAAATTACGATTTCTTTATTAATCCTTAAACCTGATGTCAATTTCTCTGTTCCAAACATACACAAAAAGGTATTCGTTCAGTTTGCCGTGATACAATGTAGGTTTCTGATATGACTACTTACTGATAATAACGAAAACAAAATCTTTCGTACACTTGATTCTTACAATGCCAAAAAACATACTCTGCAACTTGAAGACAATATTTCAGCTATGATTGATGTATGAAGGTCATGAATTTTGCCAAAGGAATTTATGCTAAATTGACTCATTGTGTTACATAAATCGACGCAGATTTCTGCCATGAATAAAATCACATGGCATGATTAAAAATATCGTGATTACCGGGGAGTATGAATATTATTTGTAACTGCATAATGGTGCCTTTTGACGTTTGGCTTGGGTGTAAAGAATAACGTATAGGGTGACATCGGGGACCAGAATGTAAAATATTTCCACCTTAACACAAAATCTGACGTCAACTTTGAAATAAAGGTGAAAAATCGATAAGCCTTGATGCATGTCAATATTTACGTGTGACTGTATTATGATATGATTTTGTAAAACATATCAGATTTAAAAATTGTATAAATCAAAAGTCAATCGTGACACGTTGCTGAAACTTTGATATTTCTTAGCGCATAGGCAACATTGCTACAGTAAGTATGCAATATTCGATAAGTATAGTAAACATTTTGATTCCTAAAAAAACTCCTCACGGGGACCCATGGGGATGTCTATCACTTTAAAACTGCATGAGCATCAAGTCATTTCCGTCACACGTGCCGTGGTTTAAACATCAAGATCCTCAATACATTCTTCAAGAGGCCTTTATCTTCGAAGATATTTGCATGGTGAAAGTCCGCAATGTTCCGTGCAAGTTTGCATAAAAGTTGGCAATCCGCTTATTTATGTTAATTTGGGTATGCTGACCTCGAATCTGTTGTTTGTCATCCAAGCAATATTTTGAGACCGTGGCCCTCAAAAAGACCCCCAAATGACCCCATAGGATCGATGAGGCAAATTGTTCACCTAGCTAAGAGGTTTCAGAAAAAGAACAGTTTGGGCTATCTGCGATGTCTAGTTAGCATGTTACTCAGCAAAGAGTTTAAAAATATGTAAATTCCATAGCTAGGATTCATGGGATTTGTATTTATTTCTCATCTATTTTCGGAACTTGACATCGTAGATAATGTAACATACAAATTGAGCCTCAGCTATCCAAGTTACGAAACTTGGATAGCTGATCCTGGTTGAATGAAGATTTATTTCGTAGTATGACTATATGAAAGGCAATACTTATCTGCAAACTCCCGGTTTGTTACTGATGGTATGGATTTGCAGACTACAAAGAGTTCAATGTCAAGATGATTGTACAGGGTTAAAACGTTAAAGTTGCAACGATCTTTTTCGGAAATGTGAAGCAAACTGTTACTGTAGCTTAGATTTCTTGTGTACAAGTACTACCGCTGTTGAGTTAAACAAGAGAAGTACTTGTACACAAGAAATCCAAGCTCATTTCTAGGTGCCGAGCGCAGACTAGCGACATAGAGGGGGCTCAAACTTGTACTGTCATGCACCAGAGTCTAGTTCTCTGCAGATTAAGACAATGACCGATTACCGCGATGCAATTACACTCTTTATTCACGTTGCATTACCAGCCATGTACACTATATTTATAGATGCAAATATAAATTGTGAATGCTACCATTATTGGAGGGCGTCAGTACGTTTGTAGCGTTTCCAGGCACAGTGTGTAATTTCTTGTACTTTTCAATGGAACGACAGTTGACTTCAACAACTTGTCCCTCAAAATTTAGTGTATTTCGATTTTAATGATAAACTCCCATAAACTTCAACGTTTACCTTTTTATGCTTACGACAAAATATTTCTAAAACCAATTTGTCCTAACAACTTAAAGTTATGAGACTCCTCAATCTTTTGATTTTTTGTAGTTGTTACGTTTGTATAAATACATACCCACATAATGACCTTTTGTTTGATTCTTTTGTTTGGAGTGAATACTTATCTAGGTACATTTGCAGGTAGGCAGTAGTGTAAGCCCATGGGCATATGTATCAGATTGCAAGCAATAGCCCTATCCTTGATAGTACTAAAGTTGCTACTAAATTGCACAGTTGCTCACGATATCAATTTTATCATGCAATCTCAAATCCCAAAAATCAAATTGCATTGGGTAATTGCCTCTTGTGAATTGGCTTTAACTGAACAGACTCGTAAATTGCTGTCCCTCCTGTTTTTGATATTTTTCGAGTTTAATACACTATGGATTTTCAAATGATATCCTTATTTATTAATAGATCACCGCATAACCAACGTAAGCTGGATGATATATTTGGAATTTACAGGCAACAAACACACTGACATCAACTTAAAGCTGTCGCCTATAAGCTTTCATTTGGATTTTGCCGTATCGAGTCATTCTATTATTGCGCGATTGATAAATGTTGCAATACGAGCTGAATAAGCCTGTACCATTTTAGATGGATATACATGTTGTCATGCTGCAGCAAAATTGTGATACGCCTGAAAAATTCAAACCTTTTAAAGATAGGGTTTTTAAAAGGTCACGATGATTGTAACTGGAAATGACATATCACTTTATGCCAAAGTAGTCTAGAATCACATGTGGAGGAGCCAAAGAAGTCACAAGAGCATTTTCAAGGGATATGAGTTTTGGAAGAAATATATTATATGAATTATACCGTCATCAACATTCACTTATGTTGATTTTCTTTTAATAATTTGTGTTAAAAAATCACTTCCTCTGCTCCTCGGCGTTCAGCAAAGAATCCTAGCCTGCTTTGCAATTTTGCACAGGACAGGTTAAATTACGGTGAACAGATATGTCAAACATTAAAAGGTCTCGCTTATGTGATGATACAATATTAGGAATTAGGAAGCAGATAATTTAATGTTTTCACATTCCACGATATTAAAAGGTGTGGCAACGATGCCTTGCCTCATATTTGTATTGCGCTATCTCCTTGTCTTGTCTTGGTCAAGAAGTGCCTTCGAAAACAAAACCGTGTACCTAAAGTATATTTCAGACTGCTTATTATCCAAAATATTTTAGTCTTAGTCGGAGGAAAAAAGAAGCTTACTCAGCGCTTTCTTAAGAAATATCGACAGTGAATCGGTGCAAGTCCTTAGTGATTTCTGTCATTAAATAAGAAAGCTTCCGTAATTGTAAAGGACCTGTAATCACATTCTAGATTTTATAAAGGAGTTCCAAATCACGTCCAGGTGTAATGTGTATTCTTGTTCTTGTTTGGGATGATTCACGCATCAGAGGACAATATTGGGTCCTGTCTAACAAGTCTGGAGCCTACCAATAGAGTTGGAGTGCACAAAACTAGCCCCGTAAGCTGCTAGTTAAGTGAGTTGTGAGTGAATTAAAGGTTTTTTGAGCTTTAAGAGGAAGCTCCGCTAGAGCAGATCTTCTGGTGTGAACCAAACCTGCCGGGTTATCAAATTAATCAGTGACAAGGTTATCTCTGAATTAAGCAGGTGCTAATTTTTTATTTTAATGTTATTGCATCTGTCAAATTCAGAGATAACCTTGTCACTAATTAATTTGATAACCATGCAGGTTTGGTTCACCCCAGCAGAACTACTCTAGCGGGCTTCCTCTTTAAAATCATCGTATCCGAACAGTATCGTACATGAAAGTTTCAAGGTCACTTTTGTCTCCTACGCCGAAACTTACGCCTTTTTCTAGCAGACATTCTGAATTACTGCTTCATCGCTATTGTCATATTCAGCACATAATAAGCTGTGACCTTAAAGCAGCTTCAGTAGAATGCGTTGAAATATTTGTTTCCAAAAGTCAACAGCAATAATGCAATTTGAGCACATAACACTCACTACTACTTTCCTGCATGTCTTTAAATTGAGGATATCTCAAGGCAAAGTGCGTAGCTAACAATGTCATTTGTCAGACCCAATTTATCGTTATATGCATTATATTGCAACCCTAGGCAGTTCGTGATCATGAGGTATCATTGGTTCGTATTCACAAAAACACGATTAACTTAAGCATGGGCTCAAATGGATGTTAACAGGTCTAAGAAGAAATTCTTTACAGTTAAGACCTACAGGAACCGTCTATTGGTAAATAGTCTTACAGTAATAGTAGTGTTTTTATTTATTAACAAGGAAAAGTAAGAGAATAAAATATATTTCAAAATTTATAGTTGATTGAACAAATAAGGAAACATGACAATGAGGAGAAAAGGTTAAGAACCGTCTCCTCCTTTTTCACACTTTTTCACATACCAGAGTTTGTATGTCCATAGGCATAACGGACTAAGTGACTTCTGTCTAGCTCAATAAATTGAAGACGTGTAACTCAAAGCGTTATAGCCTCATTCATTTCATATAACTCCCCTTCACTCTGTTTGACGGAAGGTCATTTATTACATGATTTACAAGTATTTGTCGTTTTAAATTGAGTCAGTCGTCGAGTGAGTCTGTGTCTGTCCGTAGGCCATATTGAAAATTCACAGTTAACGGAAGAAGGGAAAAAGATTGGATGTAATAAACGGTGACAAATAGAAAAACATACAGGGTGTCCTTATACAGCTTTATTTACTTGCAAAGTTCGTTACAATAAAAAATGTATGCAGTAGAAAACATTTGCCTTTCAGTCTTGAACATTTATTGCAAAATCGTGACAAATATTGCAAGGAGGTTGACATACTTATACATAATATACTACTCTCAGTGTAAAGGTGTAGTTGTACGTAGCATTATGATTATTTCCTAAACAATAAACTCCCTATGGTATATTCAAGGTGTATGAAATAAGGTATGTAGTTAAAAAATGCCACTAGGTTAAAAGTATAACGTAATTGGTCAAATTACTTGCGTTGATAGCTGGATCAACATCGTATCCTCCCACAACTGTAAAATCACTGGCGTGTGACCATTAGTAAAGACTCAGTGGCCATTTTTGTGAGCCGCGGCGTAAAAATGCGGTTACTCGAAATCAATTAAAATCAAAGCAGCATAAAAATGACGTGTTTAACTACTTTCTTTACAGTAATTTACAGTCTTAGTCTTCCACATGGCCACCAAGGCATGACCACCATATTCCTCTGTTTGCAGATATCCTGCCTAAGGATGTCAAGTTGTGCAATTATGCATCTCTGGAGTTTTTCGAGGTCTGCAGGACTTGTGGTGACAACCTTTGCTTTCAGATAGCCCCTCAAAAAGAAATCCAGAGGTGTAAGAGCCACTTGCGCAGGTCAATACCTGAAATTGCATCCCGAGGATTGTATCCCGAGGATTGCATCAACGTTGGACGCAACAATCATGTCAGTATGCGAGTGTCCCTTAAGCTATGTGATTTAGATGGCTTACATGTATCCACGTCATAAACCATGACAATGATTGGACCCACTAACAGTAGTCCTTACTGATAAATTTACAAACAGTCGCCGAAGGGCGAGTGTGTTATATTTGATCAATCAGATCAATCAGCAGCAAAAAGAGCGCTACCTCATTGGTCAAAAATCAATCGTCCGTCGCTTAGCGACTGATTACAAAATGAGTGTTATAGATAGCTACAGGTATGAAACAGGAACAGGTTATACAGGGTGTACGTGATAGAACTGTATCGTCAAAACTTAATTGTTTGGGTATTTTAACACCATAATTAAACATAGCTAAATAACTGGTGTTACTGAGGAACTTGACTGCTCCGTTTTTGAAATAACAGAACTTAACGAAACTACTTCATTTTCAATCCGTTCCACGGAGTGAAATATTTATGAATGACAATAGACATGATAGATGCCTCATGAGCTGAGGATACAAAAAAAGAACCACACAAATGCGTGTTTTTGTCTTTTTTTTCAAACAGGACATGTAAGGTAAAAATGTAAAACTTCATTCTATTGTGCACTTGCCGAAGTAACAATGAACTTGCTGTAGTGGAGTCGCCACGCCCCCCTCATAATAATTTGGTACCCATTTATAAAAAGTAAATGAGCGAAGAGAGATGAAAGTGTTGACGGGTTTAGTCTGTGTGCATACCGCTGTGCAGTCTTGAAAAAATTGAGTGAACATTAAATAAATTGATTGTTATTCTCAATATTGTTGAATAAGTAAGTAGCCAGTTATATAATATAACATAACATAACATAACAACGGCGCTTGATATAACGCAATACCAAAAATATGAACACTGCGCTTTAAAAATATACAAAAATAACAACAGCAAAATACATTAGAAAATATATGTTTTAAGACATTTTTAAAAGATTCAACTGTGAGAATAGTGCGAAGGGTAGCCGGTAACTGGTTCCAGAGGGTTGGACCAGACACACTAAATGAACCATCACCAATTTTTCTATGACTCCTGGGGATGACAATGCGAGTAATATCAAGCTCAGAGCGAAGGCCATTCCTAGGTGGAATGTAGGTAGCGATGTAGTCAGTGAGATAGATCGGTGATAGTCCATTTAGCACTTTGAATACGTGAAGAATAATTTTAAATCGGATTCGTTTTTCAACCGGTAACCAGTGAAGCGAGTTTAACAAAGGAGATGTTGAATGACGACGAGGAACTTGGTAAACTATGCGGGCCGCCCGATTTTGTAGGCGCTGTAGACGAGCAATATCTTTAACGTTGCATCCAAACAGGAGTGCATTGTCATAGTCTAGTTTAGATAAAATAAGTGCCCGCATAGCATTTGAGGAAGCATCATGATCTATAAATCTGCGTATCTTAGCCAAGTTCCTCAGTAAGAAGTTAATTGATTTGCACATGGATGTGATTTGATTAGACATATTCATAGCAGCGTCAAAAATGACACCCATATTTTTATTGGTGGGAGATGGAACAATATCAGCGCAACTAATTTGTATTGTGATCTCAGACAATCTGGTGATGTTATATTTCGGAGCAGCAATTCTGTCTTAGAGTCATTCAGTTTTAACGTGTTTTCTGATTAATTGTTAGATTTGCAGACACCACTTTGAAGTCAATCATTCAACTGCCGTAAAGAAGATGCTCTAAAGTACGCGCAGCCAATTTCAAAATGCCTCCTTCGATTCAACGCAGAGGTAAGGAGCAGACATACATGATTTCTGTTGTATTAATTGCTATTACCAGTCAATTCTTGGCCAGTTAGGTCTAAGGAGGATGTTATCATTTGAGTTACACAAACAGCCCAAACAGGGCGGTAGCTCCCGAGTATTTGCCATTTGGGCCTCCGCCCCTCCATTCAGTTGTAGAACCTTTGTCTCTGAGAACAAGTTATTGTTTGTTTGTTTCTAAAACCAACGTCAACAACAATGCTTTTTAAGTATCAATCACTGGAAAATATACCAATCATAGTAGAAGAAGAATGTTAATGTTTCGTAACCAAATCTTGGAACAAAGCTTTGAAAGTGTTTTTTGTATGACTGAAAGGTACTGAATAAATTTTGTTGGGCTGCCCTCTTGCAAATGAACAACTTAAAACAATCTTAATGCTCGCCTTGACCTTGAAATTTAAAAATGACCGTCAAAATACATCAAATCGGGCATTTTGAAATTTCAAGGTCAAAGCAACAATTTGGATATTTTTAAGTTGTTCAGTTGAATTTGTCATATCAGAAAATATATAACTAAACATCAAAATCATTGCTATTGGGCAATCTTAATCCTTTTAATAAAAATTTACCTAGCCGAAAGTTCGTTGACTTTTGTCACATTTCTGACCATAGCTCCATACCCAAAGGTCGCAGATAGGGCAAACTTTACTTTTTTGGAATCCTTGTGACTTTTTATAATAATTGGGATAATTTTTAATTTTGACGACTGACACTTTGAAGAGGGCAGCTCAAGCCAGATTTCTTCGGTGCCTTTCAGGCATACCAAAAACACGTTCAAACCGTTGTTCCAAGAATTGTCATGAAACATTAAGATTCCTACTTTACTATCACTGCAATTCAAAGTATGTAATAGCAGTTTTGTTCCACAACCTTACATCAACTATTTAGTTCTGTTCATGGACACCCTGTATAGATTTTATCATTTACTTAAAACACTTCATCAGAAAAAAGGTAATAGTACGGTAGTATGACAATAGATTGGGAGTCACTACAGGACAGACGAAAACCGCACTATCAATTACAGTTAATTCCACCAGCGGATATAACAGGTAAAGCAACTAGCAATAATAAAATCACTCAATTCTGTCATTTCAACGTAGAATCGGGTATTGAGGTATATTGAAAGGCAATAATGGGACTATTTTGAGAATAATTACTCTGGCAACTATTGGTGAAGTTCATTCTGGGTAAAGAATGATTGCAGGGATATCACGTTCGTTATTGGGCTATTCCAGATAAAATCCACACCCCCCCCTGTGGATGATTTAGATAAATCTTCCACAGAGGGAGTATAAGTTTTGAATAGAAGAGACTTCCATTTGAAATACTCACTCCAGTTTAGAAGATATAGGTAAAGCCATAACACAGGGGGAGTATGAGTTTCAAAATGATCAACTGTAACCAATTACATTCGAAAACATACTCCCCGTGTGGAAGATATTTCCAAAATCTTCCACAGGGGGAGTGTGGATTTTAAATGGAATACCGTACCCCATTGTACCTGCTGTGGTATGGTTGGAATAGTGTGGAGGTCTTCTTTTTAGAAATAAGAGGTAGAAAGGAGGGGGAAATCAGTCAATTGTGTTGATTTGAATTCAGCGCGAACATAATGGCGGGTTATACATGCCACAATGCCTGCATTTAATAACCATTGATAGCTGTAAGTGCATCTTTTAATTTTATTTATTTCTTTGAAAATACTGTTGTGTTGGTAATATTGAACGAAATTTGACGAATGGGGTATCAACATGCGCTTACATAAACCACCTTACTTTCTATGTTAAAATAATTGTTTATACGATTATTAGTCCTGAAACTATACTTTTTGTTACGTCTTTACATTAATAACGTGACGTCATATACTGAGATGACGTTATTCAAGTTACCATATTCAATAAAAAATAATCGACAAATTGGAACAATAAAGTACAAATAAGCAAGTTATAAAATGGAACAAAATAAATATAAAAATACATGTTAAACCCTATCACCAGCAGTGGCGTAACTAGGGTTGGTAGCGCACGGGGCGAGAAACAAAATTGCCCCCCGAGAATATCTGAGACGCGGCCAATTCTTGAACATTTTGCGCGCGGAGCGCGCGAAATTTTGGACAAATAAGGCCTACCACTAATTAATTTTGGTTACTAGAAGTTGAATATTGATCAAATATTAAAACGTTTTTTTAATTGACTTTGGTTGAAATGCGCGCGAAGCGTGCGAAAATTTTGACTTTCATCGCTTAGAGGGGCGCAGAATTGATGCTGAATTGGTCAATTTGGCGCCCCCTAAGGGTATCGCTCGGGGCACGTTGCCCCCCCCCCCCCTAGTTACGCCACTGGTCACCCGAAAGAGAATCTGATAAATAAACCCTCTAGAGGAATCCTTAATAATGGACAGATATGATAAGATGAAACCAATTGTTACAACTGGATACTGATTTGTCCATATAAATCGAGTAAATATAATAAGCTATAAATACGTTAATAAATGCCATGTCCCAGGAATATAGATAGAAATACAAGTTATACAATGGTACACAAGGGTATTATTGTCAAAGTGATGTAATTTCTTGATTATGAAACGATGGAACGGAGTGCCAAAACCTTCGTGTTATCCCTGACGTACAGGTCATTAACTTGTCTTATTCATGGTCACATCTTTTGTGAAATAATCTGTGGTGTTTTTTTTTAAATGCAAAGGGTTTAATTTTAGAACAAGTACAGTTTCATAATTTGACATTAGAGAATGAATTTGGAGAAAACCTTCTGATAATTACAAACACTCGCTGAGCAGCAAGACCTTTCCTCTAAGATTTTAATCCGA
Source organism: Amphiura filiformis (assembly GCF_039555335.1). Classification (NCBI taxonomy): domain Eukaryota; kingdom Metazoa; phylum Echinodermata; class Ophiuroidea; order Amphilepidida; family Amphiuridae; genus Amphiura; species Amphiura filiformis. The sequence continues at coordinate 60,075,466 of NC_092638.1, forward strand.
TAAGCTGTTTATATATTTGTTTTCATGAATTGGAAGACATTCTTTGATGTATTACTGAGCTCAATGATCTGAAATTACTGGAGCGTGAGCCACCCAGGCTGGTGGCTCAGCATAGTATTTTATTAACAGAATGTTTTCTCCAAATTCGTTTCCTAATGACATTACAATGAGCCACGTTATTATTAATTAAACTGCAAAATGTAACTTATGAACGGAAATAAGTATTTTTATTTTTACACTCGAAACCTCTCCAAATGCGTAACTGCGAAGTACTCTTCAAACTATGTGCTTTATTATCAAGTTGTTGGGATATGATTTTAAAGTTAAAGGACGAGGATAAGGGTGGAGTATTATAACGTTATGAATTTAGCAGAGTTTTTGTATGCTTATGATTATGTTTCGGGTTATCTTTTATTTCCACCAAAAATTAATGGTAAATCTTATTCACTGACTTAGTTATTGAAATTTTGATTTGGACGAATCGCACCTAAGTGCGATAAATGAGAGACGAATCGTATACTACTATACTTGGCTGTACAAATCATGTTGATCTATAGTATTGTACAGCGGGAAACCCCGAATTTTCTATATTACATGTCCTATACTAATATATTTGATACTAACGTATAGCTGTAGGTATCTTCTACTTAGTGATACCAAAATAAGTACAAACATTCCCCCATATTATATTGCTGTGGTTTGATAATGTGAGTGCGCGCCCGTGAATTTGGAAAATCCCGGAAAATCATACGCAAAATATAGGCCAATATTGTTATTTTGCTTTAAAATCCTAGAGTTTTTGATAAATATTACAGGGATGACTATTTATAACTTATATAGCAAGTTAAGTCTAAATAGCCTTATTAGGACAACCAGTAATTTCTACACAAAGGTCTATTGCCATTTGGTCTAATACCATTTGGTCTAATTCCCGTTTTGTCTATATTCAATTGGTCTATTACCAGCCAGGCTAATTGCCACTTAGTCTAATAATCATATAGTCTAATGTCTATTTAGTCTAGTATTGTTTGGTCTAATAACCGATATGTCTACTAACCATATAGTCTAATAACCATTTGGTCTAATATTTCTTCAATAACCGTTTGGTCTAATAACCGTTTGGTCTAATAACCGTTAGGTCTAATACTAGTATGGTCTAATAACCAGTTAGTCTAATACAATTTTGTCTATTTATTAATAAACTAAATGCCTGTAAGACAAAAATGGTTGGTAGACCAAATGGGTATTAGACCAAATGGCTAGTAGACCTATTGGTTATAGACCAAATGGGTATTAGACTAAATGGTTGTTAGACTAAATGGTTTTAGACTTAATGGTTATTAGACTAAATGGTTATCGGACCAAATGGTTATCGGACCAAATGGTTATAGGACCAAATGATTATTGGACGTAGTGGACATAGACCTAATGGGTTTAGACGAAATGGATGTAGACGAAATGGATATTAGACCAAATGGTATTAGACCAAATGGCAAAACGCCTACACAAAAGCCCCAAATCAAGAATGCGTGCTATGGTTTACACGTAGTTGAATGCGTATTCATCCTCTCTCTGCGCAGTGGTAGAGACATTTTGGATACAGCATAAAGCCGAATAGCTGTGTTTTGAGGGATATATCGATTATTTCAGAACATGCAAGTATTGCCAATAATTCGTGTACATTCACTTCTATAATATACATTTCAAATGAGTGCTCACGAATGTTCTAAATTTTTAGAAGGACCAATGGAATGGTACCAAGATTTTCAAACGCCGTTTACTCAGAACAGCAATTTTGCGTATTCGGTACTCTGCCGTGTTCATAACGATATATTGACATAAATTCAGGCACTGAATGCAAGGCATAAACGAGCAAAACGATAAGAAATCAAAACATAATTCATAATCTCTTAAAACCACATAGCCAATCCGAAAATCCGAAAATAGGCGGAGTGAATAAATATTGCATTAATTGCACTCGCGCGAGTTTTGCGTACTACAAGTTAACAAATGCAGATCCCTTGTTGCTCCAGAGATTGGACACAATAATGTACTTGTGTCCAATGCACTCACCCTGCGGCGCTCGTGTATTAGACGGATTGAACGCTTCAACATCTCAGCGCGCGTGCAATACTGAGGCTAATTTCTCTCACAACAAGTGATACGCATTTATTAACCTATCAGTATTGCACTTTACGACTCCGAATTCAGTTATATAGCAAACATGAAGTGGACGCTTCTTTATAAGTGTTTCGAATGCTACAGGTAGAATGCTACAGGTGTAGCTGTCCGAGTCACACTCAATTGAATCAGTTTCTTGTATCAAAAGAAGGTTAAGAGGAGAACCGTGTTTTACAAAAGTGTAATTGTTGGTTTTATTTTACATAGACGTAAATGTAAAATTGTTAATGGATTTGAAATGGCATTTTTAAGTGCAAAAATCACACTTTGTTGATGACGTTCAGTGTAAGCAAGCTCAGTGTTTACGTCCATTGAATGATAATTTTATCGATTAGATTGTTGCATGAACTACTTGTGCCTGCTGTCGCATATGCAATGCGATCAAGCAAAATCAGTCGGAAGTCGGAAATATTGGTTTTGAGATATAGCCAAACAAAGGAAGTATTTCCTTTTGTTTCCTATTGTTTTGGAAACTCTTTAACTGCTCTCATTACATCTTTGAATCGGTTGTCCAAATTCAATGGGGTTTTCTGCAAAATGTAGCTTTGCACATGCTTTGTAAATGTTTACAATCCTATAAGAAACTAAAAATGTCCGATTTCAGACTGATTTTGCTTGATCGCACCACATATTTCTATCAAATTACGATTAAGTGTTGTCACTGGTAAGTCACAACGGTTTCATTTTCACAGGCATATTATTTCGTTATGAATTCGGCAGACGGCCGAATCCGGATTCGGCTTTTGGTAAATTCATCTTGGCCATCCACTATTCTTTAATTAGAGAACAAGGGATCAATGTCAGCCTGTTATCAGCCTGTTATCACATGTTTACAAAATTTTCACAAGGATAATACAGAACAGAATTAAAGGAGTGCTTGATGAAAACCAACCAAGAGAACAGGCAGGCTTCAGAAGTGGATATTCAACAGTAGACCATCTTCATGCCATCAACCAACTTATTGAGAAGGCAAATGAATATAATTTGAAGCTATGCATTGGATATATAGACTATGAGAAGGCCTTTGACTCAGTGGAACATAAAGACCTCTTTACAGCACTACGTAAAGTTGGAGTCAATGAAGGTTATGTCCAAATTCTCGAGGACATATACACAAATGCCACAGCCAAAATCCACATTGAAAACGATGTTTCAAAAACAATCCGAATTCAGCGTGGTGTGAGACAGGGAGACACAATATCCCCCCAAATATTCACTACAGCAATGGAAGATATATTCAGAAAGCTGAACCTACAGGAGAGAGCGATCAACATAGATGGCGAGAAGCTGACAGATCTGAGATTCGCAGATGATGTAGCTTTGGTGACAAGATCAGTAAAGGATATGGAGGTCCAGTTAAATGATCTGAATAAAGGAAGTAAAAAGATTGGACTGAACATACACAAGGGCAAAACAAAATATATGACAAAGTACCAGTCAGAGGCTGTCATGGAAGTTGAAGGCGATGTTATCGAAAAGGTGGATGGTTACAAATATCTCGGCCAAACAGTGAAGATGGAGGACAACACCAGGGAAGAAGCTTTGATCAGAATAAAGGCAGGTTGGAGTTGCTTTGGAAGATTCAAGGACATTCTATGTGATAAAAAGTTACCAATGTATCTGAGAAGTAGAATGTTCAACCAGTGTGTATTGCCAACAATGACATATGGGGCAGAAACATGGACAACAACCAAGTACCTGGAACAGAAATTACAAACAGCCCAAAGAGCAATGGAAAGGAAGATGCTTCACATTACCATAAGGGATAAAATTAAGAACACTGAAATAAGACGTCAAACTCAAGTCAAAGACATTATGGTGAAACTCAAAGAAGCGAAATGGAGATGGGCAGGTTACCTTACACGAAGGGAAGATAATAGATGGACTAAACGGCTTACAAAATGGCAACCAAGAACAGGGAAAAGATCAAGAGGAAGACAGAAGAGTAGGTGGCGTGATGACATTACTGCCTACATGGGACCTACATGGACAAGAAACGTCCACAGTGAGTACTGTTTTCTTGGACTAGAACTATGAAACCGTGTTATATTTTTCAATAACAGTCCTGATGAACATGCTCAGTGATTTCTGTCTGCTAATGTAAAAAAAATTTTTCTTTATTTGTAATTTCACAGAAAATATTATTTCATCACACAATGGTCTTGTAAAAGTTTTTGAAACTTTTTGAAACCGAAATAAATTCAGAATAAACAGTAAAATTGGACAAAAAACAATGAAATGTAATATATAACAATCACTCTGATATTTTCTTTTTCATAATCTTCAAGGCTAAATATGCAGTCATTGATGTATTTTTTGCCAAGCTACCCTGTCAACCTCTCAGATTTCAAAATGTCATGGTCCAGCTGGACAGATGTTGTCAGATTTTGTGATATTTGTCTCTAGCATTCAAATCTGCTCGCTGTTTTCAAGCAGAAAAAAATCAACCGGTTATCTTTTGTAGATTTTGATTCCTTCAAATATCATGCGCAAGACAAACCAAACATCGTTTAGACAACACACGACATTATTTGTATTGTTCTTGATTATTGTAATATTTTGTTTGGGGTCAACATGAAATTATAAGACTAGTTTTTGTCCATTTCAAAGTTTAAATATGATTAATAGTTGACTTCCGCAATGTGAGTGTAAAGAGTCACGAGTAGCGTTGTGAAGTACAACTACCGTTTACACTCTTAACTCTCTTAACGCGGGAGTCGACTGCAGACGACAAGTTTCAAAATTTATTTAAAAATTCAAAAATGTCAGAAATGTAAATTTTCATGACCATTTTTAGAATCAGCATGAAAAATGCATAAAAATGAGTACAAACAAGCCTAGTTCAGTAGTTCAGTAGTTCTTAAGATAGCTCTTGATATTTTGAGAAAATATTTCAAATCTTGAACTTTTCCCATTGAAGCGCATGGCTAGCACGTAGAGCATTAAGACTGTCCTCCTTTTGTTGCCGTTTTTTGTTTTTGTTCCATTTTTTTTTAACTTTGGGTTAAATTTGACATTTGTACGAATGTTTGTAACATTTTCCCCGTCATTTTGTTGTTGTGATTCAATAACCAGTTAATCAGTTACATAAACGTGACGTCACTGTAATGTCAATTTTATGCGACGTAAGCAAATGTAGTGAACTTTCGCAGCACCAAGTATATGGTTCTTCCGTTGAGTCTGACAGTCATGATTTATAAAAATAACTTTTAAAACTACGAGACTCTTCCGATTGGAGCATATTATCATGATGTCATACATTCATGTACAAGAAATCAATTATGTACACAAAACGTGTAATAAGCAATTTTTGAACGGAACCCTCTTTTGGATAAATATAACAACATGTATTCTTACATAATCAGCTGGATGAACGCATTCCTGGCGATTTCCATGGTTATTTAAAACAACTTTAAAACGTTATTCGATGTTTCTTAATAAACATAAGTTTGGCGTCAAAATATCTTCGGGGCTCAGGCATCGATTGCATATTCACTTTAGTAGCAGACGATTTCTATTACTTTTCATCAGAAAAATGCTTGAATAACGCAAAAAAGAGTGACCAGGAGTTTAATGAATAGTTCAAGATAGTTGAAGATAATTTAAGGAAAGCGCTGTTTGTAATTGTAAGTAATATGGGATATTCGGGAGAATTAAGGTTATTTATATAATGGACCAAAATAGTTTAATGGACTTTGGCTGTCTAATGCCTATGTATCAGGTCTACTGCTGTTTTCCTCAAATGTGGCATAGATTTGGGGCTGGCCTGAACTTAGCTGGGAAGAACCCTACAGAATCAACTGAGAAGGAAAAACAGCATGGAAAAAGAAACAACACTCTTAACAAGTCAGGTGTACACTTTTGCTTTTAAGCCTTGGTTCCAGAAATAAGAAATCGAGCGTTCTTACTTCGATGCCTAGATACAAAGCCTCGTGCAAAGCAACACAGCAGTGTCTTAGGAAAGGAACAGCATAAGAATCTAGCTGTGCCATCGAATTCCCCGAACAACGTGTCAATGACAATATCACTAGAGAGGGGAATTGAACAATGCAAAGCAAATATTGTCATAACCGCTGTCTCTTGACGTAAACCCGAATCATTATTGTAACGTTCTTTTCATGACTTGATGGATCACGATTGTCATACATCCTATAAAGGTTGTATAAGATGTGCATTTGTATGATGCGATGAAATGAGACGGATATCGGCAAATACAAATGAGTGATAGTGCCAAAATGTACATGATGGGTGTGAAACATATACATGTCAAGAGCATATTATACCTTAATAAGCTCTCTCTTTCTCTCCCTATGTGCCATATCCAGTGACGTGGGCGACCATGGAATGCCAATCCATCCTGTTCTTTGCCAATCTCAACAAATTGATGTTATCCACACCTGTCCAGGCTGCGATACTCTGAAGATATGTTGTCCTCTGGCGCCCTCTGTCCCCCCTATCTTCCCCGTAAGAAACAAACACTCCAGATCATCTTTCCTCATACAGTGGCCTAGGAAATTAAGTTGCAGCTTCCGGATCTTCTTCAGGAGCGTCCGTTGACTGCCAGTTCTATGCAATACTCTTTCATTTGTGGTGTGACTTGATCCTCAACATTCTCCTGAGGAACTACATTTCAGTTGCTTGCAATCGATCTTCCATTGCAACCATATTTCAGAATTGGTAATACATAGCAATCTAAGACCCTGAGTCTTGTACTCATGCTGATATTCAAATTACAAAGGAGGGTGCTCATCCTTGTGAAAGCATCTTTTGCTATTGCAATTCTCCTATTGATTTCTCTGTCACACCTCCCATCTGATGTGATCCAGCTTCCCAGATAGCTAAACCCACCAACTTACTTGAGATTGCCCTCATGGATTTTAATGTTGCAAATAGGAACATCCTTTTGTTTTGTAACTACTAGACACTCATTCTTGCAATTGATGAACAGTCCTTTCTTCTCACTTTCAGCTACACTGACGGAAAAAAATTAATTGTGAAAGGTATCACGTCTCTTAATATCAGTCTGAATTATCACAGGCAATTAATATATCTCTTTTATACCTCTATGATCTAAGAAATAAGATGCCAAAAATATCTCCCTGATGCTGGCAGCCTCATGATAGCTCTATTTGCTCGGGCTATTCGAGGGGCGTCGAGGACACCATGCGCGTTGGCGAACGGATCTACTTCTATGGTAGGATATGATTTACGAAAGTGTTAGTTTTAGGTTAGGTTTAGGGACATAGTTAGTATAAGCCGCTCTTGGGCGCAAAGGTTTGTTTTTAAAGCACTAAACATTTCATACGTAATTTGAGAGCACCTGGTATTCTTGTTTTGTTTTAAAAATAATACAAATACCATATTAATGTAATGTTTTTAGAAATGTCAATCATCAATATTTTATCCAACTGCTTTAATAATGTGAATTTCGAATGGCGTCATTCGATCTTTATACAGATGTACCTTCAAATCAAGACTTTAACTTACGTCATCAGAAATTGTAATGTCTGTGATTAAAGAAATATAACGAGGACAAGTTAATAGTAGGTCATGATGCAATTAAGAGGTACTACACCCTCGATAAATTTGTGTCTATTTTGCATTTTTCTCAAAAACTAATAACACAGTGGAAACAAAAGTTATGTATATTATAGGGGCAAGGAATCCAATTACTATACTGGAATTTCAGTGACCCAAGACAAGCGGTTTGTTATTTATGATCAGAAATAAGGTACCGCTAGGATGTACCTCATTTCCTATCATATATACTGAACCGCTTGATTTGAGTCACTGAAATTTCAGTGTAGTAAATGGATTCCTTGCCCCAATAATATACATAACTTTTTGTTACCAGTGTGTAATTATTTTTTGAGAAAATTGCAAAAATATTCACAAATTTACCACATGGGTGTAGTACCCCCTTAAGGGAAATCGATTGTTTAAGAGAATAATAATATATTTAATGGCTTTTGAGAAATTTCCTATCTACACAGTCATTCAATGAAACGTTTTCGTTTGGTTAAAATGATTCATTAAATTTTAAATTTGACATAAAGCGTAAAAAAGAAATAAAATCTGAAACAAACAATGAATATATTTGTTCAAAATGACAGTTTAATTTAGAATGTTTATTATATACAACGGTTTCTTGGGTTTTCGTTTTCTTTTCAAAGATTAAACCTTCTATTTTGTTTCCCGTCTTACCAAGTTCTCCTCGTTATGTTATCATGGTTGTAGATGTATTAAATTGAGCTTCTTTCTAATTTTCTGACAAGTGTTTTCACCAATCCATTCTTCATCATGTTCTATTACTGCTGGTAGAGAGTGCATGTGTCATATGCGTAGATCCGGGGGGGTCCCCCAATATTTTGCCAGTAGGATGTATGTGAGTTTCTGACTAAAATAACCACATATTTGGCCATTTTAGCCCCCAAAGTGTAAATTTTTTTGCGCTTAACGCGAATTTATCCCACATTTGCACCATATTTCATCAGTTTGGCTTCAATATGGCAAACTTTTTCACGCGCATTTGAACCATAAACTTATTTTAGCGTCAAAAATGCTAGGTTCACTATACTTCAAGAAAACTTTTCCAACTCCGACTCCCACCCCTAATGTCAAAAAGAAATCTACGCCACTGGTATGTGCCCATATTATTTTCGACCAAATTCAAAATTCGCAAACATGTCATTTAACTTTTTTTTCCCACAAATTATGCCAGGAGCGCGCTAATAGTTTCACGTGACAGACATGGCAGAGATCATGACACGATTACCAACTCAGGTTCAGAAAGATGCAAAATAAATTCGATGTAAAGCGACTTTCCCCGCTTATTCCCATGTAAGGTGTTCTTGAATATCCACCAACATTTTACTCTCTTAGCCATTTGTTGAAATCTGACCGTAACACATTAGAGTGTATGGTAGGAACCCCTTTGTAGTGAAGTGTGATTAGTGTTTAATGTAGAATTCCCATACCAGGTTGGCTCGTATCGTATTCCCGTCCTTCACACTTACTAAAACAACCTACCTGTCAACATCAGGAAGTAAGCCCTGTTGATCTATAGCATGTAATTTTACTAATAATTTAGGGAGGATATCATTTCTGTTGAATATAATATAGCATAATCTCATGAAGATGATTGCCTAAACTTTTTGTTGGCAACTCAAGTGCAATACGCGTCAATCCCAGACTTACTTAAGCACGCTTTACGGAATCCCGTGGTAAACTGAAAGACGTTTCAAATTTCCTCTAGGGATATCACAAGCATGCGTAGCATGTCACATTTCTTGACACACTAAGGTTGGGGTGTTAATGTTGTCGAGATAATATAATGGCGAGGAATATACTTTATGAATTGCTTCAAAAATGGAAAAGTGCTTTTAAATCATAGAACATCAGCAGAATTCCTCCTTTGCAGGGGCCGAGGCCATCTAGCAGTTAACAACCTCTACCCGTCTAACAACGGAATAAAAATTACATACTTGGGCTAGGTTGTACAATGAGATCCGCCATCCACGAGCTTCGCCTTATTCAGTGAGTATGCCGCGTTCTCAACATAATCACAGGAGTGGCGTAAAACTGATCTGTACGACTTCTTCAACTCGATGCTTTTGTCGTAAATTTATCTAAAATCAGTTCAATAAGCACACGCGTACGTATAAAATTGGTACCCCCCCCAAAGATGTCATTTTACTTTTTATGTTTGTCGTGTTTGTTGTAGTTGTTGTTGTTGTTGTTGTTTGGGGTTTTTTTTCTTTAAGCGAATTCTTTCTTGTATTTTCCCACACGTATAGTTAATTTCCACCATGAACATTTTACTCTTCTTGTCATTTATTGAAATCAGACCATAATAAATTAGAGCAGTGACATGCGATTAGTCTTAATCACAGATCCTGGAATTTCTTTCCAGGATCTAGAATTCCCATACCAGGTTGTTTCGTATCATATTCCCGTCCTTCACACTTCCTAAAACAACCCACCTGTCAACAACAGGAAGTGAGCCCTGTTGATCTAAACCAAGTAATTTTACTAACAACTCAGGTAGAATATCGTTTCTGTTGAAAATATTAAAGTGTAAGCACATGAAAATGATTGCCTTAACTTTTTCTCTAGGAAACTGAAGTGTACTGTACGTCAATCTGAGGCTTACCTAAGCACGCTTTACGGAGTCCCGTGGTAAACCGAAAGACGTTTCAAATTTCCTTCGGGGAATTCACAAGCATGCGTACAAGTAGCATGTCAGATTTTTTAGAAAAAAAGGTTATCCATAATAAATATATGAAGGTGAAGAATTCAAAGTGCTCTTACATCATAGAACATGTGGATGTTGGTGACGCTTACATCAGGTTCAAGAACATACTTAGTAGGATACTGAGACTTTCCTTGATTAATATATTCTTGATTAAAGAGTTTAACTTCAACACTACACTACTTTTCGCTCACCTGGAACGTTTTCACTAGTTTGACTAGCGTCTTCAGCAGATGGTGATGCTGTGATGATATCTTGTCTACGATCGGGATGACGTCATTATGATTGATGAAGACGCTAGTCGACCTATTGAAAACGTTCCCGCTGAGCGAAAAATAGTGTAGTGTTGAAGTTAAACTCTTTAATCATTGTATCTACCACTAATATATTCGTGTTCGTTGATTGGTTCAGGTGACTAAATATATCATTTGTTAATCTATATGACTTCTTAGCCGGGTATTACTTCATCTAATTCATCTAAAACAGTTCAAATACGCCAATATTTGTAATGCTAGACGTATAAAGATTATGTTATGTGGTGCAAGTGACAACAATACAGGAATTCAATCAGAAAAATGGCGTAATCTGTCAACCAATTAGTTTGATATAACACTTATTCTCTTTATTTAATTAAATGAATGAATAATAGTAATAAGTAATAAAGACAAATTGCATTCCGCGTTTACTTCCTTGGGAATCAGAAAGCAAATACGAAAGCAAATCTGTAATCTAAATACATGTGAAGAATCCTGTTCTTTGCCAATCTCAACAAATTGATGTTATCCACACCTGTCCAGGCTGCGATACTCTGAAGATATGTTGTCCTCTGGCGCCCTCTGTCCCCCCTATCTTCCCAGTAAGAAACAAACACTCCAGATCATCTTTCCTCATACAGTGGCCTAGGAAATTAAGTTGCAGCTTCCGGATCTTCTTCAGGAGCGTCCGTTGACTGCCAGTTCTATGCAATACTCTTTCATTTGTGGTGTGACTTGATCCTCAACATTCTCCTGAGGAACCACATTTCAGTTGCTTGCAATCGATCTTCCATTGCAACCATATTTCAGAATTGGTAATACATAGCAATTTAAGACCCTGAGTCTTGTACTCATGCTGATATTCAAATTACAAAGGAGGGTGCTCATCCTTGTGAAAGCATCTTTTGCTATTGCAATTCTCCTATTGATTTCTCTGTCACACCTCCCATCTGATGTGATCCAGCTTCCCAGATAGCTAAACCCACCAACTTACTTGAGATTGGCCTCATGGATTTTAATGTTGCAAATAGGAACATCCTTTTGTTTTGTAACTACTAGACACTCATTCTTGCAATTGATGAACAGTCCTTTCTTCTCACTTTCAGCTACACTGACGGAAAAAATTAATTGTGAAAGGTATCACGTCTCTTAATATCAGTCTGAATTATCACAGGAAATTAATATATCTCTTTTATATCGCTATGATCTAAGAAATAAGATGCCAAAAATATCTCCCTGATGCTGGCAGCCTCATGATAGCTCTATTTGCTCGGGCTATTCGAGGGGCGTCGAGGACGGATCTACTTCTATGGTAGGATATGATGTACGAAAGTGTTAGTTTTAGGTTAGGTTTAGGGACATAGTTAGTATAAGCCGCTCTTGGGCGCAAAGGTTTGTTTTTAAAGCACTAAACATTTCATACGTAATTTGAGAGCACCTGGTATTCTTGTTTTGTTTTAAAAATAATACAAATACCATACCGTAAACGTTCGCCTAATGGCGCTATGGCGTTCATGGAAATGAGAGAGCGCCATCTCTGTAAAAGCCGACTTTTATCACTGATCATTAAGGGTACGTGTAGTTAAAGGATGAAACCTATCGACACATACGATTGTGAACAAGATCGAACAAACTTGTTCATGATAATGCGGTAATCATTCACGTGATACGTTGTGGCCCAGTGAGCAGAGCATTAGACTATAGTTCGAGGATAAAGAGAACTTGTGGAGAAGATTGATGGTTCGAATCTCATGCAGTAATTTCTGACAGATTGTGATGTCTGTCAATGGTTTTTTTTCTGATTTGAGGAAATTTTATTCTCTATTTTCTTGATTTTGTCTTTAACATTGTTTATTTAACTTTATTATTTTATCTTTGTTTTTTATTGTTTCATTTTAAAGTAACTCAATCCGTTCAATCAAATGTTGTAATGAACCTATTTGATTGTATAGGCATTTGTTATGTGTGTGAGACGAACTGTCTCGTGCGACAAGTCTTTCAATTTACGCGAGTGTCCTTGCCTATGCATCAGTGGTCGTAAGAGGTATATCATTTTATTCGAAAGAGGGGGGGGGGGTCCCAAATATACGGGGTCATGAAGTCTTGGAAAGAATAATAGGAGGGGTCATAAAATGTTTTATGACCAAAATGTAGGGATTCACACGATGACCACAGAAAGTGTGTTATTTTATTCAAAAGACTGATTTCAATACAATTTTGGGGTTTGGGATCATAAAATTTTGGTTGCCGAAATAGGGGGTGCGCAATTTTATTGACGCAGACTTTTGTAAATTTGGGACTTCCGAAAAAAATGATAGCCCCCTAAAAGGATTCAAAAGATAACCTCTGCCCCAATAATCCTTAGCTATTTTGTTTGAAACTGTTCCACGGAGGATGTATCATAATAGGCTCAGTCTTCAAATGATATAAATAAAATTTGAATGAGTGAACGAACAAAATCATACAACGATCAACTGAATAGAGGCTGTGCATATGACGTATCATCCCGTAAATATGGCGGACTACTCAAATGCATTCAACAAAAGCATGATTGCATCTATCGCGACAGTTCGTCTCACACACATAACAAAATGCACTACGATCAAATAGATTGATGACAACATTTGATTGAATGGACTGCACTGCGCCATGATTACGGGGAAGAAACTGGTTCAAATCCTTTGTTTGGAGCCAATCGATAAACGTAAGGCCTCTATAGCTATCATTGAATACTGGCTAGGATTCCACAACACAATGAGAACATGTTATAAGACGTTTTGGAAAGCACACAATACCCCAATGGCTTTCCATATTATGTGCACTCAACAACTATTCAGTATCGAAGCCCGGTATCGAAGTTACGTAATGTTACTATGTCAACGGGATCACGCGCTTAAGTAATGAACCACGATTGAAACAATCAGTACACAAAAAAGGCATACCAAAATAGCGTGATCGTAATGATCGCCATACAAATAGTGCTTGGTTCCGATACCATCACGGAGTTACGTAACTACTTCGTGGTCTGATAGTTATATGATCAATGGTCTGATCTACTTGGGTTCGATCCTTTTAAGGGCTGGGGTATGAACGTTTGGACAGTATTTATTTTGGGACATTAGAGCACATCAGACATATCGAATTGCATTCTGAATACGAAGAATGTCATTCTGATATCAAATAATTTTGATTTTTGAAATTCACAATTTAATACACATTTTATGGCAAATCATTAAAAATTGATATTTTTGATATTTAACAGTACTTGAAGTAAACTTTATAAATCTGATGATGTATACTTAAAGTGTATGTAGGTGGGATGAAAAGCCGACGATCAATTGAAAATTTTGACCTTTCGTATTGAAGATATGGATTTTTTTTCCCAAAACGCCAAAAAAAATTAGGTATTTTTGGGAAAAAAATCCATATCTTCAATATGAAAGGTCAAAATTTTCAATTGACCGTCGGCATTTACTCCCTGCTACATACACTTTAAGAATATATCATTAGATTTATATAATTTACTTCGAGGACTGTTATATATCAAAAATTTGACAAATATCAAATTTTTATAATTTGTCATAAAATTTGTATTATATTGTGATTTTCAAAAAATGAAAATAATTTGATATCAGAAATACATGCTTCGTATTCAGAATGCAATTCGATAGGTCTGAGGTGCTCTCATGTCCCACAAAAAATACTGTCGAAACGCAATAAACGCTCATTTTAGATCCCTTAAGAAAAGAAAATAGCTGATCATTTATAATGCATAAATGAATAAAGTAATGTAGTTACACAATTTGAAACATTGAGGCCGTTCTATTTTTCAAAGGTCATTTAACTGTTAAATGTAGTGGAATATATCACGCATTGATAGGTAGCAGGTGGAGCAAATTTTGTCAGCGGTTTTTGTTGCCGTTTGTTCGCAGTGCCTATTTATCTAAAAAAAAGAAGAAAATTAAAATTAAAATAAAAAAAATCACAATATTCGTTCGTAAAATGGGGACAAAATCCAAAAACATTTCTTGACCCTTCTTCACATAAAAGTGGGGGCAGAAATCAAGATTCGAACAAGTACCATTCAAGGCACACCTTCTACCGACTGAGCTAACGGGTCAGACAATAGAAGGGTGTAATTTTGAACTGAAGAATATTTAAAAAATATGAAGAAATTACAATGTTATAAAAAGATTTACCAAAATGAGTTAGGTATAACGTATGAATCGATTTACAAATTAAGTCCAATGGCACTTTGAGAAAGAATACCTGAAGAAACCCCAAAACATTTGCTGCTCTAGCAACTAACCTAATGACCTAAAGTATTGGGTCATGTCACGATATTTTTTCTGAGGCATTATGTCCAGATTGCTCAATTTAACATACACGTATCCTTAATGCTGTTGAGATTTTACAAGGATGGCGCTCTCACATTTCTAAGAATCCAAAAGCGCCATTAGGCGAACGTTTACGGTATTAATGTAATGTCTTTAGAAATGTCAATCATCAATATTTTATCCAACTGCTTTAATAATGTGAATTTCGAATGGCGTCATTCGATCTTTATACAGATGTACCTTCAAATCAAGACTTTAACTTACGTCATCAGAAATTGTAATGTCTGTGATTAAAGAAATATAACGAGGACAAGTTAATAGTAGGTCATGATGCAATTAAGGGGGTACTACACCCCTCGATAAATTTGTGTCTATTTTGCATTTTTCTCAAAAACTAATAACACAGTGGAAACAAAAGTTATGTATATTATAGGGGCAAGGAATCCAATTACTATACTGGAATTTCAGTGACCCAAGACAAGCGGTTTGTTATTTATGATCAGAAATAAGGTACCGCTAGGATGTACCTCATTTCCTATCATATATACTGAACCGCTTGTCTTGAGTCACTGAAATTTCAGTGTAGTAAATGGATTCCTTGCCCCAATAATATACATAACCTTTTGTTACCAGTGTGTAATTATTTTTGAGAAAATTGCAAAAATATTCACAAATTTACCACATGGGTGTAGTACCCCCTTAAGGGAAATCGATTGTTTAAGAGAATAATAATATATTTAATGGCTTTTGAGAAATTTCCTATCTACACAGTCATTCAATGAAACGTTTTCGTTTGGTTAAAATGATTCATTAAATTTTAAATTTGACATAAAGCGTAAAAAAGAAATAAAATCTGAAACAAACAATGAATATATTTGTTCAAAATGACAGTTTAATTTAGAATGTTTATTATATACAACGGTTTCTTGGGTTTTCGTTTTCTTTTCAAAGATTAAACCTTCTATTTTGTTTCCCGTCTTACCAAGTTCTCCTCGTTATGTTATCATGGTTGTAGATGTATTAAATTGAGCTTCTTTCTAATTTTCTGACAAGTGTTTTCACCAATCCATTCTTCATCATGTTCTATTACTGCTGGTAGAGAGTGCATGTGTCATATGCGTAGATCCCGGGGGGGGGATCCCCCAATATTTTGCCAGTAGGATGTATGTGAGTTTCTGACTAAAATAACCACATATTTGGCCATTTTAGCCCCCAAAGTGTAAATTTTTTTGCGCTTAACGCGAATTTATCCCACATTTGCACCATATTTCATCAGTTTGGCTTCAATATGGCAAACTTTTTCACGCGCATTTGAACCATAAACTTATTTTAGCGTCAAAAATGCTAGGTTCACTATACTTCAAGAAAACTTTTCCAACTCCGACTCCCACCCCTAATGTCAAAAAGAAATCTACGCCACTGGTATGTGCCCATATTATTTTCGACCAAATTCAAAATTCGCAAACATGTCATTTAACTTTTTTTCCCACAAAATATGCCAGGAGCGCGCTAATAGTTTCACGTGACAGACATGGCAGAGATCATGACACGATTACCAACTCAGGTTCAGAAAGATGCAAAATAAATTCGATGTAAAGCGACTTTCCCCGCTTATTCCCATGTAAGGTGTTCTTGAATATCCACCAACATTTTACTCTCTTAGCCATTTGTTGAAATCTGACCGTAACACATTAGAGTGTATGGTAGGAACCCCTTTGTAGTGAAGTGTGATTAGTGTTTAATCTAGAATTCCCATACCAGGTTGGCTCGTTTTGTATTCCCGTCCTTCACACTTACTAAAACAACCCACCTGTCAACATCAGGAAGTAATCCCTGTTGATCTATAGCATGCAATTTTACTTATAATTTATCGTTTCTGTTGAATATATTATCAGCATAATCACATGAAGATGATTGCCTAAACTTTCTGTTGGCAACTCAAGTGCAATACGCGTCAATCCCAGCCTTATTTAAGCACGCTTTACGGAATTCTGAGGTAAACTGAAAGACGTTTCAAATTTCCTCTAGGGATATCACAAGCATGCCTAGCATGTCACATTTCTTGACACACTAAGGTTGGGGTGTTAATGTTGTCGAGATAATATAATGGCGAGGAATATACTTTATGAATTGCTTCAAAAATGGAAAAGTGCTTTTAAATCATAGAACATCAGCAGAATTCCTCCTTTGCAGGGGCCGAGGCCATCTAGCAGTTAACAACCTCTACCCGTCTAACAACGGAATAAAAATTACATACTTGGGCTAGGTTGTACAATGAGATCCGCCATCCACGAGCTTCGCCTTATTCAGTGAGTATGCCGCGTTCTCAACATAATCACAGGAGTGGCGTAAAACTGATCTGTACGACTTCTTCAACTCGATGCTTTTGTCGTAAATTTATCTAAAATCAGTTCAATAAGCACACGCGTACGTATAAAATTGGTACCCCCCAAAGATGTCATTTTACTTTTTATGTTTGTCGTGTTTGTTGTAGTTGTTGTTGTTGTTGTTGTTTGGGGTTTTTTTTCTTTAAGCGAATTCTTTCTTGTATTTTCCCACACGTATAGTTAATTTCCACCATGAACATTTTACTCTTCTTGTCATTTATTGAAATCAGACCATAATAAATTAGAGCAGTGACATGCGATTAGTCTTAATCACAGATCCTGGAATTTCTTTCCAGGATCTAGAATCCATACCAGGTTGTTTCGTATCATATTCCCGTCCTTCACACTTCCTAAAACAACCCACCTGTCAACAACAGGAAGTGAGCCCTGTTGATCTAAACCAAGTAATTTTACTAACAACTCAGGTAGAATATCGTTTCTGTTGAAAATATTAAAGTGTAAGCACATGAAAATGATTGCCTTAACTTTTTTTTTTTTAACTGAAGTGTACTGTACGTCAATCTGAGGCTTACCTAAGCACGCTTTACGGAGTCCCGTGGTAAACCGAAAGACGTTTCAAATTTCCTTCGGGGAATTCACAAGCATGCGTACAAGTAGCATGTCAGATTTTTAGAAAAAAGGTTATCCATAATAAATATATGAAGGTGAAGAATTCAAAGTGCTCTTACATCATAGAACATGTGGATGTTGGTGACGCTTACATCAGGTTCAAGAACATACTTAGTAGGATACTGAGACTTTCCTTGATTAATATATTCTTGATTAAAGAGTTTAACTTCAACACTACACTACTTTTCGCTCACCTGGAACGTTTTCACTAGTTTGACTAGCGTCTTCAGCAGATGGTGATGCTGTGATGATATCTTGTCTACGATCGGGATGACGTCATTATGATTGATGAAGACGCTAGTCGACCTATTGAAAACGTTCCCGCTGAGCGAAAAATAGTGTAGTGTTGAAGTTAAACTCTTTAATCATTGTATCTACCACTAATATATTCGTGTTCGTTGATTGGTTCAGGTGACTAAATATATCATTTGTTAATCTATATGACTTCTTAGCCGGGTATTACTTCATCTAATTCATCTAAAACAGTTCAAATACGCCAATATTTGTAATGCTAGACGTATAAAGATTATGTTATGTGGTGCAAGTGACAACAATACAGGAATTCAATCAGAAAAATGGCGTAATCTGTCAACCAATTAGTTTGATATAACACTTATTCTCTTTATTTAATTAAATGAATGAATAATAGTAATAAGTAATAAAGACAAATTGCATTCCGCGTTTACTTCCTTGGGAATCAGAAAGCAAATACGAAAGCAAATCTGTAATCTAAATACATGTGAAGAATATGGGTAAAGAAGTACAGTTGTACATCCAAACTTGAGTATGGCGGTATAAATGATAACTCTTCTAAAGCAGATGAGCAATTGCAGAATACTCTTCAAATTTCCGAGGAGACGCCCTCAAGGTTTGTAATGTACTTTAATAAACTAACATACCCTGTAAGAATCAAGGCATAGTTTTGATAAAATCCGAGATTTTGACTTAATCGACTGAAAATGTGTTTACTTATTGTGATTGAACATCAAATAGACAGGACTCAGTCGCGATTGACAGAGTGACATGCATTGGTGACATTATGCGCTGGTGTTAAATAGCGATTTTCTTTGTTTTGCCTAATCTATTCGTGTTAATATCTGATGCTTTATGGAAAAGAAATACACATTTATTTTGATATGATAAGTGAATTTAAACTGTAATTCAGGCACTTCGAATGATGAGACAACGGACAAACATTCTGTAACCAGGACGTAAACAAGCAAACCAAGTAATCAAAACTAAAATAAAAGAAATATTGCAGTTATGGCTCCGAATTCAGTTATATAGCAAACATGAAGTGGACGCTTCTTTATAAGTGGGTCGAATGCTACAGGTGTAGCTGCCAGAATCACACTCAAATGAATCAGTTCCTTGTATCAAAAGAAGGTTAAAAGGAGAAGCGTGTTTTACAAAAGTGTAATTGTTGGTTTTATTTTACATAGACGTAAATGTAAAATTGTAAATGGATTTGCAATGAAGCTTTTAACAGTAAAGTGCAAATCTCAGACTTTGTTGGTGACTTTCAGTGTAAAGCAATGTATTTTGTCCGTTACTTGAAAATTAAAAAAAAGACCATCACATAACGGTTGTACGGTTCTTTCTTAATCCAAAAATATTGAGATAAATACGGAATTGTTTAACAAACAGGAAATGTAATACATAACAATCTTTCTGATATTTTATTTTTCATAACATTCAAGGCTAAATATACAGTCATTGATGTTATGTTTTTGCCAAGCTACTCCTCAGATTTCAAAACTCACAGTCCAGCCGGACAGATGCTGTCAGATGTTATGATGTTTGTCTCAAGTATACAGGTTGCTATATGTTTTCATGCAGAACAAAATCAACTGGTTATCTTTTGTAGATTTTGATTCCTTCGCATGTCATTAAAAAGACAACTGCGACAACGCACGCCATTATTTGTATTGATCACGAATCGTATTGTTTGTTTTCAATTACTAAATACGTGACATATCAGATGAAGTTTTATTTTGCCATTTCAAACAAAAGTATGACCTTAGGTGACACCCGCAGTGTAAAGTGGAGTTAAGATGTTAACGATAGAGTTATATGTTTCGTACTTTGTTTCCAAAAATGTGGTTGGACACTACGAATCAGCCGTAAACTCGGTCCCCGGTCAATTTTGTTTTAGTTCGTGTTTAGAAAATATATATCATAAGCTTTAAAATGGTATATCATTTGACTTCAAACGATTTCCAGAAGCGGGGTTATGGTGTGTTGAACTCTACCCCTTCAACAAAATGGTACCTTTTTCGGTTCTACGTGTATCTCTTTTTCCACATTGCAAGTAATAAAGTCATAATTGGCGGTCATTTCAAATCATCCCCAAGTCAACGAGCTTTGGGAATATCCTCTCATGTTGGTTATACATGCCCAGACAAAATACAATGCAATTGTAACCCACCACTTGAACAGGATTTAGCCAAAGCAAACAGAGACTCTATTTAATGATTCTATATTATGAGAAACATGTCGCGCCTATTGAGACACCTATGAATACGACCTTCAGGTACATTTTGCACTGTATCTCAGAATACAATTTGCCGAGTTTACGGCTCATTCGTAGTGTCCACTCACAAATGTAAGAAAATGCGCCTAAAAGCTAAGGAATTAATTATTAAAAACACAGCTATATGTTGAAAACTTTTTGAACTTTGACCGCGTACGATTTTTGGTAACATTTTCTCGACAATCAGTTGTTACAAACGACAAAGTTGATAAGATTAGTTTACGGTTGTCGTTCGAGCAATGACGTCACGCAATCAAGTACAAAAAATCAATTACGTACACAAAGGTGAGACAAGAAATTTATGTAAAGTAATTTAAATGTGAACGGAGCCCGCTTTTGAAAAAAAAATAGAACAACAGTGTATTCGTACACTATCGTCCGGAAGACTTTTCTGAAGTAACTATGCTTATTTAAAACAACTGTAAACCGTTATTCGATACTCGCAAGGACGTTTCTTTTATAAAATATAGGTTTGGCGTCAAAATATCTTCAGGGCTCAGGAATCGATTGCATACTCACTTTAGTAGCAAAAGATTTCTATTACCATCTTCAGAAAAATGATAGAATAGCACAAAAGGGGGTTTAATGAATAGTTCAAGATAATTTAAGATATGTTAATTTGTAATATGGGATATTCAAATGAATTAAGGTTATTTGGCTGCTGGTATTCTCAAATATGGCATATATTTGGTGCTGGATAGGTCTCAGTTCAAATGGAAAGATACCTACTCAATCTGGGATGAAAAGAGCACGAAAATAAAACCGCCACTCTTAACAAGTCAAGTGTTTGAAATATCTAATTAAAGTTTACACGAAAGATATTCCAAACTTCCTCATTAATATTCATATATGCTAATTAGCCATGTCTACCTGATGAATATGCAAACTCAGTCACAAACTCGCCAACCTCATGCATATGACATCTGACCTCGTTAATATTCATTAACCATGACCTCATGAATATTCATAACACCAACAAAATGCCCTATTACTACTATTGAATAATGCAAAACAAATATTAGCACAAACACGGGCTCTTGACTAAAACCCGAATCATTATTGTAACGTTCTTTTCATGACTTGATGGATCACGATTGTCAAACATCCTATAACGGTTGTATAAGATGTGCATGTGTATGATGCGACGAAATGAGAAGGATATCGGCAAATACAATGTGTGGTAGTTTGTTAATACTTACAAAGCACAGAAAGCACTACACATTTCATACGTGATCTAGGAGAACCTGATATTTTCGTACAAATTTTTATTTTTATACCAATGCCACATTACATCAATGTAATGTCTTTAGATATGTCAATCATCAATATTTTATCCGACTGCTTTCATAATGGGAATTTCAAATGGCGTCATTTGATCTTTATACAAATGTATCTTGACAAAAAAATCAAATCATGACATTAACTTACGTCATCAGAAATTGTAATGTCTGTGATTAAAGAAATATAACGAGGACAAAGTAATCGTAAATCATGACAAAATTAAGGGAAATCGGTTGTTTAAGAGAATAATAATATATTTAATGGCTTTTGAGGAATTTCCTATCTACACAGTCATTCAATGAAACAAAAGAAACAAAATCTGAAAGAAACAAACAATATAAATTTACATGTTCGAATTGCCAATTTAATTTAGAATGTTTATTACACATACTGCAGTTACTGTCCGTTTTCCTATACACAATACACAGAGCTCTCACAATTGACGCCTGACCTCCACAAGTAGTGTACGTTAGAGGTATAGCCAATTGCCTAGTTAACACCACTGTGTGAAAAATAACCGGCCAATATTTAAATTATTCTCTGAAATTCTAGAAAATATAGTTTTGTAACATGTCCTAAATTTTTAGCTAATTTAGGTGTTTGGAAATATTTGCACTTTTGAAGAATATGAAGAAATTATTTCCAAACCGTGTTTAGTCTGCAAACCACTATGCTTCTCATTCTCAAGAACGCTGGTTAACAATAAGCAGACCATTGTCTAATTTCGTAAACAAAAGCCCACACAGAATTGTAACCTAGCGTTCGCTTTATAATCGTTCACCCAACTGAAGCTATAATACTAGCGCATTGCTCATTGCACAGGTAAATCAGAAACATGCATTGTGTGGATTTAACCAGAGAAGATCTGATTTAATCAGTTGAGTTGTTATCAATGAGTGTTATCTTGGTTTAATGAAGCGCAATATACATCAATCCCAGACTTCCTTAAACACGCTTTACGGAATTCCGCGGTAAACTGACGTTTAAAATATCCTCCAATTTTGATGATTTTCACGATCCTCCGGATGAGCAAATCATTGAATGGGCCTTTAATCTAACATTCTCATACCGTGTTGGTTTGTATCGTATTCCCGTCCGTTACTAAAACAACTCACCTGTCAGCGTTAGCATCAGGAGGCATGCCCTGTTGATCTAAAACAAGTAATTTTACTAATAATTCAGGAGGGTATCGTTTTTGTTGAATATTTTAAAGCAAGACCTCATGAAAACGATTGCCCAAAGTTTTTCTATGCAACTTAAGTATACTATACGTCAATCCTGTGCTTACTTAAGCACACTTTACAAAGTACCGTGGTAAACTGAAAGACGTTTCAAATTTCCTCTAGGGATTTCACAAGCATGCGTGCAAGTACCATGTCAGATTTCTTGACAAACTAAGAATTTAGTCAGAGTTGGGGTGTTAATGTAGTCTATTTCATATAATCGTGAGGAATTGCTTCAGAGTGCTCTTACATCATGGAACATGTGGGTGTTTGTGGCGCTTAAGGAACACACTTTGTAGGAGACTTGGGGTTTCCTTCATTTTTGTTCGTTGATCGGTTAATCTGGTTCAGGTGACTAAATATACCCACTGGTTATTTATATATACTGCGCCAATACAGTATCCTTACAGTTGGAAAAATAATCACAATTTCCAAACTGTATAACATTGGAGTAAATTTGTTTTTTTAATAGATGCACTATGTAATCCTGCACATTATGACACCACATTGAATCCAATGTGGCTTCAAGAAGTAAAGTTACAAGCATTTGATTAGACGAAGGTCCAGTTTCAAAAGTGACAAACTAGCCTATTCAAAACTCCACAGACCACAAATATGGTTTGAGAGTGGTGAATGGCTAATCTATGCGTTTGGCTTTAATTTAAAACAAAAGGAACAAAAGAAAACTGAAACAAAAGAACTGACAAATAAAATGAAAGTTATGAAAAGTACAGAGAAGTACAAACTGAAATAAAAACTGCTTTAAATAACGCTTCATTCAAGAAACTGTGTTGTCTCTTATTGGAATCTTTTTGCGCCTTGTATAGGCCAGTTTGTAACTTTTAAAACTGGACCTTCGTCTATTCAATTGCTTGTAACTTTGCTCAATGTGGTGTCATAATGTGCAGGATTAGATAGTAAATCTATTAAAAAAACAAATTTACCCCAATATTGTTCAGTTTTGAATTTGTGATTATTTTTCCAAGTGTAAGGATACTTTATTGGCGCAGTATATATGACTTCTTAGCCGGTGAATACTATATTGTCACTGATTATACGGAAAAATAAATTCTTGTGTCACAAGTTCATCTAAAACAGTTCAATACAATACGTACATGTTCGCAATATTGTCATTATAATTTTGTTGTTCTTCAGGGGAAAAAGTTTATTTATAATGCAAGATGTAATAAAAATAAGCTGGACATACAAGGTTTTAAAGGTATGCTTAATAATGTCGCCGAGACTGAAAAACACATTGCAAACAATAAAGGTAAAATGTATGAATGGAATAAAAGATGGAACTCTATAAATATGTAATAACAGTTACTTTCATCAATGTAATATTATTGTAATTGTTTTGTATAATATAACTATGTATATGAGATCATGTTTGATAAATAAATACACAGGGCACCTTGTGTGCTCTGTGGAAAAATAAAAAAAAATGTTCGCAATGCGAGACGTATGTTTATGTCATGAGCTAGAATCGAATCAGAAATTAAATCAGATATGCGTGATAAATATGGCGTATACTGTCAAAAATATTTTGATGTGACACATATTCTCTTTATTTAAGGGGGTACTACACCCCTCGATAATTTTGTGTCTACTTTTGCATTTTTCTCAAAAACTAATAACACAGTGGTAACAAAAGTTATGTATATTATTGGGGCAGGGAAATGCAGTTACTTCACTGGAATTTCAGTGACCCAAGACAAGCGGTTCGTTATTTATGATAAGAAATAAGGTACCGCTATGATGTACCTCATTTCTTATCATATATACTGAACCGCTTGTCTTGAGTCACTGAAATGTCAGTGTAGTAATTGGATTCCTTGCCCCAATAATATACATAACTTTTGTTACCAATGGTGTGTTATTATTTTTTGAGAAAAATGCAAAAATAGTCACAAATTTACCACAGGGGTGTAGTACCCCCTTAATTCATTGATATAGAAATAAATAATTCTATGATCTAAGATCTAAATGCCCTAAAATATTTCGCTGAAGCTTGTTGGTGGTTCGCTGTATAGCTCGTTTCTGGCGTCGCTGCTGTCGCGAAAGCGATAGTTTTAGGTTAGGTTTAGGGCCAGGGTAGGTATGAACATTTTTGGGCTCACATTTTTGTTACCTCAACATTTCATACGTAATCTGGAAGCACCTCCTGAGATTTTCGTTTTGTTTTTAATTTATACAAATGCCACATTCAGGATATGTCTTGAGAAATGTTAGGTATCAATTTTTTTCGACTGTTTGTAGTTGTTATGGGAATTTCTAATGGCGTCATTTGATCTTTATACAAATGTATCTTGGAAAAAAGTCAAATCAAGACTAACTTACGTCATCAGAAATTTATTGTAATGTCTGTGATTACACAAAGATAACGAGAAAAAGGTATTCGTATAGAGATATATTATGACAAAATTAAGGGATATGTGTTGCTTAAAAGGGCCTTTCGTGATCCACAGCCTCCTCCCCTAAAGTTGAGATTTTTATACCACTGGAAACCTCTGGCTACATAATGTTTATGTACCAAAAAATTCTTGCAGGTTAATTCGTTTAGCAAAAATATCGTCAAATTTGAATTTACAACAGTGGCCTATGGAGCAGTGTAATACACATAATCATGCATAACTCGCAAACGCAAAATCGGAACCAACTGAAATTTAGGGAATATTTTAAGCTTTTTCGTGTATATCTACTGAAAATGTCATAAAAAGGGGATGCTAGGATCACGAAATCCTCCTTTAAGATAGCAATATTAAAATTAATGGCTTATGAGATATTTCCATATATTTCCTACCTACCTAGTCATTTAATGAAACGTTGTTATTTCTGGGTGGTTGATCAGAAAATTTGCCGGTGTGTTTAGCATCCCTATATTCAATTCATCTCTAAAACATGGAATTGTCTCCCAAGTTTGGAAGGATGCCACAATTGCCCCATTGACTTCACTTTTGACAAAGTATGCGAGGAAAAGTATGCTGTAAAGTTGGTGCTTGGTGATATTTTAGTGCAATTGACCGCAACCAATAATATGGAAGTATCAAACGATTGTCTACTTCTCATTGTGTAATTAAAATTTCTTAATGTACTGACAAAGGAGGACTGTAGGAACCCTAGTTGTGACGGAATTTTTCAAGGCATTTGATTGCATAATTGCACCAACCATATTTTAGCTATCCAGAGACATTACGAGCTTGGTGTCAGAAGCGAGTTACTGCCGTGGATTAAAAACTTCCTCACAGTTCGTCGTAAACGGTTGTGGTGTCATGTGGTGCTCTTAGCTTGGCCCATCACATTTCTTGGTATAATCAACCATGCTTCTGACTAAAAGCTTTAAGTATGTTGATGATCTCAGTCTTGGAGAGGTTCGTCCTGCTAAACAAGTCAGCCAGATTGGATCTGTTGATCAGGACTTCGATGCTTGGGCAAAAGCCAATCATCTCAAGCTCAATCAAAGTAAGTGCAAGGTAATGCAGGTTTGATTCATGAATGCACATCCTGACCCCCTAGTCGTCATTTGAGCTTAAGGTGGTGTTCAAAACTAAACTTCTGGGGCTGATCTTAGCTGGCACGCGAAGGTTGTACATGATCTCACGTCTCAAACGCTTTGGTGTTCCAACTGGTGATTTGGTCTCTGTTTATATTGGTCATGGTCGCCCAACATGTGAATATGCACAGCCCCTGTCTGGCATGATAGTATCAACAACGACCTCACTTGTCTTCTAAATTAGTGATTTTCGTGTTCATATTGAACTGCTGTGTTTTAACTGTGTTTTTATGACAGCATTTTTATCTTGATGTATCCAATTTGTCCCTTATAATTTGGCTGGTCCATTACTTTATGTGCAATATTTTGTTAATGTTATTTATTAATTACTCTTTATTAAATTAATTTATTAGTGCATCTGTGTTATGTGTTGGGTGTGTTTGTGGAGGGCTGATAGTCTTTGTGGGGGTGTATGTGAAGTGGGGGTGGAGATGTAGGTGTGTGTGTGTGTGTGCTGTATGAGTAGGTGGGGTGTGTGGGGGATGTTGCCACAGCCAGTGCAATTCTTTTACTTTAATCTAAATCTTTAAATTTAATCCGAATATGAAAAATTTGAAAAATGAATCATTAAATTGCCATGCAGCCAAAAGTGTTCTATTTAACAGTTTCGTAGGACAGATGTTTTCAAATTTGTAAACCGCTCGTTCTATTCCGTGTCCATGGCAACGGACACACTATTTAATGTTTTTACCTAAAAATGGCATATTTTAACTAGCTATTTCTTGAAAACCAAATGGAATAGAATCTTCATATTTGAAATACTGAATCTAAAATGAATTCTAAACCAAATCAAAACTTCGCAAATGCTATTTAAATTTCTTTCACAAAATATGCCCAGAGAGCACTTAATCGTTTCACGTGACAGAGATTATGACAAGATTACATGTACCAACACAGGTTTAGAAAGATGTAGAAGAAATGAGAAGAAAAGAGATTTTCCCCGCTTATTAGCATGTATGGTGTTCTTGAATATCCACCAACATTTTACTTTTTTAGCCATTTGTTGAAATCTGACCGTAACACATTAGAGTGTATGGTAAGAACCCCGTTAAATGAAGTGCGATTAGTGTTTAATCTAGAATTCCCATACCGTGTTGGCTCGTATCGTATTCCCGTCCTTCACACTTACTAAAACAACCTACCTGTCAACATCAGGAAGTAAGCCCTGTTGATCTATAGCATGTAATTTTACTAATAATTTAGGGAGGATATCGTTTCTTTTGAATATATTATCAGCATAATCTCATGAAAATGATTGCCTAAACTTCTTGTTGGCAACTCAAGTGCAATATGCGTCAATCCCAGACTTACTTAAGCACGCTTTACGGAATCCCGAGGTAAACTGAAAGACGTTTCAAATTTCCTCCAGATATCTTACAAGCATGCATGCGTGTGAGTAGCATGTCAGATTTCTTGACAAACTAAGCATTTAGTCAGGTTTGAGGTGTTAATGTAGTCCATATTATATAATGGTGAGAAATTGCCATAGAATATGTGGATGTTGTTGACGCTTACATCAGGTCAAAGAACACACTTTGTTAAGACTAAGGCTTTCCTTCATCAATAAATTTATTTTGTTTTAATAAAGTTGTTTGTTGATTGGTTCTCGTGGCAAAATATACTTCTTAAGCGGGTAATACTATTATTTCCGATTATAGACAAATCAAACGAGCCAAGTGATGGTCGGAATTTAGTCGGGCATGACTGGGTCCCCTTCGCACCAAACTGGTGTTGTGACTGCCCAATTGGGTGGATTAAAGCCGCTTAAAAATCGACGTTATGTTGTACACTCGTATTGTGTTGTAAACTTTCATCATTCTATTGCCTTCGTGTAAAACGGGTGATGAAATGCAGTTTAAAATCCCCGCCAAGGGTGCATCATTTCATATTTTAGGTGGGATATACCCGACGGGGACCCAGCTATGGCTGCCATTGAATGCGTAGATTCAAGAGATTAAAATTTAATCTCTTGCAGTGCTAGTTACTAGTGCTACTTGTTTTTATGCTCCCGAAACGTCGGTTGTTTTGTTGTTTTTTTAACCCTAAATTTTGGATGTTGTTGTACATATTAAACAGTTTTTAACATTTATTTTCCTTGGTTATGTACACTACTTTTTTCTGCATGAAAACGTTTAGCAGCCTGTATACTAGAGACAAACATCGTAACATCTAACAGCATCTGTCCGGCTGGACTATGATTTATGATATCTGAGAAGTTGACGGAGTAGCTTGGCAAAAAACTACATCAATGACTGCATATATAGCCTTGAATATTGTTATTCTACTTCCTGTTTGTCAAACAATTTCGTATTTATTTCAATATTGTTTGGATTCAAAAACAATCGTTGTGTGATGAAATTTAGTATTATCTGTATTATCAAATATAGAACTGAGGTTAAAATGTTTTTTGTTTTTGTTATTTTCAGACAATGGACACAATACATTGCTTTACACTGAAAGTCTGAGTTTTGCACTTCACTGTGCCATAACAAGCTTCATTTCAAATCCATTTACAATTTTACATTTACGTCTATGTAAAATAAAACCAACAATTACACTTTTGTAAAACACGGTTCTCCTCTTAACCTTCTTTTGATACAAGAAACTGTTTCAATTGAGTGTGACTCGGACAGCTACACCTGTAGCATTCGACCCACTTAAGCGTCTACTTCATGTTATTTATATTACTCCATTTGGAGTTGCAAGTGCAATACTTTTATTTTTGCTTATCGGTTTGCTTGTTTATACCCTGCTTACAGAATGTTTGTGTTTATTATGCACGGTGTCTAGTCGTAAGAAGTGAATTCGAGTCAAAATTCACTTACCACCTGTGCTACCTTAATGTCTAATCTTCATCCTGTAACTTAAAATAGTATCCCAAACCTTAACACTGATCATTAAAGTCATGTTGTAAAATTTCCATCAAAATAGATTTGTGTTTCGTTTCTAAAAATGTTAGTTTTCAGCCTCAAAATTTTGGGCAAAATGTTAATAACATGTTGAAAGTAGAGCTACCATTAGAGTAATATATTTTGTACCTTTCTTCCAAAAACGTAAGAAAATGCGCTTAAAAGTTAAATTACACAACTACTTTGAACTTGAAAGAATGTGGTAACATTTTCTCGTCAATCAGTTGTTACTCATTTGATATGATTTGTTTTGCGTACGGAGACGCGGTACACAAAGGCGTGACGTCATTATAATGTTGGTTGTATGTGGCGTAAGCAAATGTTGTGGACTTTCGCAACACCAAGTATACGGTACTTATGTTCAAGTATACGGTACATATGTTCAGTCCGACATTCAATTCTTACAAAAATAACAGTTATCGTTGAGGCTATATCGGATGGAACACATTATACCCGGGGGGGTCACTCCCATTGTGGCCTGTACACCATCCGCGATAATCAACTTTTGAAAAGCACCCTAAACGAGGATTTAACCCTTGGCTAAAACAATACCCTAAACAGGGATTTTATTCCTTGCATCAAATTTCATACCCTAAATTTCATTTCCGCGTATTAGCAATATTGCAATTTTGCTACCCTTTTTCCCAATATTTCATGTTTTTGACACCCTAAACGCGTTACGCGCGTATCGTGCTTACCCACGAAAAACTACCCTTTTTACGCGTTTTCATTATCGCGGATGGTGTACAGGCCATAATGGGAGTGACCCCCCCGGGACATTATATTGGCGTCGCGCCTTCAAGTACAAGAAAACCAATTATGTATACCAGAAATGTACGCAATAAGCAATTCGTGAACGGAGCCCTCTTTTAAAAAATGTACGACAACATGTATTCGTACACTATAAGCAGGAAGAACACTTTTCTGTTAAGTTTGGCGTCAAAATATTTTCGGGGCTCAGGAATCGATTGCATATTAACTTTAGTCGCAGATGATTTCTACTACGGTCTTTAGAAAAATGCTTGAATAACACAAATATTAATGACCAGGGGTTTAATGAATAGTTCCACATATTTAGGATTATTCAAGAAAAGGGCTGTAGGTAACTGCAAGAAATGTTGGTATTGTATTAAATCATTTTAAGGTATATGATCTATTTTATCTATTTTCATTATATAAATCAGTTTTTTAAGGACTGTAAAGAGCGGGAAATGATAATTATGTTTCTTGAAATTTGTAGAATGACAAAATATTTTATCAAGGGACGTACCATGTGGCTTCTATGGGGGTTTAGGTCGTTGTCGGAGCAATTTTGTTTTGTTTACCTTAACTGCTCTGATATTTCGAAAAAATAGCAAAATGTTTTCGTCTTGCATTTTCTTAAAATGTTTAGTCAAAATGCACTTATTTTATTATATATACAATACCATGTTCAGTTTTTAGATATTTGCCTATTGTTCTATAATTATTTCAATGTAGAAGATCATTAACATTATGTGAAAGGTATTGTTATCGAAATTATTTCAAGCTGATTAGTGACTCTTAAAGATCTCGTCTTCTTTGTACATATAAGATCCGATGTATAAATCGATGTCATCAGTGATATCGGGATTCATTTAATACATTCAGTGACAGTTTATCTTTATATGTGGTGTCATCAAACAAAATCTGTCTGAAGTCGGACATATTCAATTTTCATTTTTCTAATTTGGTTTACTATGTATAAAGCATCTGCAAAGCATCTGCAAAGCTACGTTGTGCAGAAAACCACTTTGAAATTGGACAAATTGTTCCAAAGATACGAGCAGTTGAAGGGCTGTTTAACTATATCTCAAATCAATATTTCCGACTTCCGATTGACTTTTATTTGCTTGATCGCATCACATAGCGTTATGAATACGGCAGACGGCAGACGGCCGAATCGGGATTCGGCTTTTGGTAAATTCATTTTACGCATACATTATTTTTGAATTACAGAACAAGGGATCTATGCTTTACATATAGAGGGCAGCATATCGATTTTTTAACGGTTATCGTCGTTGACCGCACTGCGATGCACCGTTAGCTAACCCTGTATGTCGCCCTCTTTTGATTACTTGATTATACTGTGGATCAACATAATCTATTCAAGGCAATCGTAAAAGTTGCCAAGGACGGCTCTTTAATTATTCAAAATAAAATACACTTAAGTCTCTTTACCCCTGCATAATTAGACACACTTACTGCAACCAACACCATTTTATTTTATTGGTAAGTAGTAATAAATAGACAAAGTAGAATTACTGTGGAGTGATTATTCATTAAAATTTCAGTTTACCTAGATAAGAAAGCAATAAAATCTATTCAAGGCAATGGCAAGGACGGTTCTTTAGTTATTTAGAATAAAAACACTTCAGTCTTCCTACTCCTGCATAATTAGTAATACTTCGTGCCATAACACAATTTTCTTTTATTGACAAGTAGTGATAAACAACGTAAAAATGCTTTGGATTGTGCTTATCCATTCAGATGTCAAATTACCAAGACTTTATACACAAGTCTGATCAAGCTTTTTCGCCATTTTTATGACAATTCCCGGATATTTATAAATATTTATGATAAATACAGTTTTGTACACGTTTTGCCCAGAATATCGGACTTTCTGGTTATTTTGGACCAAAATAGTTATGTGATCTGATCATGGATCTTTAATTTAGGTATTGACTGGAGTAGCCTAGATTTGGTGCTGGACTCAAAGAAGTCTCCTGAACATTATGTGCTAAGTTTAACAGTTTATATTTTTAAATTTATTTATGACAGGAATAATAAACGTGTTTACAATAACTTAAACAGTCTCTTTTCTCCTTATTTTAGATTTACCATTGTCAGAATACCACACCATTGGACCAGTCATGATTGGGTAACTGTAAATTGAGGATTGATGTTTAAAGGGTGTGAAGAGGGCGGGAACTTGGTTTGGATTCCAGAGGGAGTGTGTATGTAAGAGACACAGCCATCAGAAAAGGACTAGACGTAGTTTCAGATCGCGCGCCAGATAAGTTCCGAAATTGCGATCTTTTCCTAGCCTTGGAAAAAAAGGCAGAGCTAGGAATCGAACCTGGAACCTCGCGGTTGTGAAACTCAGTGAATTACCTCTAAGCCAACTAACTATTAGTTGCGAGCTGTTTGATAGTAATCCTTGATATTGCTGAATAGAATAAATAAATACTGATATTTATCTAATGTACGATGTTATTCAAATAGACGTTCCATAGAAACTAGGAATATGAGAAATCAATCGATAAATCAATCAAATTTTATCACCAATCAATGATAAACTGATGAATCATGGAATATTACTAATTACTTACTAATCTACCAAATAAATAAATATGTCAGATAAATAAATAAATAAATAAATAAATACATAATGCAGTTACAAAATTCCAAACATTCTACGATTCATAATTTTCTGCTATACACGCAAAGGAGCTGTGCTTTTAATATCCACGCCTAATCAATAATGGGTCTTTCATTCTATTGTCAAACTTATGTGTTCCCTGTAGGATTATGTATTGACCAGGTCCTAAACAACTCAGTCGTAAACCGGATGCTTTCCGATACCAGTCTCCCAATAGAGGTTATCCACTTCACTCATGTGTGACTTTTAACAAAAGGCACTGGTTCCCGTAGTATTCCTCATTCAAACTAATTCAATGCACGACCTCGGAGTTACCTGCATGACTTTGGCGTGCTATTTTGAAACAGTCATGGTTGCACATGCAGGTACTTCTTTAGAATGTCCTAAACAAGGTATAGCAGTCGTTAATAGGATATGCAGCTTATAGAACATGGATAACCTCTATTACTAGATGTGACAAGATGTATAATTCTTAGCACCTTTTATCACTGGCTCTGAGGTTTATCTCGTTCATACCTCTATGATCTAAGATCTAGGTTGCAAAAATAATCTTGCTGATGCTGACCACTTCGCGGCAGCTAGCTTCGCTCAGGGTATTCGAGGGGGCGTCATGGGCTACTTTTACGATTGTATAATGACTTCCGAAAGCGTTAGTTTTAGGTTAGGTTTAAGGACAGAGTTAGTATAAGGATCTCGTGGGTGCATGGGTTTGCAACTTAAATACAAAGAGCTAAACATTTCATACGTAACCTGAGATCACCTCCTGAGATTTTCGTTTTGTTTTGAATTTATACAAATGCTACATTAATGTCTTGAGAAATGTCAGCCATCAATATTTTATCCAACTGCTGTGATAATGGTTGTTATGGGAATTTCTAATGGCGTCATTTGATCTTTATACAAATATATCCTGTAAAAATCAAATCAAGACTTTAACTTACGTCATCAAAAATTGTAATGTCTGTGATTAAAGAAATATAACGAGGAAAAGTAATGGAAAATATAATTATGACAACATTAAGTTAAAGAAAATCGGTTACTTAAGATAGTAATAATAAAAATTAATGACTCCTTTCTACGCTGTGTTTACATGAAAAACGTTCCTGTTTCGTTAAAGTGATTCATTCATTTTAAATTGATATAAAGCGCAAAATAAAATAAAAATTGTCAAAACTTTATTATTTATTCTGCACAACGCTTTCATGAGGGAGGACGGATTGGTGAAGTGGTCGAAGCAATCACTAGCACTGCGGACTAGGCTCGATTCATGGTCACCGATCCAATCCATGACCGCCCGCGCAGGTTTTTTCTTTCTAAAATCAGACCTCTTCATAATTATATTCCTGTCCGTCTACTCAGTTCTCTTCGTTGTATTATGAAGGCTGCATTAAATTCGATATAGTCCTGTCCCATCCATGCTTCAATACCTACTTGTAAAGAGTGCATGTGTGTTAATAAAATGGCCGAATACAGAATTTTAACTTGAATCCGATCCCATTTGAAAATTCACAAATATATTCAACTGTTTAAAACTCGGTGTGTTCCACGTCATAAAATAGGACACTAAAATGAGAATCACACTTAATCTGTAGTAATCTTGCATTTGTCTTACTGGCATGCATGACTGAGATTATAAACCCACGTCAAGAAAGATGCCGAATAAATTCCATGTCAAGTAAACATCTTTCCGGTTTATTCCCATGTATGATGTTCTTGAATATCCACCAACATTTCGTCTTTTATTGATGAAATGTGACCGTAACACATTAGAGTGTATATGGTAAGAACCCCTTTGTAGTGAAGTGTAATTAGCATTTAGCCTAGAATTCCCATACCCGGTTGGCTCGTATCGTATTCCCGTCCTTCACACTACCAACCTGTCAACATCAGGAAGCAAGGCCTGTTGATCTTAAGCATAACATTCTACTAATAATTCAGGGAGGATATCTTTCCTGTTGAATATATATTTAAGTACAATCACGTGAAAATGATTGCCCAAACTTTTTCTTGACAACTCAAGTGTACTACGTCAATACCAAGCTTATACTTAAGCGCGTTTTATGGTGTCTCGTGGTAAACTGAAAGACGTTTCAAATTTCCTCTAGGGATTTCACAAGCATGCAAGTAGCATATCACATTGTTTGATAAATTAAATGAGTCAGGGTTGGGGTGTTAAAGTTATCCATATAATAAAATGGTGTGGAATTTACTTTCTGAATTGCTTTAAAGTGCGCTTACAATCATAGAACATGAATATTGATGACGCGTACATCAGGTTAAGCTTAAGACTATCCTGCAGTCAATCATCTGCAGGTGCCTAATAAGTCAAAAAAACAATCTCATAAATAAGTTCTTGATCGTTTATTGGTGTAAAAATAACAACATTTATCTGCACGACTTCTAAAGTTCTTCTCCTCATCATGATCATCATCCTCAACATCATTATCAAAGAGATGAGACGGTTCAAAACATGATGCGTTTACGAGACGCTTTTAGAAAGCACATACTTTTTGATAAGAACGAAACCATAATTACGCCCTCTATTTTAAAGCAGCATTTCCCATATTTTACAAATTCTGCTTCCTTATCAAAAATAATAGTCAAATTTGAGTAAGTGTATGATATAGAAGTTTATGCAAGATATATTATTCATGTATACCAGCTTGCGTACTAAATTACGAGTACCAGAACAACATTTTATAATAGTATTGCATTTGAGGATAAGGGAAATAGAAACACTTTAAGAATATTACGCAGTTGCTATTTCAAGGTAACAGAAGTCTGCCTGTTCTGGTCTGGGTTATTCCATTTGAAAGTAATACATCCCGTATTGAAGATATAACTTTAATCTTCCACACTGGGAGTGTGAATTTGAAATTGTGTTACCTAAATTGTTGACTCCATTTCAAAGATGAAGGTCATGTCTTCCATAGTGGGTGAATAGATTCCAACTGATACTCGAAATACGCACATATGTCACTACCAAACTTAAGGTGAACCAAATTGTAGTAGACAATGCTTATGTCTGAAAATTATCTACCTATTTATATAGGACTCAATTACAAATACTCCTCATTCTCAATTTCACATGGATTTGTTTCTGTAATTAAAAAGAGATGATATTACAAGAAAGTCATATCATTCTAAATTCTCTTTCAGTCATTTTCTATTTTTTTCACGTCCTACTTTGATTTTAACGAAGTGACAAAATCTAGTGGAGAATACAGTAATTGAGTTGAAATATATATTACTCGCCGTTGGTTAAAATAGATTACAAATGTGCTTACTTTTAATGAATCTGAGATGGTTCTGGGTAGAACGAGGTATTGGAAATCTATTGTGGTGAAAGCGCCTTGATGTATTTCAATATTGATATCAACCATACCTCACTGTTACCACGGTCGATTATTTCAATGTTCCTAGGTGTTAACACTCCTCGCTGAGTTTACAGTTACATAGTAACCAACGACCAATAGAGTGGATTGCTATATTGTGCTTTAAATAGTACGGTACGTTTGAATGGTTGAGGACATATCTCTAATAGCCATCGATTGGACTCTAACTTCAGGTTAAGAATGTCAACAGATACTACTGTAATACACGTCAAGACGGTCGATTTAGCCTTGGCATTACTAAGAAATCCAGAAATATCAGTGAAATTAGTTTAACAGTTTGTAACTTGTAAGGGCACAGTGTCTTTATTTACCTCAAAAAATCTTATGTTCAACAACCTTTATTAAAAAGGACAAACATCAAACTTATCATCTCATACCAATGGTGCCAGTTATCATTCTCTGAGTATAACCATAACTCGAAGAACATCATTGTTCGCAAAAAGTGGTGAAATGGTGATGATGGCTTCAATTCGACATCCAAAATTCTTATCTACGCTAAGAACGTTCAGATCCAGGAGCAATTTTGGGTGTTTTTGTGTAAATATTGGCCCTGGTCTATACAAATACACACAGTTCTGTTTCAGAACCAGGGGCAATTTGCCTTTTAGCAGGGGTAAATTTGCCTCCGGATCCTGCTTATTTCTAGCCCTGAACGCGGGTAACACACTATTTTGTTTGCCCTCCCGCATCAAACGGTTATGCGGAACTATATGTACTACTTACCTGCCGAAGTCCAAAGAATTACCTTAGTGAAGTGTGCCGCCCCTTTAATATGATATAAAATTGTTATTCTATGAATGCTTATTGTAGCAGATGTTTAAGGAATAAAACATGTATCATGTTGAAATGTTGACGATGTAGATTAAAGTGTATAGTATTATTAGAATAATATCCTATAAAATAGGAACATTCTGTATAAAAATAGAACAGCATTGTAAAAAGAAAACTGCTGCAAAAACAGAAAATGATGTAAAAAAAATACAAATTTGCTGACAGCGTCCCCATTTTGTTAACATGTTAATTTTTAACAGTGAATAATACTAGTTTGCGTATAAATTTATAGTACAGCTGCATCTACTGCAACAGCTAAATCAATGAGCCATCCTCCTTATTTTCAATGTAGAAACTGGCATTTACTGCGGAGACTAGGAGCCACGTATAAAAGATGTTCACTTTCTGAAATGCCCCTAAACCACACTTAGGCTTTTTAAGAGACATTCATCGGTGTCTTTAAATAGTTCTTAACCACCCCAAGTGCATTTCCATGTAACACACTCAATTTCAA
Organism: Amphiura filiformis; assembly: GCF_039555335.1. Classification (NCBI taxonomy): domain Eukaryota; kingdom Metazoa; phylum Echinodermata; class Ophiuroidea; order Amphilepidida; family Amphiuridae; genus Amphiura; species Amphiura filiformis. Next base: position 60,113,085 of record NC_092638.1, read on the forward strand.
CATAACCAATGAGACCTCAGACAAAAATGCACCAACTTAATTTTCTGAGTGCATTAGCATTACTTTAAAGCACTAATTCCAAATCTTTATGTCAGGCTCTGAGTGGTACTGATCATTTATAGACTCTATGATCTCCTCCAGCATGCTCGCCCATAAGGACACAGTTCTTTCACCCCATATATTTGACACACTCATAAAATGACCTTTGGATGCATTGAGTACCAAAATTCTTGGACGTTATTGAATATTATGTCCCTTGGGGTGAGAGCAATATGGGTTATACTGACAGAAATATCTAGTTTTTATTTTGTGCAGTCTGAGCTGGTCGTCCCTATAGTGTATCCGTTATTGAAATTCATCCAAATCTTGTGGGACTTTACTAAACACTTTGTTTATCCCTGCAAAATACTAGTTATATCAAATTCACGAAGCAGCGTTTTGTTGACAGGTAAACCCAGTTATTTTTTTCTGAGGATCTGCCTGCTCAACCCTTTCAAGAACTCATCCTACAATTGCTGCTAGAAGACATTATCCTGAACTCGCCAGTTTATTTTTCTCTTCATTTGGCGTCAAACACATTACATCTGCAGCAAGTAGTTTGACCAATTTTGATCAGTATTTTATGTCTATGTTTATGTGGTGTGCACCCATAGTATACAACAATCAGCTTTGGGCACTTGTTAAACTTTGTATCATCATTTATTATGTTCGTAAATATTTTTCAACATCCTTAAAAATATTTACATCAATACCTGGTATGCAAATTAATAAAACAAATAAAAGTTGAGGTCAGAGGTCAAGTTCCGAAGTTGTCACATGGTTATTGCATGATTTGCGGAAATGAAATTGGAGCTGGCAAGATGGAGCTACTGGTTGAAATATTAACTGTACCGCAAATAAAACTAAAAACACTGAAACTTTCCCTTAATCGTAATAATACAGAACTCTTGTTTTAGTCCAGAGGGGATTTTCTCGCAATATTATCAAATAAAAATCGAATTTCGTTAATTTAAATTTGTATGCTGAAAAAAATGATTAAAATCGCTTTTTGTTTATTACGCATGTTCCAGCTTGAGCCAACACTGCATCATTCCCAACTACACAGTTCGGTAACCTTCATTAAATAATTATAGCTCAAAATGTAATCACAAGTTGCGAGGTATGAGTTTTTGTACCCAACATATTCTAATGTCATTCTTTGAATGCACAGACGTTATATGCTTAACGAACTGTGTCCCGAAAGATGAGGATATTGAGATACTAGTGTTTTAACATTTAAACCATCCACTTGAATGAGCTAAGCCCTGCCAATTTTCCCCTCATTTAAACATGCTTGTAAAATCCCTTAACATATTCAAAGTCCGTGTCAAATGTCCCCGGGGGACCTTTTCAATATGCGATGTGTATTGTGTGGTACCGCTCTTCAAGCTCAAGAAATTAGATTATAATTATTTTGTCTGCTGGTTTCTGAAGAAGCGGTGTTTTGAACTGAAAATGAACTTCCAATAGCATCTTTATGTAATACAATGAAGGCGCTAATGAAGTTATAAAGTGCTGTCAACCCATCATACCAAATGGTATTTATTATCAAAATTCCTTTTTTACTTCTAAACAAATGTAAATCAGTTCCCAAAACACGTAATTTAAGGAACGCCTGAAGCTTTTATTAAAAACAAACCAAAAGAAGATCAACATATTGACATCGTCGTAGTTTCAGCATAGAGACAAATTTGACGCATTTTTAGAACAAGCCAATACAATAATAGGTCAAAAAGTGAAGCGATAGAGGATAATACTAACAGTATTCGTTGTAAAGCGAAAGCTCATATGACGTATTTAGATAGATTCAAAATCTACAATCCTGGAATATGTATTATTCACATTACAATAAATACAGTGTTTCCGAAAAACGAAATGCCCAAAAAACTTTGTGCAAATATATTTAATAATCTTTTGTACCTGAACTCGCTGGTTGTCTTTCAAACTTTAACAAGTGTACTTAAAACTACATGCATATTCTATTCATAGCAAAACATGGGAGAATGTATACCCGAGTAAAAATGAAGAACTACACGGCAAAGCTCTTTGAAGAACGTTTGCGCGCACATAAATTGTGTGATTTATACTTTCAATTTTTATATTTAGAGTTGAATTTTGATATGAAACAGAAAGTCGAAAAAACCTTGAAATGTATACCACAAGATAATTATTTATCGTTCTTATGTGCATAGTACAAGCCGGATACTGGCCCACAGTCGGGATTGTAAAGGTAAGAGTGTAAGAACTTCTATTAAATCGAAAAGCCTAATGTTTAACCCCAACAGGTTGGGTGTAATGAGATGCTAGGTTCAATTACGTATGTCAGGATCAAATTATTTTACAAACGAGTACTTTTCAGTAAAAAAAGATCTAACACTTTCATCTTTTCACTTCATTTTACTTCTGTCACAATTTGTTCCAAGCGTTGCTTCTATTTCGATCACTTACGTGTATTATTTCATCAGTTATATTAAGAATATTTGAGTTTACTGATTCCAAATTTTTCATGAGCATCCATCGATAGAAATCACGGTTAACGCTGATTTATTATTCACATTACAATAAATACCGTGTTTCTAAAACATATAAATGCCTGAAAAAGTTTTTTCTCAAATATTAAATAATGTTTTGCTACCTGAACTTGCTGGTTGTCTTTCAAACTTTAAAAAAGTCTACTATCATATTGCTTAACAAACTTTCATGATTTACGCAAGATTGAACATAAACTACGCAATTCAACGTCTAATGTGGCTAATTATCAACCAAAGACTGGTCACAGGATAAAAGAGTGCATACAGTTATGCTATGCTGTTAGGAGAATGAATGGTCTGGCCAGACTTTGCGCATAAGACACATCAATGTTTTTATACTTGTGACTAAAACAAATAGATGATTTGTCACTGGTGTCGAAAAAAAATCGATGTTTTTATTTTTGCTCAATTTCAGTTGTAAAGAGGACCCAAAGTTCTTTTGGGAGAATCAGGCTAGTCAATAAATAATCAAAACTGATGTATAGCAATCATTTTAACCTATGCCTTTCTTGCATTACGTTATCCAGTTTTGTCTCATTGTGATAAATGTGGATAATGTGTATCCAAAATTAATGTGATTTTTACAACCAGGGGAAATTTAATATTCACAGAGAGAACACCTTCTTCAACTACAACATTGTTCCCTTTTCTTTTCACTCGTGGCCTAATTTCTTCAAACGATTGCCTTTTTTCCACACAGTATTTCAATGCATTCAAAGTTCTTTAACATACTTGATATATAATTATTACACGCGTTCGTTTGTAAGAACATTTCACGGTCTATTTAACCTGATATCACGCCTGTGCTACAAGGCAAAGGTACACTTAAACATTCACTGATCTTTGCCCTGGTATACTTTATTTCTTCCCCCCAAATGTGCGTCGTTACAATTATTTTCTCATAAGATGGATGTGAAAAACATGTACGTGATTTGCTGTATCACCGGATTGCTACACTCGGGTCTTTAAGTAAGAATATTGATGATAGGATTACGTGCTTTCAGCTATATGTAGTTCTCCAGGGCACAGACCATTATAGAGACGGTAGTGTTATTACCTGTTGAATGCCAAATCTGAAACAATTTCCTGTCAGGAAATAGCGTTTCTTGCACATTTTAAATGAATGAATATTTCAAAATATAAGGCATTTGGCTGTTGGGTTAAAAATGAAAGCCAAGAATAATGTTATGCTTTTTAACTTATGCTTACTTTTAGCAGCAACTTGCCGTTTCTTAATTGGAATGTCACGAATATTTGACTGACATTTGACTGATATTCATTTATATATGTCTCGATCAAGAAACGGATATCAGCCGTATGAACTACCGATTTAACGCACATTTCCATTAATTTGTAGTTTATCAAGGTACAGCAGTACGATTCATTTGACTGTTAGAGACAATCGCTAATTACTATCGATCGGACTCTAAATTCGGACTCAGAATGTTAACAAATGTCATTTGCAATCTATTATGAGTTATTTACTGTTGATAGCATTAGGCTCACAACCCAGCAAACACAAAAACGTTTTAAAAACGTTTTAAATAAGTTATATTTTGGCTTTTGGTTTAGGTAAAAACGTTTTAATAACATTAAAATGTCGGGTTATATAAAGGTCATGATAACGTTTTTTAAAACGTTATTGAAGATATTTTGGGCAAAAATTTTTCGCAAAATAACATATTATGTTTAGAATGTTTTGTATCAAGTTTTCAATAATGTTTTTGGAATGTTATTAAAACGCTGTTATACCCTTTATATAACCCGACATTTAAACGTTTTCTGTAAAACATTTTTGTTTGCTGAGCAGTAGATTATCAAAAAATGTTTTTTAAGGTTATGAAAACGTTTAATACTCTTAATATACCGTACCCTTTATATAACCCGACATTTAAACGTTTTCTGACAACCTTAATAACCTTTTGCGAATGATGTCGAAAACGTTTTGTGTTTGCTGGGAAGCTGTTAGGGATCAAATCAAAACTCGAACGCCGGTTGACCGCCACAGCGCGCCGGTTTCGGGTGTTCTGTTCGGTTGTAGTCGGTTTCTATTGCTCTAAACAATGGAACGCGGTTCCCGGCGGTAGAGTTTTAATTTGATCCCTAACAAGCTATTGTGGAAAAAAAGTACACACTCTTATAATAAATAAATAAATAAATAAATAAATGTAGTAACATACACACAATATGTGTCAGCAATCGGGTGTAGCATGTATACGTCCTGTAATAAGCTGTCTACTGTAGAAAGTAACATTAAATTTGTTTTAGCTATCCGCTATAAATTTAGATTTTATTTCTATCTACGTAGCATAGTTTCAAACCACTGTAACCTAAAACCTTTCGATATGATACATTATAAAACAGGAGATGAATTATTTGATGATGATTCCGTGGGGGAATCCTCGTAACTTATAATATAACCCCTAAATAAACAAAAAATACATTACATAAATACAGTATCATTCTATCAATATTTATTGTAGTAGATATTATTGTTAAGGGAATAAGACTTAAGTCATGTTCATATCTAGACGACCCGTTTAAGAACAATAATATTGAACAGATTAAAGTGTATAGTATTAATAGTTGATAATAGTCTGTAAAAAACACTTGTTTTTTTTGCTGCAAATTCATAAAACAATGTAAAAAACCACAGACAAATCATGTTAAGTTACTGCAAGCGTCCCTATTTTGTTAGTAGATTTATTTGTTAACATTGAATGATATCGGTTTAAGCATAATTTCATATTACAGCTGTATCTACATCTAAATCAATGAAAATTTTGCTTCCTTAATTTTAATGACGAAACTGGCATTTACTGCGGAGACTATATAATCATTATGAATATGGCAGACGGCCGAATCCGGATTCGGCTTTTGGTAAATTAATTTTACGCATGCATTACTTTCGAATTAGAGAACAAGGGATCAATGCTGTATATAATAGAGGGCAGCATATCAATTTTTTTAACGGCGATCAGATGATAACAGCATAATAAAAAATCAAAAGAGGGCGGCATGGGTAGCTGACGGTGCATCGCAGTACGGTCACCGACGGTAACCGTTAAAAAATCGGTATGCTGCCCTCTATAGGTATAGCATTGATCCCTTGTTCTCTAATTCAAAAGTAATGCATGCGTAAAATGAATTTACCCTACTTAGGCCTTTAAAGAGGCATACATCTGTGTCCTTAAATAGTTCTTGACCTGGGAAAGTGCATTTCCACGTAACACACCACTTTCTACATTAACAGTGTACCAAAATGCACCAACTTAATTTTTCAGAGTGCATTACTTTAATTTTAAAGCACTAATTCAAAATTTTAATATGTCAGGCTCTGAGTGGTACCGGACATTAGACATTAGGATCTCCTCCAACATGCCCACCCATTAGGGCACAGTTTCGTAACCCATTTATGTTTGTACACTCAGAAAAATTATTGGGTAACACAATTTATACTCCACACCTTGAGGTCATCTTTTGAATTATGATTGTTGAATGTAGCCTAATGAATAATGTCTTCGGGGATGAGCGCTATTTGGGTCATTTTGGTCGTATTGAGAGAAATGTGGATGTTTTCCTTTTGCAGAGTCTGGTCATCCCAAGAGTATTTCTGTTATTTTGAAATACATGTACATTCAAATCCTGTGGGACTTTATGCAAAAGACTTTATTTATCATTGTAATTAAATACTAGTATATCAAATTCAGGAAGAAACGTTTTGTTGAGAGTATGACACTATCAGTGATCCCCGCGTAAAATTAATAAAAACGAAGAAAATGGCAGTATTTTTAAAATATTAAATATAATATGCATTCCCTTATGAGTTTCTGCAAGCGTCAGAAAGGACTGAAATCTCCAACATCTAGTAAAATATCAAAGTCTGTCCTTACAAGATCACTTGAAGAGTATAGTACGCACATAATATATACAAAGATTTTATTTTCATTACTTGAATATTTTCATTATCTTTAAAACAATATTGTATGTTTTCAAATTTCCTATTTCTATAAGTTAAGCCGACGCATAACCTTAAAAACCTTTTGGTTACCTTCTTCATTATATTGTTAAATATTATTTTAAAGACTTTTGTTTCTTTTTTTCTTCAGATTTTTACCAGAAGTAGCAAGAACACACGAAGAAAAATCAGTCAATAGATGTAGCCTGGTTTGCCCTCATGCGTTAAGTAAAGACGTGATGGAAGTATAAAAGTTGTAGCCGATAATCGGGCGTTACCCTGATCGGAACCGACTGTAACGAGGTCTTTTATCATGGATCATCTGTTTAAAAGACGATCAATACAAACACTTCCAAATGCATTCTATCAGTACTTAACCAGCGGTCTTCTTGTTGGTGATCCTAGAATTCTTGCAATGTTCTGAACGACTGATGTATATATCCTTATTCACTTGTCCTGCGAAAATCAGCGAAGTCCATTGTACACTTGCGTTTATAAATATCCTTGCGTATGAAATCCTCACACGAAAATGATGATGCAATCACTTATCTTCTTGCGCTGCTTTCTCCAAAAATATTTCTCCTTGCGCTGCTTTCTCCAAATATTTATCTCCTTGCGGTGCTTTCTCCAAATATTTATCTCCTTGCGCTGCTTTCTCCAAAAATGGTGCTCTTTAACACTGCTCCGCTGTATTTGACAGATGTGTGGTTTTCATAAACCCAGCAAACTCCAGCAATTCGACAGAAGAACTTTAATCCTTTGATGAGGAAGAGCACATTTGTGTACTCGAAATCTCCTTCGTTGCTGTATTAAAAATAGCTCAATTATTGGCTATGTAGACTGGTTAAAATGTACTTCTTTTTTGAAAGACCAACACACGCATGTGGAGTTTTACAATCTCCCATGACATTCTGTAAAGTCCAAACAAAAACCTCCAGCTTTTATAGCAGTACTCATGCAAAACCCATCATCTATTAATAAACCATCACTTCATTCACATCTTCACAACAGATTAATTATACTACTACTAATAATAATAATATACACATTAACCTTTCACATTACATCACTTCCTGGGTTTTTTTTCCTGATGGTGCAATACACTGAACTGGGGATTTCCAAGTTCCAAACATAGATTTGATTTTGTTTACCAGAATTTGGGGGAATCCCAAAATTATTTTCCACACCAACTCTTACAAGTACAAGGGGATTTCCCATCTCATGAAATACTTTCCGCTTGTAAACAAAGTTAAATAATTAAATTAAATTACTCGGGGCACATCACAGTATCGTCAATCAAAGTTCAAATTTCTAAGTTCAATTATTTACAGATCAAATCACACTTAACATATATATATCGGTATATAATCAATAATACGGCGTGTCCCAAAAGTAACTTAACATTGTGAAATTGCCATATCTAAATATTCCCTACTTCATACCAAAATAGATAACATATTCAGATAGATTGATCTTTTAGAATTATTCTGATACCAAAAACAGCATTATTGATGACCCCTTGACCTTACTGTGTGACTGTATGTGTGTATCAAACCCACAAAAGCAAGCTCATAATTATGTTGTTTGTTCAAGCACATGAATGATGTGTTTCCCTGAACAATAGAGTTGGTTCACTCACTGCACACGCTACATTTAGGTATGAACATTCATGGATTACATGGCCTAGTGTTAACGTGACTGCTGTTTTAGATTATATATAGGATATGTTCACAATATTAAACTTTACTTTAAAACAGTTGAAGTGAAGATGAATTTCCTATAGATCAACGGATTCAGATCGTATGGTTCTTTGCCGAGACAAAGTCGGACAAACTCACTCAAGCAAAGTTTAAGGACCATTTTAATGTAAATTATGCACCCAGCCGAAATACAATCCAGCAACTAGTGCAGAAATTCCTATCAACTGGATCTGTTCATGATCTACCACGGGTAGGACGCGGAAGAACAGGAAGATCGGCTACAAACATCGATGTCATACGAAGAGCGGTGGCGAAAAGCCCAAGACGATCAGTGCGTCGACTTTCAATGGAGAACAACGCATCGCGTACAACTGCTCATCGAATCCTCAGAAAAGTTTCCATATAAAATACAGATAAAACACAAAATGAAGATTACGCATTGGAAACAAACAAACAAACAATCAAACAAACAAACATAGCAAAATTAAACAAAACAGATTTTAAAACGATAACACGTTATATCGTGTTATCACGTCTCAAATGACGAGACTTATTTTACGTTTATAAAAGTGGGTTTTACGGTACGGTAGATATCTGTTACATGTTTGGTATCATAACATTTCTAAAAGTATTATCTACATACTGTGCAATTTTTGTAACAACACTATTAACCCAACGCAAGTTATGGCAAGTTTACAATGTTAAGTTACTTTTGGGACACCCTGTATTTATAAATCAAACTAGTAATCAAATAAAATCGTAGAGAGCGGCATCATGAGTCAATAGACCGTCTCATCTGAGCAAAAACCTATTCGCCTCTATGGAGAAGTCAGAATTATACCTGCCAGAGAGAACACTGCACTAAATTCAAGTAGTACTATATAATATTTCAACATCAGGTAATGGTCACTCTGTACTCCCTCGCAAAACAGAACAAAACAGAACAGAACAATCAAGAAGATGAGAATGTCGGAACTATGCTAATGCGCCTGAAAACTTTTCACGCACATAATGTGTGATTCTACTCTCATTTTGTACCTTCAAAATTTGATAGTCGAAGGAAAAATCTGAAATGCACACCACAAGATAAATGCTTATCGTTCGTATCTGTACAATGTAACTAACAGAGGCCCACAGTCAAGTTTGTGAGGGCAGGATTGTAGGGATTTGTTTAATAAATAGAAATGCCTAATGTTTTACCCAAGTATGCTGGTTGTAATAAAAAGCTAGGTTCAATTACGTATGTGAGGATCAAATTATTTTACAAACAAGTTCTTTTAAGGAAAAACCAATCTACCATTTCATTTTACTTCATTTTACTTTTCGTAATTTATTCCAAGCGATGCTTCTATTTCGATCACTTACGTGTATTGTTTCAAAAGTTATAGCAGAATATTGGAGTTTGATTTTTATTATTTCATGAGCATCAAAATATATCACGGTTAAAGCTGATCTAGTATATATAATAAATACTTTATAATAAATACAACGTGTTTATAAAATAAAATGCCAGAAAAGGTACCTCTTTAGAATACATTGTGCTGCCTGTAGGTATATGTGAGATATATTTACTACTTCTGTTTTTAAAACTTTATATAAATAAAGACTGGTACCAGGTCAGAAAACCAACGAGCATAAAATTAATGCAAAGTTCACCGACAAAGAAAAATGTGGCTTAAAACAATGTATTAAACAACATGCTGTAACCCAGCGTGACAGCATGCTCATTATTATTACGCTACCTACATTCAGGGACAAAACCATATACCTCATACATAAAAGGAAAGTGCCAAAAATTATTTGTTTTTGAAACAATGAACGTTAAAGGCTATTGTTGGAATTTAAAAATCATTAATAGTTTCATATCATAAAATGAAGACCTGAGCGCAAGAAGACCGTAAGTCCACTTGGCCCCTCAACATGTATACACTCAAGTTGCGTATAGTTTCGTATAGGTTGGTAATGTAATGTTTTATACATGTTCAGGGGCTAAAACAAATCTTTCACAACCTTTCATGATGTTTTCACCCTGGAACATGTATTTTAAAAACACTATAAAACCCTAAGAAACTATACATAACTTGAGTGTATGCATATTGAGGGGCCAAGTGGACTTACGGTAGTCTTGCGCTTAGGTCTTCAAATATATTCCGCTAATTTACTAAGTCAGGTATCACCCGCATGCGTGGCGTGTTGTTGTATGCACATTTTGACACTGTGTGTCCTCTGAGGTTTTACACTCTGTAACAATATTTCCATAAAACATTATGATGACTTATTTATCGACAAAGAATATAATGTTGACGCATCATTCCACAAAAAATATCGCGCACTTTCCCAGAAATTTTAATTTTCACCTTCTCTAAGGAACATACACGACACTACTTTATGTCTTCCGTGAGTTGACGCACAAGATACATAAATGTTTTCCTACTAAATCCCATGGTGACTAAACAAATTAACGATGAGTAGATGACGTATCGCTAAAATTAGAGAGTGTCTCACAAAAAATATAAATAAAACAAAAATAAGCGTACTATCCAAATGCTTCAATTGGTAGAAAATCAACGTTTTACACACTTTCCCCAGAAATGTTCATCTCTTAGGAACATACACGACACTGCTTTATTAAAGGGGGGTCCGGCAATCACAACATTATGCCTTATATGTTAGAAAAATAATTATCAAGCACGAATTACTCCAGCGAAATCAATCGATAAAGTCTAGTCCATCCTCCACATTGAATGGTGGGCTGCACCTATGCCCAAATATGACACTTGCCAATTAATAATCCTCCATTTGAAATCCGCTGACTCTCTCCACTGACCAAAGTTATGGACATATTTGGGATTTGTTTTTGCTGTTATCTGTCATCTACATATCAGGGAGGTACGACCATTCGCAGATGCCCCACCTACTCAGTTTTTTAACCTACATGTAATGTATACATTATTCTTGATTGTCAGCAAGTAGAAAAGATATCCGTTAAGTCGTTTAGTTTTAACGCCCTAGAGAGTGGTCCACAAAAGTTGCAGAGGGAATTTTGCAGGCCATGACGTGCCCTTCCATACTAAAATTCAAAAGTACGAATATTTCCAAACATCTGAAATTAGCTAAAAATTTAGGACATGTTACAAAACTATATGTTCTAGAATTTCCGAGAGTACAAAAAATATTGGCCGGTTAGTTTTCACACAGTGACGTTAACTAGGCAATGCCCTATACCTAGCTCTAACATACACTGTCTGTAGAGGTCACACGTGGTGAGGTCACAATTGTGAGAGCACTGTGTATTGTTTATAGGAAAATGGACAGTAACTGCAGCATGAGTCACTGAAATGGGCTTATGGGCATTTAAAGACTACTCAATGTTGTATTTGAAAGAAGCAGGCTTTTTAATAAACATAAAATCTGACATGTACTAATCATTTTGTACAGCCTGTATCTTATTTGCAATACATTACCCAGTTTTAATAAAAATCCCGACTACGTTGCAAACATGAAGTTGGATAACGTATCTCCAAAATAAATCTAACCATCACTTTTTATAGTACACAACGGGAAAACAGTAAAATTATAAAATATTCACATATCATCATTATATACATTCTTGTTCCCATTTCAATTCACTCACTAATTTCTGCAAACGATTGCCTTTTTGATTAACTGCACAATTCATTGAATGTTCTTGAACATGCATATATAATCATTTTACATGCCAGTTTATAAGAGCATTCACGATCTATTTAACCTCAGGATATAATGCTTGCGCTACGAGGCAAAGATACACTTAAACATTCATTGATCTTTGCCCTGCAAGGCTTCATTCCTTCCCCAAAATGCGCGCCGTTGTAATTATTTTCTCATAAGTAGGCAAAGAGGATGTGGAAAACACGTACGTGATTTGCTGTATCACCGGATTGCTACACTCGCGGTTTAAAGTAAGAATATTGACGATAGGATTACGTGCTTTCAGCTATATGTAGTACCTCGGGCATGGGCCATTATAGAGATGGTAGCATTATTACCTGTTGAATGCAGAATCTGAAACGGTTTCTTGCCAGGAAATGGTGGTTGCTTGAGCAGTTCGAACAAATATCTCAAAATATAGGGCATCGTGCTGTTGGCATTGAAATAAGAGCAAACATAATGTTATGCTTTTTAACGTATGCTTATTTTTTTTAATTTGCCAACAGCTTTATTTAATTGGAATTTCATGGAATTGGTATCAGTCGAACTTCCATTTATTTCTTGTTTTTAAATGTATATTGTAAACTGAAATTCTGAAAAAAAAACTTTTTTTACGGACATTACTTTTTAAACATCTTAAAATAAAATTCTTCTGTCAATAAAAAAAACGTGGTCTAAACCATCCAATCTACATGCATCCAATCATGGAATGTAGCACAGTGCCCCATTTGTAGAAACAGGTTGATGTTATCTCCCGTATTCGCTACCTAATGAGCAACATTGTTGCCATGAGATGCTGATACCCATAGTACTAGACAATACCGTTAGAGCGTGCTAATTACTATTTTTGACACTACCTACATATCGGTGACCAAACCATGCAAGTAAGAGACGCGCAACAAAGAATGTGGTTCGCATTTGAAAAATCTTGAATAGTAAGATCATTATCAATTTATCATTTCATACAATTTCATTTGTCGGTTGCCAAATCAGATGTCACCAGCATACGTGTTGTATACACTATGTACGGTTTTAAGCTCTTATTTTTAGACTAAAACTGATGACTTAGTGTACTGACGGAGAATACTCGTTGAGGTATCAAGCCAAAGAATACGTTACACACTTTCCTAGAAATATTCTTTTTCACGATCTCTTAGGAACATATCAATACTGCTGTATGTCTTCCGGGATCTTGTGCATTATATACGTCAATGTTTTGCTAAACTAATCCCATAGTGACTTAACAAATTAAATATTAAAGACATAGCTAATGATGTAACGCTAAACTTAACGCTGATGTAACGCTGAACTACAAACTATCTCACAAAAATATCTTTTGGGTTATTCGAAGGAGATAATATATAGCCAAGTTTGCAAAACAATGAATACAACACAATACAAAGAAGCAAGAAACCCAGAAGCCCAGAAAATAAGCAATTTGAATTGGAAAATAAACTGTTGAAAGGGGGGTTGAAATATGTTTGGTCAACATTCAATGCTGCACAATGTTCTCATAACGTGGGTATACAATTTAGAATAGCAAGTGACAGTCTTGCAACTGCCGTCTGGACTAGTACCAAGTAACGTCACTTGGTATATTGAAATCAAGCGAGTGATACGTCTCTCAGAAATAGGATTCACAACGAGTGAAAAACGACCCGTTTTCACCAGCGTATAATGAAATGATCAATCGAAGGTACGTTTGCTCGACGTTTATTTTAAATAATATAGACCAATGATATCGATGGCATACATAATTATCCAGATTTAAGTTCTCAAAATTCCACCATTGTATACTTGTGTGATGGAGAAAGTTTTATATCTCAAAATGAACATAATGCAGGCTGGTGTTACAGAACCGTGTCGCCTAGGAAATGGTGGCATATGCGATCAATGTGGTGATCTATTTATTTCTCGTCCTAAGAAGGGTGAGGGATTCTGGGATATGTTCCATCCAAATGGCAAAACAATTAACACCAAATGGCTTGGCATAATCATGTGATCACTCTTAGCATTCAGAGAAGATATCTTATAATTGAAGACCGAATAAAAGCGACTAGTTTGCGTCTGACGATAGGTCAAAGGCGCGACGTGATTGGTTGCTGATCTGCGCAGTGCAGCGTTTTTGGTCTAGTTGACAGGACGTCATACGCAAAAAAGTCTTTTTAATTTGGTCTTCAATTATACATTTCTCTGAATCATTTGCAATATTTTTGGACTTATTTTTGTATCACTGGAGAGAGGTGATTTTAAGCTCCTTCGTGATAATTTGTTGCAATGTGCTTCAGCAGAACAAGGGTTAGTTTTTGATTGTGGCGCATGACCTAATTCACTATACTCACGCATTAGTTCATTCATCACGATTTTCACAAGTCAGTGATCTACACTTCACGATTTTGGTCGAGCATTTTTATAATATGATTATTTCTTTGCACCTTTGAACAGAAACAAGAAGAGTTGCTTTAGTCTGAGTAAAAGTAGGATGGTCGTGATTGTAAATGCAGTAAAGCATTAAATTAATACACGCTTGCTTCTACTATATGTTAGGGTAGCTTTAATTATGATGCAGTCCATTTATTATGAACTTCGAGAGAATCTTTGAAACACTGCAGGATGTATCAAAATGATCAGTACCCATCAGTTTCTTATGATTAATGTCAACAATGGACAATGGTTATTTCAAAAACGTTTGAAAACGTTTTGAAATTATAAATTATAGTCATTTGAAATGCATACAAGAATCACGTTGAGCCATTCATTTTGATGATAATCCAATTTAACAAATGGGAAATCCTTAGCTACATTGTATTAATAAAGTAGGATAATATCGGTCCAAAATAAACCTACCATCACTTTATAAAAAACAAGAGGAAAACACACACATTTAATATTCACAGATAGAACATCGTCATCAACTACAACATTGTTCTCATTTCTTTTCACTGGTGGCCTAATTTCTTCAAACGATTGCCTTTTTTATTAGCTATATAGTATTCCAATGCATTCAATGTTCTTTAATATGCATGATATTATTACACGCTGGTTATAAGAACATTTCACGATCTATTTAACCTGAGGATATCCCGCCTGTGCTACGAGGCAAAGGTACACTTAAACATTCACTGATCTTTGCCCTGGAATATTTTATTCCTTCCCTCAAATGAGCGCCGTTGCAATTATTGTATCATACGTAGGTAAAGATAATGTAGGAGAACATGTACGTGATTTGCTGCATCACCGGATTGCTACACTCGCGGTTGTAAGTAAGAATATTGATGATAGGATTACGTGCTTTCAGCTATATGTAGTTCTCCCAGGCACAGACCATTATAGAGACGGTAGTGTTATTACCCGTTGAATGCAAAATCTGAAACAGTTTCTTGTAAGGAAATGTTGGTTGCTTGACATCTTTGAATGCAGACCTCAATTCCTGAAAAAATAGGCCATCGTGCTATTGGCGTGAAATTGAAGCAAGCAAAAAATAATGTTGTACTTTCTAAAAAACATAAGTAACGGTTTGTATTATATCATAATCTGGGTTAAAAGAAACGAGCTTTTATTAGGCATAGATAAAATGAGACATTTGAACATTTTGTACGCATGACAGTCTCGTTCACCTAGCTTCACCTGCGCGATGTCTGATCATTGGGTTTGGTTTCATTAACACAATGTAAATACATAATAATGCAAATTCTTATTATTAAATAACTTAACCTGTACTCATTACGTCAACGTGTCATTGTTTTCTTGGAAGATATTGTGAATGTTAAAATCAGAATGTCAATGCTGTTGTTAAAATATTGAATTTCATTTTATCGCTCTCTTGCCTGGATGATAATCTGATATTTGATTAAAATGTTTAGTTATTCAGTTGCTATCTTATTCGGTCTTAAAATAATGATTTTTAGATTTTCAGCTTCATTCCATAATATGTCCACCACAGCACGTAAGAAGAGTTTTTGGGGATGTTTGTATTTGCTTGGTGATATTATTGTAATATTGATACGTATTCAATGCATAAGGGAATGGAATTAAATGTTCTATTTGTAACAAATTAGGACACATGCTCTTATTGCTCTGTGTTGTTGTACCCCGGGTCAATAACGAGTGTGCTTTTCATGATCACTATTTGACTCTCGGCGTTACTAGGAGTCGGATCAGGTAAAACTTCAGGTTTGAATGGCATTCACATTTCAACGAACGGGTACTGGATAACGTTTTATACGTTCGTATATCACACTGAACATATTCAGTCAACAAAAATCAATGTATATATAATGCAGGCTGGGGTTACCGAACCGTGTCGCATAAACTATTATGCAATCAATGTGACGATCTATTTATTCCTCGTCCTTAGAGGTGAGAGGGATGCTGGGATGTTCGATACAAATTGTAAAACAATAAACACCAAATGGCTTGGAATAATCATATGACCACTCTTAGCACTCAGAGAAGATATCTTACACTTCTGATTTCTCTGAATCATTTGTAACATTTTTGGACTTGTTTTTGTATCACTGGGGAGAGGCGATTCATGTTGTAATAAGCTCCTTCGTGAGAATTTGTTGCAATGTGCTTCAGCAGAACAAGGGTTAGTTTTTTTATTGTTGTGCATGATCTAATTCACTATATACTCACGCATAAGTTCATTCTTCACGATTTTCACAAGTCAGTGATCTACACTTTACGAGTTGCTTTTGTCTTAGTAAAAAGAGGAGGGCCGTGATTGTAAATGCAGTAAAGCATTAAATCAATACAAGCCTGCTACTACTATATGTTAGGGTGAGTTTTAATCATTATGTAGTATATTGATTACGGAGTGTTCAGAAATACTTTGGTTTGGGGCTGGAACCATTTTTTTTTTTTCATGTTAGGATTTTTTACCCCGACCTCTTCGTGAACCAAAAACTTTTTGACCCCCTCTTAATGGACCTAAAACTTTTTGATCCCCCTCATACTAGGTACAAATATTTTAACCCCCCTCCCCCATTGCAATGTGCCATTCTATATCAAAGGACAGAGGAAACATATTAATGATACTTAAATTGTAAAATTTGTATTCATGTGTCATTAATATAACTGGAATTGTGGAAATCTTTATCATTTTGTAAAGTAGTAGTTCATAAGCACGTTTGTCATGTTTATGCAACCCCGGGATGCAATCGAGTATTAATAAACCATCCATTTATGATTGGAATCAATGGCGGCAGCCCGGGCGGCAGAAGCAATATATTTTAGGGGATTGGGGGACGAGTATATTTTGTTCTTGACTTGTTGTTGCCCATGAAGCGTGTGAAAAACTTCAATTTCATGCTATTTTAGCCCGAAATAAAGGTGCGTTTTGCTATTTGATGGTCCAGTTCACGCGAAGCGCAAACGTTTGCAATTTTAGCAATTTCATCCTATTTGGGCCCAAAACATGGTGCTTTTTGACATGCTAAAAAGATGCACAGGGCAATTATTGCTTATTATTTTTTCTTCTATTAGGATTTTTAAGGGGATGCCAAGGAAAAAATAGAGGGGACGTGTACCCCCGTTCTCGCACTTCGGAGTCCGCCGCCTATGATTGAAAAGCCATATGATTTTTAAAATTTAAAAATTCTAAAGTATGTATACCGTATATAGGGCGTAATGGTCAAAATACAGTGATAAACATGAAACATTATTGTAAAATGTCAACACTAAAGAAGAACAAAGATATTGCAGCTTTTTAGTGATTTAAAGAGCACACCTAAATGCACTGACACATAGCTCAAATCACATGCAATTTTAACGCTACATATCGTCAGCCTACTGCGCTAATTGCCTAAGTCATTTTTTGTAATTTTGAGAACAAAGAACAAAATGTGGTTCAATCATGCATCAGTTACCTAATCACTCTAATTATTTCAGATTATTCCCTTTCATTTGTATCATTATCATTCGTTTTCGTGTAAAGATTGGTGAATAAATATATTTAAATGCATAATTGAACCATATTCATATTTTGTACTTTGTTCTCAAAATTACAAAAACATGACTTAGGCAATTAGCGTAGCAGGCTAACGATATATAATTCTGACTATTGAATGATTGTTAAAAATACATAAAGTACCTGATCAATTACTCTTCTGGTTTGATTGGAACATTTGCGCATCTCAGGTTATCTTGTATTTCTTGCTTCAGGATTTATATTACTTAAGTTTTTCACCCCAACTCTACATGCCAAAAACTTTTAACCCCCTGTTCATACACCCAAAACTTTTTACCCCCCCATTTAGAACTTTAAAAATTTTATAACCCCCCCATATATATTCCAGCCCCCACTCCCACCAAGTATTTCTGAACACTCCCTTATGAAATTCAAGAGAACAGTGAAAACACTACACGATGTATCAAAATGATCAGTAGTTTTTTTCAGTACTCATAAATTTCTTAAGCTTAAGCACAAAGGACAATGGTTATCATCTATAAAGCTATCAAACTTTCCATGGTAGAGACAAGACCATGTTGAGTTTTTCTTCCCAAAATGATATGAATCTGGAAAGTTCACACAAATTCACAAGCAAGAAAGATTCCACGTTGCCATGGTTACACTGACATGACTTGGTATGTTGAGTCATATACATGTGCAGTAGAGGAACTCTCTATGTCAATGGAAATGGAATCACTTTTAAAATGACTTTTTTTTTGCAGCCAAAATAATTGGCTTTATACTAAATATAGATACGTAAGTTTTGAGAATAAGTAAGCTTGTAATTTTAGAACTAGATAAAGATGGATTTATATAAAGTGGGGGCAAATACCAAACATTGTTGGGTATAGAATAACGTGCGCGTACGCTATTCCTTTATGTTTCGTAAGCGTGGTAAGCACAGTACTTGGTAGTTGTACTGGCCGTTAAGATTTCACACCACCAAATAGTATTATATGGTTGTGCGCCCTTAATTTCACTTTCAGAAAAACCCATGCATTCTCAATTTAAGCATTAAAATGAGCAGAAATTTGCATAATTTTAGCCAAATTTGGATTGGTCATGATTAGCAATATTAATTCCTGCAAGTGTACCACAGATGGGAGAGATCGAATAACTTTCAATGATTTTAAGCAGCCTTTTCTTTACAGAAACACTGGCATGGTTTTGCCTGTAAAATAGGCAATTCCCGGACATCGTAGACTTCGAGGGCCAGTCGTAAAAAATAATGACGGTCAACCTATATTTTTCCCAGCCAGAGGGATCAGGCAAGGGCTGATTTCAACCATCATAGCTGTCGCTTAAAACTGAGTCGCTCCTGTGAAGAAAAAATGACATTTTCTTAAGGCAAATGTAGCACATATCTCTATGGGACTCTGATTTGGTGGTGGGAGATCTTAAGGTTTCTGGTTTTGAGATAAGATTCAGATATTATTAAACTGATCAAACAGTGTGTTATTGTTGTTGTGTGGGAAAGGTGCCTTGAGTTATTACGGCTCGTAACAATATCTAGGCCTATATTATTAGTATCCCCTTTCGTGACTTACAAAACTTACAAAGCATTTTATCTTGAAAGACCCTCTGCCAATGTTGTAAGTTGTGGCAGCACATCTTTCACTATTTTACTTCCACGGTGCACCCCTCCAAGCTCTTCAACAAAATATGACTAAACTGACTGTTGAATAAATATCATTAATAAAATATTGAATAATAGGCCGATATATGAATAATGACTATACAAAATTAATGACTATAAAAAATTAAATTAAATTAAATTACAAATAGAATTCAAATTAAAAAAAAAAATCAAAACGCAATTAATAATTTAAATTTAAAATCATTAATTTTAATTTTAATTTTAAATTTAATTTCAATTTTAATTTTAATAAAAAATTTTTAATAAATAATAATTTTAATAAATAATAATTTTAATAGATAATAATTTTAATTTAATTTTATGCTTTGTCCATCAGAATAAACCCGCGAACTTAAAATCCACACAACAAAACGAACTGTAATTTGCAAGCAGCCCTTGTGCAAAGCGACTGGAAAACACAACTGTGCAATAAATAAGGTGGCCTAGCGTCACAGTTCGAGCATAGGGACAGCTCAATGTTACGCAAGGGGGAGTGGGAGAGTGACTATTATTGACATAATATTTCGCGTTCTCCTCGCGTCCGCTGAAAATTCTCCCATTGTTTTCCCCTTTTCTCCATTTCAAACTTAACATTCCACCTCATGGTTCAAGTATTTCCCCTTATGTCGCCCGTATTATATGGGACGATAGATCACGACAGAGGCATTACCTTTATTCTCTAAATACACAACCGGAAAAACCCAACTAGTCACATGAACTACAGGTTATCCCAGTCAAGCAAAATGGAGTCTCTAGTAGGAAGTACTTTTAAGGCAAAGGATTTAAGGCAACTTTGATTCGACTTATGCTGCTAAAGATATCGGTAAGTTGAGTGGAGAAATAAAAACTTGGAGGCTTAAGGTGGTACTACAGCCCTTGATAAATTTGTGACTAAAAATAATAACTGGTAACAAAGGTTATGTACATATATAATAGAGGCAAGGAATCCAGTTATTTTATACACTGGAATTTCAGTGAAGCGGTACGTTATTTATGATAAGAAAAGAGGTACCGCTAGAATGAACTACTCTTGAATCATTGAAATTGCAGTATGATTGCAATTTGATTCCTATAATATACATAACTTTTGTTACCAGTGTATAGTTATTTTTTGAGAAAAATGCAAAATTACTAACAAATTTTATCAGGGGTTTTAGTACCACCTTAACGAAAGGTGTTCAATTTGTTATTGAAGAAAATAGTGTATTTGAATAGCAGATTTTTAGTACACTAAAGTGCTCCTCCTCCCCAAGTAATTAGCCTAATATTCTTCTATAGCTTTCTATCGACTTGCTGAAGTCTGGTTTAAAACAACACATCTGTCAATTAAGTGCAAGGAAAATCATGTTTCTGGGAGAAAGTGAGTGATTGGTGGAAGCAGCAACATTTGGGGAGGTGTCTTCTGTGCAAGGATTTTATGTGCAAATCACAAAAATTTCTACTTTTTGCGGCAATTTTTCGCAAAATTGGTTGATTTTCGTTTTACCTATTGACGTATAAACGGTGTGCATATCGCTATTCGTCACGTCTTGTTTGTACATCCTAGCTGCATGAAGCTCCGCCAATTATCATGATAATAATACGATCGGCGAGGTAATGGCATTGTAGGTGCTGAAATGAAATAGCAATTTTCTTCGTTTTACCTCATTTGTTTGGCTCGAAATTAAAAGTAGACAGTGTGATCAGCCCGGGTGATCAGTGGAAATAAACAATTAAATAGGAATCTATTCTTAAGCTAATCACACATTATAACTTAATAACATTATAACATTTTACCTTGATCAAACATTGTGTTTAGTTGTGGATTCTGAAGTGAATTTGGGTAAAAGGTTTTTGGCCTTCCTTGAGTCATTACGGCCGGCTCCTAACACTTCCTTTGAAAAATATGATGAAATGACACAAAGAATTCACGTGTCATTATTGTCATATCCCAGCAAACACAAAACGTTTTCGACATCATTCGCAAAAGGTTATAAAAGGTTGTCAGAAAACGTTTAAATGTCGGGTTATATAAAGGGTACATTAAGAGTATAAAACGTTTTCATAACATTAAATAACATTTGTTGGTAATTTACTGCACAGCAAACACAAATGTTTTACAGAAAACATTTAAATGTTGGGTTATATAAAGGGTATAAAAACGTTTTAATAACATTCCAAAAACATTTGTGAAAACTTGGTACAAATCATTCTAAACAGAATGTTATTTTGGGGTTGAAAAATATTTTGCAAAAAGGTTTGCCCAAAATATTTTAAATAACGTTTTAAAAACGTTTTCACGACATTTATATAACCTGACATTTAAATGTTATTAAAACGTTTTGTAAAAAACATTTTAAGAATATTTCTGTGTTTGCTAGGTGCAAATATTTTAACATAATGTTATTTAAGTGTTGACAAAATATTTGGCCAAAAATGTTTGCAAAAATAGTTTACAATGACATTTCGAAAACATTTAAAAATATTGTTGTAGTGTGTTTTCATAGAAAACGTTTTCAAACGATTTCATGACCTTTATATAACCCGACATTTTAATGTTATTAAAACGTTTTTACCTAAACCAAAACCCAAAATATAATTTACTTCAAACGTTTTAAAAACGTTTTTGTGTTTGCTCGGATTCTAGCATCTTCTAGGATATATTAATACTGCAAGCGGCAATCAAGACAGTTGTTGTTACATATTTCCCTTTCACAATACATCAAACTACAATGCTAGGTTTAGGAAGATTATGTGATGTTAATATTTTTATTATATGTACTAACTTACTCATTTTTCGTACATATCTTATAACTTAAAGGTCCATTCAGGGATCCCATCGTAAGTGTAAAAAAAATCAAATTGTTTATAAATTGCCTAAAAGTGAAGGGTATTTTGAAATAAAAAAATGGCAAAATACGAAAAAAAACGAAAAAAACCCCAACAGTATTGATTAGCCTACACTGGCTATCCAGGCTTGTGACTTATTTAGCATGAGCTTGGAACGGCCCATGGATTTCCCATGGATCAGCATGTGTCCCTCACGGACCAACCTGGGTGAACAAATAAACAAACAAAAAACAAACAAACAGACAATGTTGAAGGTACTGGTTTGAGAGCCGACCAGAAGTGATTCATTTATCAAAGCACGGACAATAGCTCGCTCCATGGCAATCAATTGATGCACGGGACGATTCAACGTTCACTTGATGAACGGGTATCATGGCTTAAAGCACAATATTCAATTATGCAAATAAATTATCGTCACAAGACTACTTAAAGGCCCGGTCACACTATGACGAATAGGGGTAAACGGCAAGCGACGTTAAGCTGCGAATTGCAATTTGGAATTTACCGTAACTCATCGTGTGTTGCCGTTAGTTGTCGCTGACGAATCCGTTAGCGACCGCAGACGGCCGAAATTATTCGTCGCGTTCGTCGGCAAATTTTCAACATGTTAAAAATTTTATGACGGCAAAAGAAGTAGTTGTGATTCCGTTCAGATTTCGTTGGAGACCGCAACCCTAATTTCATTGACGTTTCCATACCGTGCGAAGCCGTCTTTAGTCGTTTTGAGGTCGTCACAATTTCGTTGGTAGTCGTTGTCAACGACCATTGACGAAAAAACAACGGCAAGTGACGTCACATCTCGAACCCTGACGACACATTGCGGCAAATGACGAAATTGTAACGATCTTGGTGCGACAGTGACTTGCGAATTTTGTGCGGAGGGTGGCGGATGTTGACTGTTGATGGCGGGTCGTTTGCGAGTACCTGCGCCATGGAAACGGTGGTCTGCGATGGGTTACAATTTTTAAACGATGGTCCACGATTTTAAACTTTTTGTGCGATTTTTGACATTTTTTGACGTCAGTTCGATTTCAAAAGACTGTCCGGCACGATGCAATTTTGAAGTTCATATAGAAAGAAATATCAATAATAATAAAAAATATAATATTTTTGATTATTATTGATATTGATATGTTATTATTATTGATATTGATGTTAATATTTTTGATTATTATTGATACTGATATTAATATTTTCATTCTTATTGATATTGATGATAATATTTTTGATCATTATTGATATATTGATGTTAATATATTTGATTATTATTGATATTGATATAATAGTTTGGATTATTATTGATATTGATTTTGATATTTTGATTATTATTGATATTTATATTAATTTTGTATTATTATTGATATGTGTAATATTTTTTGATATTAATATCTTTGATTATAATAATAATCCTCCTCCTAATCCTCAACCACCCTTGGCACATTTCATGCCAAACGTCATAAGAAAATATTAAAAATTATTTTAAACAGGTTAAAAACATGAGTAATATAGAATAAATTAGCCTCAATTTAAGACCTGATTGAATCTTCTAAGTGAAGGAATACTCAAAAGACAGTGTTTTGAAATCCAAGCTGCACTTCAAAATGTAACAAAACCACCTTTTGGGGTACCCCAGTATATGACACAGGATCTATTACTGATATTTATGTTAATTTTTTTAAATTATTATTGATATGTGTAATATTTTTTATTATTATTGATATTGATGTTAATATTTTTGATTATTATTGATATAGATATTAAGTGTTTGGATTGTTATTGATATTGATTTTAATATTTTTGATTATTGTTGATATTGATGTTAATACGGTATTAATATTTTGATTATTATTGATATTGATATTTTTGAGTGGATGACCAGAACGTTGTGAAGAGTGGGAACACCAAAGTGGACTATACAACCCGCATGCTCTGATGTCGGCCGCTGAGTCACGTCATAAATTAAAATAAATAAATTTTGATATTTATACAGCACGTTTCGCATGTATCAAAGCGCTTTACATTTATTCCGCTGTCATTACAACATGTCAGCTGCCATACAATGCCTAAGGCATGCTCATACCTTTGGGCGGCGCTTAATGGACAATATTCCTAACAGCTCCCCATATCACCCCTGGGTAGAGAGAGGCAAGTGAGGTAAAGCGCCTTGCCCAAGTGCACAACACGATGGCACCGCCGGGGCTCGTACTCGCAACACTCCGATTGCGAGGTAGAGCATGTACCGCTTCGCCACCGTGCCCGCATCATCATCGCCGCAATCCACCGTCAGCTGCCGTTCCTTGCCGCAAGCAAATCCGCTGCCAGCCGTCTGACCTCGTTGCTTGTTGTCAGGCTCCGTTGAGACAATGTTACTCGCCGCCCAGACAACGTCCGGTTTTGGTCGCTAGTCTCCGTTTCCTGCAGCAGCCTTTCGTCCCTTGCCGTCGTGTTGTCGCTGAAGGTCGTTCCCACTCGTCAGCGAATATTGTTTTTCCTCTTTTTGTCGTCGCTTTGCCGTCAACATTTTGTGATTTTCACGTTCGTCACCTTTCGTTGCTTATCGTCCGTCATAGTGTGACCGGGCCTTAAAGCAGAGAAATTATAGATTCGTGTGAAAATGTCTTCTATTGTCTTACCTCAGCTTAACCACTTGCAGTCTATGTCTGTGACACTAAAAAAGGTTCCAAAACTTCAATTTTATAATTTTTATAATCCTCCGATGAGTAAATCACTGCATGGGCCTTTAAATCTCTAATCCATTTGTTACTTGTTATTTCAACAGTTTGGCGTCCCCAGCTTTTGAAGATGGCTGCTCCTATCAATCAAATCAAGCAAAGTGATTTGAAATTTGTGAAGCAAATAGGAGAAGGGGGCTTCAGTTCAGTTTATCAGATGACGTGGATACATCCATCTTTAGGTCCTATACAAATAGCTGCTAAGAAGTTGATAAAGCGGGATGTCAAAGAGCTGGATATTATGTCTGGCCTTGATCATCCCAATATAGTGAAGCTCATTGGTGTAGTTGATGAACAAATGGAATTCATGTTGATTCTAGAGCTATGTGATAGAGGTTCCCTGAGATCCTATCTCAAAGAACTTAATGGTGGACGTCTCCCTGATAAGCAATTTTATGACTGGGCGGAGCAAGCAGCTAGACCCCTAGAGTATCTAAGACAAATACATTTGGTGCACAAAGATGTTAAATCTCCCAATTACATGATAACAGCAGAAAATAACTTGAAACTAGGTGATTTCGGAATATCTAAGAACCTTGAACATACCATTAGCCATGCTACTGATTCTGCATCATGGCGCTGGATGGCTCCAGAACTAGCAGAAGGCATACTATCTCCTAAATACGACATATTCGGGTACGGAATGGTGCTGTGGGAAATGCGGACAGGAATGCTTCCATTCCAAGGCCTGGAGTCACAAGTTGTTGTCATGAGAGTATGTTATGAGAATGAACGCCTTCCCATTCCAGAACACTGCCCTCCAACAATTAAAGAATTGATGAAGCAATGCTGGGAAGCCAATTGGAGAATGCGTCCTAACATAAAGGAAGTGATATCTGTGGTAAGGTTGTTTTTTTTTGGAGGGGAGGGGGCAAGATTTATATCACAAAGGAAAGCAATAATTTTCATTTTTTCAGTAAATGTCATAAGTAAACTATAACTAGAACCGCTGTTATGTGAGACCACGAACACAGCCGTAATGTGACCCCATTATGACCTTCGACCCAAAAATCTCAGAACACCCCATAGATATTGGCTAATATCAATGCATGTGTGCACATGGTATCACTCTGCTATGTTATTTGCGCCATTAGAGGAATTTTCAAGGAGTTTCATTTTGGACCGGAAGTGACCCCTCAATGACATTTGACCCCAAATAAAACATACCATATAAACATTGTGTAACAACTATTCGGTGTTAACATTCCGTTACTGTGCTTTGTTTTTCCTGGCCAATAAAAAATTATTGACGGTATTTCTTTTTAGCCTGGAAGTGACCCTTAATGACCTTTGATCCCAAATAAAAAAATATCACGTATACACTGGGTAACAGTAATTCATATGTGAACATACCGTCACTGTATTATGTTTTTCTTGGTTATTAAAAACATTATAAGATATTTTGTTTAACCCCGGAAGTGACCCCTTAATAACCTCTGACCCCAAATAAAAAATACCACATATAAACTGGGTAGCCACAATTCATGTGAACATACCGTTACTGAACTATATTTTTTTAGCTAATAAAATGTTTAAAGGTATTTCGTTTTATACCGGAAATGACCCCTTAATGACCTTTGACCCCGAATAAAAAATACCACATACACATTAGGTAACCACTATTTATGTGTGAAGGTATTTGGTTTTATACCGGAAGTGACGCCTTAATGACCTTTGACCCCAAATATGTGAAGACCATATAGACAATGGGTAATAGCAATGACCCCTTAATGACCTTTGACCCCAAATCTGTGTATACCCTGACCCCAAATCTGTGTATACCCCATAGATACTTGGTAATAACAATACATGTGTGCAAGTGGCGTCACTGCCCTCGCGTCACGACTGTGTTATGCTTGGTATTGTATATTTTTTTAAACCCTGGTGTTAAACGTATGTGTGAAATTCATGCTTCTTGTGTAAAATTTTTATACTCACAGGCTTCAAGTTGCCGCGCAAACTTTTTTGGGGTCAACGTTTTTGCTTTTCAAAGTAACATATTTCGCTAACCAAAGATATTTCCCAACTTTCTAAAGCACATCATATCAAGCTATATGTCATAGTTTTGTCAGAATTTCGGTTTTGAGTTCACCAATTTTTAATTCCGACTACCAATTTTGACAAAATCAACACACGAATGTACCCATGGATGGATTATTTCTGCTGGTTATGTTTAAAATGAAGTACTGGTTGAACATTTTGGCAGTCGCAAGTGGAGAAAGGTGAAATCAAACGTAAATTCTGACCAAACTATAATATATAGAACTACACGATGTGCCTTACAGAGGTGGGAAATATCTTTCTTCAGCAAACTATATTAGTTTGAAGCGCTTTAAAATGAATTCCGAAAAAAGCTCGCGGGCGAACTTAAGGCCTATACGAATAAAAATATCACACTAAAAGACACAATTTCATGCATTATTTTAACACCAGGATTGTTTTAATGTATCGAAAGCTTATATCCAAGCACTACGAGGCTGGTCAATAAGTTCCCGTAACTATGGTGTATCTCCGCTCATGCATAACTTGGATGACTGTTACTTACGCTAAATATAAGTTTGTACTTTCGTCTTTCAAAACAAATATGTATTAGCGATGCTGAACACTTGATTACGTAATGGCATTAGCATAAACACAATAGCGCATGGACAATGCCTGATTTATGGTGAAAAGTAGTCAAGAAAATCTCGCGCCAAATTAAGGCATTGTTACATAATTCCAAATATCTCGAGAATTAAAGTATGGAATCTGGCGCGGTTTTTGTAGACCGATAACATAGAAATGATGCTGTACTCTTTTTAGATACATACCATTTTTATTAAAGGAAAGGGATCGTGTTGAATATCTCCAATTTTGAGTAGGCTTTATCACCCATTGTTCTTAACATAATTAGAGATAGAAAGATTAATCGGTGACAAAATTTAATCAATGGTACCTGGTTTGATTGGGTATCTACTGATTATTAAAAAGGGAGGTCCCAGTGGTGAAATCACAAACATTTCTTTCTTACTGAACCCTTGTTTTCAAAAGGTCTTGTTTTTGTAATCAAAGTAGCACAACATAGAGAGGCTCTGGATTGAATAAGAAATTTGAAAGATATTTTAATTTTAGCATAAGATTTGGTATAGCAATTCACTCACACAGCTACTGGTCCGCAAACCCTGTATTAGTCATGGTGTACCTTCAGAGCAACAGATTAGCAGTAGATGCATTCGTCGCCATCTTGTCACATGAGCTTCCGGATGTGACGGAGTTTTTGGATCACATCTCATTAACCCCTGACCTAGTCCAAAATCTGAGATTATTATGGGATAGACAAAAGAAAGAAATATTACTTTTTTCATACATTTTTGGTACTTTCAATCATGCATACCATCAACGCGTGCGCATAATTATTTTTATTTTTATTGCAACAAATTCTATTGTCCTGACTATGATCTCTCATACCATACCAATAATCATATTTGTTTTTGTTTTATTTTGGAGATAATTTGGATTCTTTCTTCTACCGTGTGGGCTCTTTTCTCGCGATTTTCACATCATTTTTGTTTGTCGATAAGGCCTATTTTTGGTGTAGTTCAACGGCCCCTTTCCTCATCTGTTAACGGATACATTTCTTCTTTCACAATTATCAATTAAATATACTCAGATTACCTCATACCAAAAATAAGGCTTGTAAACTGCTTTGGTCCTTACTTCTGCTTTTTTTTATTACGCGTTCCTCAATTACAATTAAAATTTTCCGCCAATGTTGACAATTGTCAGTGTACATATAGCAATGACTTTATGCAAATGAGATTACATAATTAAAGGTACTCTGATACTAATTGTTGTGTGTTTTGAAAGACAAAGGTACAAACTTTATTGATCGTAAGTAACAGTCATCTAAGTCATGCATGAGCGGAGATAAATAATGGTTGCGGGATATTATTGACCAACCCTCGTATGTTTTTAACTGACATTTCTGAAGGAAAAAATTGCTTTTTATTTAACTGAGAAAATTAATTTCATAGCAAAAGGTGTATCTCTGAATTGTGCTTATTTTAACATGTATCGATCGACTTTTATCGCGACTATGCATAACAAAAGAACTGGTGACCATCGTCCTGAGTGTAAAGTTAAGTTAAGTTTTCTAGTCTTTTTGATAGTGTATTTTTTAAATATTGTATTATGACATAATATTTTGTCATAGTCATCTTTTCATGTCTTGTATGCGCATTGAGTGGTAAAAATATGTTTACCCAGATGCGTTTCTTTAAGTACGTCATATTTATTATTACTGTTCACGAACACTGCACTCGGGTTTTTTCTGTTCTATATATATGAACTTGACAAAAATGAATACTACAACATGGAGCAATTTTTTCCAATACCAATAAATAATACAATGAAAATACTGAGATTGTTATTTTGTAATCAAAATTTCTAGTAGGCTTACATGTTAAAACTCAAATAGTCAAGAGTAATATTAAATATTTGACAAAATAAACATTTTCAGAAATAAATATATTTTATAGAATATTATTTCAATTTTATTTCATTACAGATTACAGCAACAGCAGCATCTCAAGAAGCACCACCAACAGCACCAGTAGGGCAGTGGGATGATTTAACAGCACCACCAATACCACCAAAAGCAACAACAGCACCAGTAGGGCAGTTGGACGATTTAATAGCACCACCAATACCACCAAAACTACCAAAACTACCAAAACCACCAAAACCACCAGGAAGACAGTGGAATGATAGCGATGATGTGTATGAATTTTACCCAGATCACTTAAAACTGCAACTTCCAACACCACCACCTTGGTTCTTTCACAAAATCTCTAGAGGCCATGCGGAGCAAATCCTCCCTACAGAACTCCGACCAGGGTGACTTGCTTATTCGAGCCAGCGAATCGTATCCTGGGGAGTACTCGCTCTCAGTGAGGGTGGATATGGAAGAGAGTGGAATGGTCGTCCAACATTATCGATTCCGCCGGGAAAGTAATACATATAACTTGCTTATCTATGAGCAGCAACCACAACTGCCCACAATGTACGAGTTAATAATGTACTTCATTGATAGAAGTGGTGGCAACTTAAAACCTCTACAAACCAGAGACCTCAAAGTTCACTGACTACCAGATAATTTATAATGAGCGTAGGTGGTGAATATGCTATTAATATTATGCTTCAGTTAGACCAAAGAGGGTGTCATTATTAGCCAGTTAACAGTTTTAACCGGGGTTATATAATGGAAGTCCTGAAAAGGGTACCATTCCTCAACCATTACAAGACGGTGTACAACAGAATGATTTTACACGGTTAAACTGTGAATTTCGACCACAGAGCACAATAGTTGCAAGAAACGGTGTATCCTTCGTGTAAGACGCAAATATTTTGTCCAAGAATAGCCGTAATAGCGTGGCATACTCTTAAGTCCTTCATCTTTCTCTCCAAAATCTCCAGTGGCTCCTTGCATTCTGAGTCCGCTTTGTTTTCAAAAACTCCCCTGGCATCTGGGGGATACTCTAACATGAAATCGATATAAATGTATTAAGGCTGAGACTTTTGCTGTAAGGGGCAATGGGGCATTCGGTGATAGAAAAGTGTTTAAAAATATGGGGCTTTGGGTGAGAGCAAAAAAAGGTTTAAAAAAACCGTTGAAAATTGAATGTCTTTTCTAAATGGATTCAAATGACTTTATGGTTTACAAATAAATAAGATGTGCTTCGCGAATGGAGTGTTCCGCAGCCAGTGGAAGTGAGCTTCAGTTATCCCAGTCTATAGGATGGATTTGAAGTCCAACCAATCCATGTACCGCCCCAACTCTCTTTCTTAGTAACAGTAAGGTGATAGAGGCAGTGGTACAAAAGCACCTTCAGGGGTATACCTGTTGCAGCACCATCTTATATCTTCGATCATCATACAATATAATGAGGGACAAAGATAAAAAGGCTAGTTCGCGTCTTACGTGAGGGCAAAGGCGCGCCGTGATTGGTTGCCGACCTGCGCAGTACGGCATTTTCTATCTAGTTGTAAGAATTTCGGACGCAAACTAGTCTTTTTTATCTCTGTCTTTCATTAGAGTACAGCAGATGTCCTTTTAGATTTGTCGAAAGCCTTTGATATTATTAATCGTTTGATATCAACTTTATCACTATGGTGTTAGAGGTATAACCGCAGTAAATGGCAATTTCTTCCCTGAAAACAGGTGGATAAATTCATTGATTTAGTTGCAGACGCAATGTACTAGCATAATATTATTTGAAAGCCAATAACATTTACTGTTGAAAATAAATCTGTTAAATAAAAGGTCCGCTCGCAGTAAATGGCCATTCTGTCCTCTGGTCGAGTACAGCAGCCATTAAAATGTGGCAATAATTCGAAGATACTTTCTTACAATGTTTCGTGATTCTAAAGTAGGGCATATTCTATTACTCATTTAAATAGGAGGAGTTGGAAAACGCTCGGAAGAACTTGGCATTCACATAAATTGTGTGATTTTGTGATTTTTTTTTATTTTACATTTTGAATTGAATTTTGATATGAATCAGAAAGGTTAAAATCCGGAAATGATTACTTATCAAATTATCTGCATATTGTTTTTAGTAAATAGAAATGCCTAATGGTTTACCCAAGTAGGCTGGGTGTTATCAAATGCTATGTTCATATTACGTATGCCAGGATCAAACTATTTTAGAAACAAGTACTTTTAAGCAATAACTAGTTACTTACTTAGTTAGTTAGTTAGGTAGCTAGCTAGCTAGCTAGCTAGTCAGTCAGTCAGTCAGTCAGTCAGTCAGTCAGTCAGTCAGTCAGTCAGTCAGTCAGTCAGTTAGTTAGTTAGTTATGTAGCACAGTACCCCACTTGTAGAAATATATTGATGCTATCTCCCGTATTGTTGCCATGAGATGCTGAATCCCACAGTACATAGCGTGAGAGCGTAATCATTAGGCATACTTTTTTTGACACTACCTACATTCGGTGACCAAACCATGCAAGTAAGAAATGTGCACCAATGAACATGATGAATGTAAAGTCCATTGTTCATATTTGAAAAATCGTGAATCATTTCATACAAGAAATTTTCTTTGTCAGTTTCCAAATCAGATGTTACCCACAAACGTGATGTATGCAGCTTTTGGCACTTTGTCAGATGTGAGGTTTTAAGCTCTTCACCCTTTTTATCCTACTAAAACTATGATGACTTAAGGGGGTACTACACCCCTGCCCAATTTTGTGCTTATTTTTGCATTTTTCTTAAAAATTATAGCATTGGGACAAGTAAGATATGTATATTATCGGGGCAAGGACTACAACTACTGCACTGGGAATTTTATTACTACATGCTTGAGTTGCTGAATTTTCAGTACAGTAGTTGTAGTCCTTGCCCCTATAATATACATATCTTACTTGTCCCCAATATGCTATAATTTTTCGAGCAAAATGCAAAAATAAGCACAAAATTGGCCAGGGGTGTAGTACCCCCTTAATGCACTGACGGAAAATAAACATTGAGGTATCATGCCTATTATGTTACACATTTTCCCAGAAATATTCTTTTTCACCATCTCTTAGGAACATATTAATACTGCTGTATGTCTTCCGGGATCTTGTGCATTAGATATGTCAATGTTTTTCCTATACTAAATCCCATAGTGACTTAACAAATTAAATATTAAAGACATGGCTAATGATGTAACGCTAAACTTAGAACTGCTAACTATCCCACACAAAATATCTTTTAGGCATGTTAGGTGAAGGTGAAGGTGAAGATTATATAAAGCCAAGTTTGCAAAACAATGAATACAAACCAAAACAAAGAAGCAAGAAACCCAGAAGCCCAGAAAATAAGCAATTTGAATTCGAAAATAAACGGTTGAGGTTAAATACCACTAATAGGCCTGGGCGATACATTGAAATACGACGAGTAACTATTTGTTTTCATGGCATTCAAAAAGACTGCATTAAAATCGCTGAAATTGATCAAGTTATATAGCCAAAAAAGTACTTTTTATAGTTTGATGCTTCAAAATGGTACATTTTCTCTGATTATATGACATTTTTGTTGTAATAGTACCAAAATTCATACGTAGTAAATATTCGCCCTATCATATTGTAACTTTCAGCTTCGAGGGCGCACTGTCATTTTAAGGTGTTTACGGTTCAGTGCGTTAAATTAAGAAAAGTCTCAGGTCAACCTATGTTGAATTTTTGATCATTTGGCATCTAAATCATATAGTTTCACCTGATATTAGTGGTATTGAACTGTGAGAGTTCTGAATATGAGAAAATTCCACCCGAAATTAGGCCTTTTCCCATTGAAACCCGTGTAATACATAATTAGTGGTATTTAACCTTGAGATGTGTTTGGTCAACATTCAATGCTGCACGATGTTCTCGTGGGTATACATTTTAGAATAGCAAGTGACTGTCTTGCAGCAGCCGTCGTGACTAGTACCAAGTAATTAGCGAAAACGACCCGTTTTCAACAGCGTATAGTGAAGGTTTGATGTACGTTTATTTTAAATAGTTTAATAGATACCAATACTATCGATGGCATACATCATTATTCAGATTTAAGGTCTCAAAATTCCACCATTGTACTACTTGTGCGACGGATAACGTTTTATATTTCAAACATAACAAATTCAGTCAACAAACATTAATGTACAATGCAGGCTGGGGTTATAGAAACGTGTCACTTAGGGAGTGTTCATTAATACTTTGGTAGGGGGGGCTGGTCTAACTCAAATTTTTCCCTCGAAAACTTTTTTGACCCCCCCTCGATGGACTGCTAAACTTTTTTGACCCCCTCTTTGACAGACAAAACTTTTTGACCCCCCCATTATCATATAACAAACATACTTAATAGTGTTGTTTCCAGTGGTGTGGTATCTGGGTCATTGAGGGAGGCAAATGTTTGAAACATTCCCGGTGGGACAATTGCGCATGAAATACAAGCACAACACAAGGAAATTTTCATTTTATACTTAATTTAGATTTGTCCCAAATCAGGGCGTTTATCTGATTTGACAGGGATAAATGAAATAGAGGATTTATTTGGAGGTTCATAGCATAGGCACATCAGCATAATTTGGATCCGTACAAATGCGCGATCCGCGCAAAAAATATTGAAGCTTGAATGGTCAAATATTGTTAAAATTGGAAGTAATTTATGCAAAAAGCTATGGTCAAGTGTGAGATTAATTTGGTCACGCAAATGTACACATGTATCAGTTTTGGCCCCTAAAGACCGTGGTACCTGGGCCTGTGCCCACTCTGCCCTATGGTAAATCTAACCATGGGCCTATGTGTACAAAATAATTTTGTAATGAGAAATAGTAAACTGAAGTGTGTAGTTTACGTGCAAAGAAATCCAATTTATTTGCAATATTTTCTTGATTTAGTTGTATTTTGATCAGATTGGTACATATTTGTAGCCTACTTTGAAGAGATATAAAATTCTATGATAAAAGTGCCAGTATTTCTTAAACCAACCCAGATGTTGCTAATTATCTTTAATGTTATATAATTAATAGATTTGTGTACACTAAGTGCCATCATTTTTTCAAACAAAAGCACTGAAAACCCAAACTTGTCCATGTTAAAAGTGATATAGAGGCTCTCAATGCGCGCAAAGCGCGCGAAAATTTTGGGTTTTGAAGAGGAAAACTTTTTGTCCCCCCTTCCTACCACCTAAAACTTTTTGGTCCCCCTCTTTAAGGTCCAAAACTTTTTGGCCCCCCCTCCCTTTTACCAGCCCCCCACCAAAGTATTTCTGAACACTCCCTTAGAAAACGGTGGCATATGCGATCAAATTGGATCTATTCATTCCGCGTCCTAAGAAGGGAGAGGGATGCTGGGATGTTCGATTGCAAAACAATAAACACCAAATGGCTTGGCATAATCATGTGATCACTCTTAGCATTCAGAGAAGATATCTTATAATTGAAGACCGAATTAAAATGACTAGTTTGCGTCTGACGATAGGTCAAAGGCGCGACATGATTGGTTGCTGATCTGCGCATTGCAGCGTTTTTGGTCTAGTTGACAGGACGTCATACGCAAACAAGTCTTTTTAATTTGGTCTTCAATTATACATTTCTCTGAATCATTTGCAATATTTTTGGACTTACTTTTGTATCACTCTAGAGAGGTAATTTTAAGCTCCTTCGTGAGAATTTGTTGCAATGTGCTTCAGCAGAACAAGGGTTAGTTTTTGATTGTTGCGCATGACCTAATTCGCTATACTCACGCATTATTTCATTCATCACGATTTTCACAAGTCAGTGATCTACACTTCACGATTTTGGGCGAACATTTTTATAATATGATTATTTCTTTGCACCTTTGAACAGAAAAAAAGAAGAGTTGCTTTTGTCTGAGTGAAAATAGGATGGCCGTGATTGTAAATGCAGCAAAGCATTAAATTAATACAAGCCTGCTACTGCTATATGTTAGAGTGAGCTTAAATTATGATGCAGTATATTGATTATGAAATTCGAGAGAAAACACAACAGGGTGTATCAAAATGATCAGTACCCATCAGTTTCCTGTGATTTTGTCAACAATAGACAATGATTATTTCAAAAATATTTTAAAAAGTATTGAAATTATAAATTATAGTCATTTGAAGAGGAAACGAGGCATTAGCGCCAATCCGGCTTGCAATGTGTGTGGGAGGGGGACGACCGGTCAAAATAGTTAAAGATTGGCTGAAAAGAACAAAAAATGGGTCATTTTGCCGCAAGGTGGGGGAGGGGTACGTCCACCTGTCCCCGGGATTGACGCCCATGCCCGTTGGAAGAATCAGGATATTTTAAAATAAACATTAAAACCTATATGGCAGATATCGCCATGGTAGGTTGAATCCACCGCCACGCATGGCCATTTTGTATCGACCTGTTTAATAGTTTTGAGTCGCATAATGGGCCGAAGGACATCTGACTAAGGCTACTGACAATAGCCCCGATTAGGCCGGTGACTGACCTCGCTGTGTGTGAGTCGCGCATGGTACGCCATAGGTCCTTTAGAATACCTCCACGATTGGCCTATACACTGCGCTATATAATTCGGCACATATATATCAGAATTATTGTCAGTTTTTGACTCAAGACTCATATCTGTTCAAAATATATATTCAAGTGCAAGGTTTCTTTATACGAAATCATTTACGGGAGATATTCATCATTTTCTACCGCCCCGGTATCCAAAGATAGTAGTACGATCCCGGGTATTGATTTTAGTATCTCTGCTGACAAAGTAATTATTAACCAGGCGATGTCGGTGTGTGTAGCAAATGGAAAATCCTTAGCTACATTCCGTATTAATAAAGTAGGATTTCATTGGTTCAAAATAAACTTACCATCACTTTATAATAAAACAAGAGGGA
This sequence comes from Amphiura filiformis, assembly GCF_039555335.1. Classification (NCBI taxonomy): domain Eukaryota; kingdom Metazoa; phylum Echinodermata; class Ophiuroidea; order Amphilepidida; family Amphiuridae; genus Amphiura; species Amphiura filiformis. The sequence continues at coordinate 60,149,537 of NC_092638.1, forward strand.
AAACACAAACATTTCATATTCACAGGTAGAACATCGTCATCAACTACAACCTTGTTCCCATTTCTTTTCACTGGTGGCCTAATTTCTTCAAACGATTGCCTTTTTGATTAGCTATAGAGTATTACAATGCATTCAATGTTCTTTAATATGCATGGTATTATTACACACTGGTTATAAGAACATTTCACGATCTATTTAACCTGAGGATATCCCGCCTGTGCTACGAGGCAAAGGTACACTTAAACATTCACTGATCTTTGCCCTGAATATTTTATTCCTTCCTCAAATGAGCGCCGTTGCAATTATTGTATCATACGTCAGATAAAAATAATGTAGGAGAACACGTACGTGATTTGCTGCATCACCGGATTGCTACACTCGCGGTTGTAAGTAAGAATATAATTATTGATGATAGGATTACGTGCTTTCAGCTATATGTAGCCCTCCGGGGCTCATTATAGACACGGTAGCGTTATTACCTGTTGAATGCAAAATCTGAAACAATTTCTTGCCAGGAAATGGTGGTTGCTTGACATCTTTGAATGCAGACCTCGACAATTTCTGAAAAAATAGGCCATCATGCTATTGGCGTGAAATTGAAGCAAGCAAAAAATAATGTTGTACTTTCTAAAAAACACAAGTAACGGTTTGTATTATATCATAATCTGGGTTAAAAGAAACGAGCTTTTATTAGGCATAGATAAAATGAGACATTTGCACCTTTTATACGCAAGACATTCTCGTTTACCTGCGGGATGTCTGATCATTGGGTTTGGTTTCATTAAGGGAAGGGGTATGAACGTTTGGGCAGTATTTATTGTGAGACTTTAGAGCACATCAGACACATCGAATTGCATTCTGAATACGAAGAATGTCCTTCTGGTATCAAATAATTTTGATTTTTTGAAATTTGGAACGTAATACACATTTTATGGCAAATCATTAAAAATTGATATTTTTGATATTTAATAGTACTCGAAGTAAACTTTATAAATCTGATGATTTATACTTAAAGTGTATGTAGGTGGGATGAAAAGCCGACGATCAATTGAAAATGTTGACCTTTCGTATTGAAGATATGGATTTTTTTCCCAAAACACCAAAAAAAATTAGGCATTTTTGGGAAAAAAATCCATATCGTCAATATGAAAGGTCAAAATTTTCAATTGATCGTCGGCTTTTCCTCCCAGCTACATACACTTTAAGAATATATCATTAGATTTATAAAATTTACTTCGAGGACTGTTATATATCAAAAATTTGACAAATATCAAATTTTTATAATTTGTCATAAAATTTGTATTATATCGTGAATTTCAAAAAATGAAAATTATTTAATATCAGAAAGACATGCTTCGTATTCAGAATGCAATTCGATACGTCTGAGATGCTCTCATGTCCCACAAAAAATACTGTCGAAACGCTCAAAACGCTCATTCCAGATCCCTTAACACAATGTAAAAACATAAAAATGCAAAATCTTATTATTGGACGACTAATCCTGTACACATTACGTCAACGTCTTATTTATTTCAAGGAAGAAATCGTGAATATTAAAATCAGAATGTCAATGCTTTTGTTAACACAATATTGTCTCTCTCTTGCCTGGATGATAATCTGATATTTTATTAAAATATTTAGTTATTCAGGTGATACATGTATGTTATTCGGTCTTAAAATATTGATTATTAGATTTTCAGCTTCGTTCAACATGTCCACCACAGCACATAAGAAAGAGTACACCTATGTAGTATTTTATAGTATTTCAACACGGGGTAATGGTTATTCTGTCCTATCGACTACAGCAACCATTATTATAATGGCAATAATTCGAAGATACCTTCTTACAATGTTTCATGATTGTAATGATTGGATTTTTGTAAGTAGTGCGTATTCTACTACTCATTAAAATAGGGGTAAAGGTTGGAAAGCGCTCGGAATAAATTTTGTATGCACAGAAACATAAACTGCAATTTTTTTTGTTTAGAATTGAATTTTGATATGAAGCAGAAAGTGAAAAACCAACACAGGCCCACAGTCAGGGTTTTGAGGTAATGACTGTCTTTATTGCCAAGATCAAATTATTTTACAAACAAGTACTTTTAAGCAATAAAACCTACATTTTACTTCTGTCATAATTTATTCCAAGCAATGCTCCCATTTAGAGCACTTATGTGTAGTGTTTCAAAACTTAAAGAAGTGTGTTTGAGTTTTATACTGATTAAAATAATTAATATATCCTGAGCATCGAAAGAAACCGCGGTTAACGCTAATATAGTATTATGTAATTCACATTACGATTAATACAGAGTGTCTAAAATAAAAATGTAAATTATTCATTCCCTGACGTACTTCAATGTAATTCCTGCAATGATTAACGATAGGTAGTTGATGACTATATCTACCACTCATTAACATTTTCTAACATATTTTAAAAATAGATTACGTCTGGTAAAACTTCAGTATATAAAAAAGTTAAATTACTTCGGGGTATTTGTTTTGTGATGGTTTATATAGAAACCAGGGGACTTCCCCGTGTCTAGAACGATGCATGCCTTCCATACTAATTTGTGAAATGACGATTGAGTTATATATCTCATTTGATGAAGGAGTTGCATCTTACATAATGTGATCATAATATTTATCTTCATCAACTCTCCTTTTTCATTTTCAGATTCGGCGTAATAAAAATGTTTTAAAGTGTTTTAAAGATTGCATGATACGTATAAAAAAGTGGTTCATCCCGAGGTTGACAAAAATAAATGATTACTTATTTATATATCTATATAATAGTAAATTTTTAGGTAGACTATCTTTGTTTGCAATTGAGAAGATAGTCTACCTATTTATTTATTAATTTATTTATTTATTTATTTATTTATTTATTTATTTATTTATTTATTTATTTATTTATTTATTTATTTATTTATTTATTTATTTATTTATTTATTTATTTATTTTTATCATAATTATCAGGAGCGTAAACAAGTAACAAAACGGTTGTACCAGCTACCACACCCGTGACTTCATGTAATTAATAACTACCTGTTGTTGAGCGTTATTATACAATACCAAACTGATATTCTCAATAAAAAAAAGTGGACTAAACCACCTAATCTTCATGCACCAATCATGAAATGTTGCACAGTACCTCATCTGTAGAAACAGGTTGATGTTATCTCCCGTATTCGCTACCTAATGAGCAACATTGTTGCCATGATATGCTGATACCCATAGTACTAAACAATAGCGTTAGAGCGTGCTAATTACTATTTTTGACACTACCTACATATCGGTGACCAAACCATGCAAATAAGAAACGCGCAACAAAGAATGTGGTTCGCATTTGAAAAATCTTGAATAGTAAGATCATTATCATGATACCCATAGTACTAAACAAAAGCGTTACAGCGTTACTATTTTTGAACCTACTTACATATCGGAGACCAAACCATGCAAATAAGAAACGCGCAACAAAGAATGTGGTTCGCATTTGAAAAATCTTGAATAGTAAGATCATTATCATGATACCCATAGTACTAAACAAAAGCGTTACAGCGTTACTATTTTTGAACCTACTTACATATCGGAGACCAAACCATGCAAATAAGAAACGCGCAACAAAGAATGTGGTTCGCATTTGAAAAATCTTGAATAGTAAGATCATTATCATGATACCCATAGTACTAAACAAAAGCGTTACAGCGTTACTATTTTTGAACCTACTTACATATCGGAGACCAAACCATGCAAATAAGAAACGCGCAACAAAGAATGTGGTTCGCATTTGAAAAATCTTGAATAGTAAGATCATTATCATGATACCCATAGTACTAAACAAAAGCGTTACAGCGTTACTATTTTTGAACCTACTTACATATCGGAGACCAAACCATGCAAATAAGAAACGCGCAACAAAGAATGTGGTTCGCATTTGAAAAATCTTGAATAGTAAGATCATTATCATGATACCCATAGTACTAAACAAAAGCGTTACAGCGTTACTAGTTTTGAACCTACTTACATATCGGTGACCAAACCATGCAAGTAAGAAACGCGCAACAGAGAATGTGGTTCGCATTTGAAAAATCTTGAATAGTAAGATCATTATCATAATACCCATAGTACTAAACAAAAGCGTTACAGCGTTACTATTTTTGAACCTACTTACATATCGGTGACCAAACCATGCAAGTAAGAAACGCGCAACAGAGAATGTGGTTCGCATTTGAAAAATCTTGAATAGTAAGATCATTATCATGATACCCATAGTACTAAACAAAAGCGTTACAGCGTTACTATTTTTGAACCTACTTACATATCGGTGACCAAACCATGCAAATAAGAAACGCAACAAAGAATGTGGTTCGCATTTGAAAAATCTTGAATAGTAAGATCATTATCATGATACCCATAGTACTAAACAAAAGCGTTACAGCGTTACTATTTTTTAACCTACTTACATATCGGTGACCAAACCATGCAAGTAAGAAACGCGCAACAGAGAATGTGGTTCGCATTTGAAAAATCTTGAATAGTAAGATCATTATCATGATACCCATAGTACTAAACAAAAGCGTTACAGCGTTACTATTTTTGAACCTACTTACATATCGGTGACCAAACCATGCAAGTAAGAAACGCGCAACAGCGAATGTGCTTCGCATCTGAAAATCTTGAATAGTAAGATCATTATCATGATACCCATAGTACTAAACAAAAGCGTTACAGCGTTACTATTTTTGAACCTACTTACATATCGGTGACCAAACCATGCAAATAAGAAACGCGCAACAAAGAATGTGGTTCGCATTTGAAAAATCTTGAATAGTAAGATCATTATCATGATACCCATAGTACTAAACAAAAGCGTTACAGCGTTACTATTTTTGAACCTACTTACATATCGGTGACCAAACCATGCAAGTAAGAAACGCGCAACAGAGAATGTGGTTCGCATTTGAAAAATCTTGAATAGTAAGATCATTATCATGATACCCATAGTACTAAACAAAAGCGTTACAGCGTTACTATTTTTGAACCTACTTAGGGGCTGTGCAATAATTATGAGCCCTGGGGAGGGTAAAATTGGGGGGGCAAGAAATTTTGGCGAGCCAAAAGGGGGGGGCAAGCAATTTTGGCAAGCTGAGAGGGGGGCAAGCGATTTTGGCACACATTCATGGGGCGCCTTTTTAATAAAACGCTCCAAAAGGCTTCGGAAAACAGTACGGAAACGCTTAAATATGCAAATTTTCCTGCTCGCTGCGCTCGCAACAGGTATATAGACCATTTAAGGTTTGTAAATTGGGATCCCAAAAATTTGGCATGCGCAAGGGGGGGGGGGGCAAAGAATTTTTGGCGGGCCGAGAGGGGGGGAATTTTTGGCAGGCCGAGAGGGGGGACAAGCGATTTTTGGCGAGCCGTTTGAAATTTTACCCCCCTGGGGCCTCATAATTATTGCACAGCCCTTACATATCGGTGACCAAACCATGCAAATAAGAAACGCGCAACAAAGAATGTGGTTCGCATTTGAAAAATCTTGAATAGTAAGATCATTATCATAATACCCATAGTACTAAACAAAAGCGTTACAGCGTTACTATTTTTGAACCTACTTACATATCAGTGACCAAACCATGCAAGTAAGAAACCCGCAACAGAGAATGTGGTTCGCATTTGAAAAATCTTGAATAGTAAGATCATTATCATGATACCCATAGTACTAAACAAAAGCGTTACAGCGTTACTATTTTTGAACCTACTTACATATCGGTGACCAAACCATGCAAGTAAGAAACCCGCAACAGAGAATGTGGTTCGCATTTGAAAAATCTTGAATAGTAAGATCATTATCATGATACCCATAGTACTAAACAAAAGCGTTACAGCGTTACTATTTTTGAACCTACTTACATATCGGTGACCAAACCATGCAAGTAAGAAACCCGCAACAGAGAATGTGGTTCGCATTTGAAAAATCTTGAATAGTAAGATCATTATCATTTCATACAGTTTCCTTTGTCGGTTGCCAAATCAGATGTCACCCGCATACGTGTTGTATACACTACGGTTTTAAGCTCTTATTTGGTAGAATAAAACTGATGACTTACTGTACTGACGAAGAGTAATCGTTGAGGTATCAAGCCAAAGAATATGTTACGCAATTTTCTTTTTCGCCATCTCTTAGGAACATATCAATACTGCTGTATGTCTTCCGGGATCTTGTGAATTATATACGTCAATGTTTTCCTATACTAAATCCCATAGTGACTTAACAAATTAAATATTAAAGACATAGCTAATGATGTAACGCTAAACTTAGAACTACTAACTATCTCACACAAAATATCTTTTGGGTTATTCGAAGGTGAAGGTTATATATAGCCAAGTTTGCAAAACAATGAATACAAAACAAAACAAAGAAGCAAGAAACTCAGAAGCCCAGAAAATAAGCAATTTGAATTGGAAAATAAACGGTTGAAATGTGTTTGGTCAACATTCAATGATGCATAATGTTCTCAGAACGTGGGTATACATTTTAGAATAGCAAGTGACTGTCTTGCAGCTGCCGTCGTGACTAGTACCAAGTAGCGTCACTTGATATATTGAAATCACGTGAGTCGTAATGCGTCTCGCAGAAATAGGATTCAAAACGAGTGAAAACAACCCGTTTTCATTAGGGTATAATAAAACGATAAATTGAAGGTTTGCTCTCAAATAATATAGACCAATGATATCGATGGAATACATAATTATCCAGATTTAAGGTCACAAAGTTCCACCATATTGTAGTACTTGTGTGACGGGTAACGTTTTATATCTCAAACTGAACAAAATCAATCAACAAAAATTAATGTATAATGCAGGTTGAGGTTACAGAACCGTGTCGCTTAGGACATGGTGGCATATGCGATTAAAAGTGACGATCTATTTATTCCTCGTCCTAAGAAGGGAGAGGGATGCTGGGATGTTCGTTTGCAAAACAATAAACACCAAATTGCTTTGCATAATCATATGGCCACTCTTAGCACTCGGAGAAGATATCTCATAATTGAAGACTGAATTAAAAAAACTACAGTTTACGTCTGACGTCAGGGCAAACGCGCGACGTGATTGGTTGCTGATCTGCGCAGTGCAGAGTTTTTGGTCTAGTTGACAGGACGTCATACGCATACTAGTCATTTTAATTTGATCTTCAATTATACATTTCTCTGAATCCTTCGTGAGAATTTGTTGCAATGTGCTTCAGCAAAACAAGGGTTAGTTTTTGATTGTTGTGCATGATCTAATTCACTATACTCACGCATAAGTTCATTCATCACGATTTTCACAAGTCAGTGATCTACACTTCACGATTTTGGTCGAACATTTTTATAATATGATTATTTCTTTGCACCTTTGAACAGAAAAAAGAAGAGTTGCTTTTGTCTTAGTAAAACAAGGATGGCCGTGATTGTAAATGCAGTAAAGCATTAAATTAATACAAGCCTGCTACTACTAAAGGGTTCACAAAAATAACTCCCCCTCTAAAATTACAAGACATTTCTTTGCATAACTTGACATAGATTTCGTTGTTTTGAAAAATCTAAAAACCTGTGAATAAAGGAATGATTTTCCTACCCTCCCAAAGTTCTTTCATTAAAAAATCTTTTGTTTTGGCCAAAATAATCACATTTTCCAAAAATGATGCTTTCAGAAAAAGTTGCACTTTTCCACATCCTATACATTTAATGTACAAAAACATTCTCGATATCAATGTTTTGATTTATCTAATGGTGTTTTTGTTTTCTTTAATTTTTATGTATACGATTACTCAGTCACACATGCATTCATCTTGCAGTATAAAACAATGACTAATTAACATGTACGGTGTTTTTCTAGAAGATTTTATTGAGCCGGTGTTTTAAAAATGGTAAAAGCAATTTAGGAGTTACAAAACATTTCTTTGCATAACTTAACATTCACTTTGTTGATTTGAAAAATTTAAAAACCTGTGAATAGAGGCATCTTTTTGCTACCCTACCAAATTATTCCTTCTCAAAATCTTTTTTGTTTTGGTCAAAAATAATCACATTTTCCCAAAATGATGGTTTAAAAAAAGTTGCGCTTTTCAACATCCCATACATGTAATGTACAAAACTTTCTCCGTATCAATGTTACGATTGATTTAATTGGTTTTTTTTCCTTCACCTGTTTGTCTCTGAACTCTTAGTCACCCATGCAACCATCACGTAGTGCAAAATAATGTTTTGTTGAAGCTAATTTTGACATAAATGAGGATGTTGAAAAGTGCAACTTTTTCTGAAAGCAACATTTTTAGAAAACGTGGTTATTTTTGGCCAAAACAAAAAAATTTTCAGACGAAAGAACGTTGGGAGGCTAGAAAAACAATTCCTTTATTCACAGATTTTGTAATTTTTCAAATCCACAAAATGTATGTCAAGTTAGGCAAAAAAATGTTTTGTAATTTTAGGGGGGGAGTTATTTTTTGTGAACCCTTTATATGTTAGGGTGAGTTTTAATCATTATGTAGTATATTGATTACGGAGTGTTCAGAAATACTTTGGTTTGGGGCTGGAACCATTTTTTTTTCATGTTAGGATTTTTTACCCCGACCTCTTCGTGAACCAAAAACTTTTTGACCCCCCTCTTAATGGACCTAAAACTTTTTGATCCCCCTCATACTAGGTACAAATATTTTAACTCCCCTCCCTCATTGCAAGGTACCATTCTACATCAAAGGACAGAGGAAACATATTAATAATACTAAAATTGTAAAATTTGTATTTATGTGTCATAAAAGAACTGGAATTGTGGAAATGTATATCATTTTGTAAAGTAGTAGTTCATAAGCACGTTTGTCATACCCCCGTTTTCCCACTTCGGAGTCCGCCGCCTATGATTGGAAAGACATATGTATACCGTATATAGGGCGTAATGGTCAAAATACAGTGATAAACATGAAACATTATTGTAAAATGTCAACACTAAAGAAGAACAAAGATATTGCAGCTTTTTAGTGATTTAAAGAGCACACCTAAAGGCACTGACAAGCTCAAATCATATGCAATTTTAACACTACATATCGTCAGCCTGCTACGCTAATTGCCTAAGTCATTTTTTGTAATTTTGAGAACAAAGAACAAAATGTGGTTCAATCATGCATCAGTTACGTAATCACCCTAATTATTTTGGATTATTCCATTTTATTAGTATCATTATCATTTGTTTTTGTGTAAAGATTGGTGAAAAAATATATTTAAATGCATAATTGAACCATGTTGTACTTTGTTCCCAAAATTACTAACGATATATATTTCTGACTATTGAATGATTGTTAAAAATACATTAAGTACCTGATCAATTACTCTTATCTGTCATACTTTTGTTCTGGTTTGATTGGAACATTTGCGCGAAAAATGTTCATCTCAGGTTATCTTGTATTTCTTGCTTCAGGATTAATGTTACAAAAGTTTTCTAACCCCCACCTCCACACTTTTTACACCCCCCCTATTCATACACCCAAAACTTTGTACCTCCCCCTATTTAGAACTTCAAAAAATGTATGACCCCTATTATATTTTCCAGTCTCCACCCCCACACCCCCACAAGGTATTTCTGAACACTCCCTTATTAAATTCGAGAGAATCTGTTAAAACACTACAGGATGTATCAAAATGATCAGTACTCATCAGTTTTTGTGATAATGGTTATTTATTATCTATAAAGCTATTAAACCTCCCATGGTAGAGACAAGACCATGTTGAGTTTTTCTTCCAGAAAGTTCACACAAGTTCACAAGCAAGAAAAATTTCCACGTTACCATGGTTACACTGACATGACTTGGTATGTTGAGTCATACATGTGCAGTACAGGAACTCTCTATGTCTATGCTTGCACTGTACTGTCAATTCAATGGAAATGGAATCGTTTAAATGACATGATTTTGCAGCCAAATTAATTGGCTTTATACTAAATATAGATACGTAAGTTTTGAGAATAAGTAAGCTTGTAATTTTAGAACTAGATAAAGATGAATTTATAAGTGGGGGTAAATACCAAACATTGTTGGGTATAGAATAACGTGCGCGTACGCTATTCCTTATGTTTCGTAAGCGTGGTAAGCATAGTACTTGATAATATGAAGCAGGTATATGGAAGTTGGTGCCGTGACAGACGCTTGATAGGCTGCAGGAGATTTCCGATGGGCAGGGATATGTCATGGCTCATCTCCTTGATCTTTTCAAAATGATCCCACCCCTTAAAGATTCAGATATTGTTAAACTAATCAAACAGTGTGTTATTTTTGTTGTGTGTGAAAAGATGCCTTGAGTTATTACGGCTCGTAACAATATCTAGGCCTATATTATTAGTATCCTCTTTCGTGACTTACAAAACTTATCTGAACAAAACAAGTTTTAAGTTGTGGCAGCACATCTTTTACTATTTTACTTCCATGGTGCACCCTTCCCGGCTCTTCAACAAAATATGACTAAACTGACTGTTGAATAAATATCATAAATAAAATATTGAATAAATATAGGCCTACATATGAATAATAACTATACCAAATTAATGACTATAAAAAATTAAATTAAATTAAATTACAAATAGAATTCAAATTTTTTTAAAAATCAAACGCAATTAATAATTTAAATTTAAAATCATTAATTTTAATTTTAAATTTAATTTTGATTTCAATTTTAATAAAAAATAATTTTAATAAATAATAATTTTAATATAATTTTATGCTTTGTACATCACAATAAACCCCCGCGAACTTAAAATCCATACAACAAAACGAATTGTAATTTGCAAGCAGCCCTTGTGCAAAGCGACTAGAAAACTGTGCAATAAATAATAGGTGGCCTAGTGTCACGGTTCGAGCATAGGGACAGCTCAATTTTACGCAAGGGGGAGTGGGAGGGTGACTATTATTGACATAATATTTCGCGTTCTCCCTCGCGTCCGCTGAAAATTGTCTAATTTTCCCATTGTTTTCTCCTTTTCTCCATTTCAAACTTAACATTCCACCTCATGGTTCAATTATTTCCCCGGATGTCGCCCGTGTTATATGAGACGATAGATCACGACAGAGGCTAAAAACAATACCTTTATTCTCTAAATACAAAACCGGAAAAACCCAGCTAGTCACATGAACTATAGGTTATCCTAGTCAAGCAAAATGGAGTCTCTAGTACTCAGTAGTAGGAAGTACTTCAATGGTGTGATTTAAGGCAAATTAGATTCGATTCATGCTGTTAAAGATATCGGTAAGTTTGGAGAAATAAAACCTTGGCTTAACAAGCTTAAGGTGGTACTACGTACACCCCTTGATAAATTTGTGACTATTTTTGCATTTTTCTCAAAAAATAATATCACACTGGTAACAAAAATTATGTACAAATACTATAGGGGCAATGAATCCAGTTACTACACTGGAATATCAGTGGCTCAAGACAAGCGGTGCGTTATTTATAATAAGAAAAGAGGTACAGCTAGAATGTACCTCAAGGCGCACATAAAATTAACAGGTGTGGAAATAGGAGTATAAACTGACCAGTAGATACCAGTTGTAGTCCTACTAATTCATGGCATATTGGATGGCTAGGGGAAAGCTAGCCCATATTTGCAAGACTATCCTTGCCTTCAAGGTGAAACCAACCTACTCATGTTACCCTCTGGCCATGGGCTGGCCTGGTGTCAGATCTTACCCAGGGAAAGATGATATTCCAATATGCGCCTTTAACATATAAAATGAACCACTTGCCTTGAATCACTGAAATTTCAGTAAATTAATTTCATTCCTTGCCCCTATAATAAAAAATAAATAAAATGTAGACATTTATATAGCGCTTTATGCCGTAAACAGCCTCTAAGCGCTTTACATTTATTCCGCCGTCATTAGAATATGTCGGAACCACGTTTGCAGCCTACAAGTGGCGCAGGGTCCATCAGTACAACGACTGTGACTACCCCTAATATACATAACTTTTGTTACCAGTGTGTAGTAATGTTTGGAGAAAAATGCAAAATTGGTAGCAAAATTTATCAGGGGATGTTGTACCACCTTATAATCATGTTAACGAAAGGTGTCCAATTTGTTCATGAAGAAAATAGTGTATTTAAATAGCAGCATTTTAGTACACCTAAGTGCTCCTCCTCCCCAAGGAATTAGCCTAATATTCTTCTATCGACTTGCTGAAATCTGGTTTAAAACAACATTAAGTGAATCAGTGCAAGGTAAAATCCTGTTTCTTGGATAAAGTGAGTGATTGGTGGAAGCAGCACCATTTGGATTTTCTGTGGAAGGATTTTATGTGCAAGGATTTTATACGCAGAGGATATAGGCCTATAACTTCAAGCGTACAGTGGACTTCGCCGAACAGTGATCTTCGTAAGACAAGTTTTGATTTATAAGATATACATCGTCTACATTGAGTGCAACAGAACTTTGCAATCAACAAGAAGAAGACTGCCGGACAAATAGTCAGTGGCGGCGCTAGAGGGTGGGGTGGCAAAGGGCATTTGCCGCCCCCCCCCCAATATTTTTCTTGCCCCCCCCGTTTACCCTCCCCCCACACACACACACTTTTGAGACAAAAAAAAAAGATCCTAAAGTGATTAAGTCTGATTTCAAAAAACTATTTTATCTATTATAAAGGCTATAGGAAAGTTACAACTTTTAGTGGTCAAAACTGCCCGGTTTAAACCAGGTTTAAACCGGGGCGGTTTTAACCTAACAACCCTGTATAGAATCGAGTAACTTTTCTTCCAAATTTGTCTCGGAGTTTCATAATTTCACAGCAAAACACTAAAATAAAAACTAAAAATATAACAGAAATAAAAAATGAATTTGCCATTTCAGCTGACATGGACGCGCAAAAAACCGAATGCACGCGGCGGCTTTGAGACAACTCTTTGTTTTTAGCCTAATGCAGTTTTGTTTTGTTATAAAGTGTGATAGTGTGTGCAGAACAGCTAGATTGCTATGAGATAAATTATGAGATCTCGAGCAAAATATTTCCTTTATTAATTTGGTTCATTTGACTTTATCAAACCCCAATCAGCAGTAAAGTCATTAACAAAACTACGTAATTGCAAAAAGTTTCTTAATCTATCCCAATCACAGCATTAATGTCATATGTATGGACAATTTAAGCATGCATGAATCGTACTTCTTCGTATTGACCAGTTTTGACCGGTTTAAACCAGGTTTTGACCGATTTTAACCTGGTTTTAACCGCTTTGAACCGCTTTGTGGACAAAACTTAACAACCCTGATATAAAGGCCCATTCAGTGATCCCAGCGTAAGTGTAAAAAAACGGTATTTCTTTTTAGCCTGGAAGTGACCCCTTAATGACCTTTGATCCCAAATAAAAAAATATCACGTATACACTGGGTAACAGTAATTCATATGTGAACATACCGTCACTGTATTATGTTTTTCTTGGTTATTAAAAAATTATAAGATATTTTGTTTAACCCGGAAGTGACCCTTAATAACCTCTGACCCCAAATAAAAAATACCACATATAAACTGGGTAGCCACAATTCATATGTGAACATACCGTTACTGAACTATATTTTTTTAGCTAATAAAATTTTTAAAGGTATTTCGTTTTATACCGGAAATGACCCCTTAATGACCTTTGACCCCGAATAAAAAATACCACATACACATTAGGTAACCACTATTTATGTGTGAAGGTATTTGGTTTTATACCGGAAGTGACGCCTTAATGACCTTTGACCCCAAATATGTGAAGACCATATAGACAATGGGTAATAGCAATGACCCCTTAATGACCTTTGACCCCAAATCTGTGTATACCCTGACCCCAAATCTGTGTATACCCCATAGATACTGGGTAATAACAATACATGTGTGCAAGTGGCGTCACTGCCCTCGCGTCACGACTGTGTTATGCTTGGTATTGTATATTTTTTTAAACCCTGGTGTTAAACGTATGTGTGAAATTCATGCTTCTAGTGTAAAATTTTTATACTCACAGGCTTCAAGTTGCCGCGCAAACTTTTTGGGGTCAACGTTTTTGCTTTTCAAAGTAACATATTTCGCTAACAAAGATATTTCCCAACTTTCTAAAGCACATCATATCAAGCTATATGTCATAGTTTTGTCAGAATTTCGGTTTTGAGTTCACCAATTTTTAATTCCGACTACCAATTTTGACAAAATCAACACATGAATGTACCCATGGATGGATTATTTCTGCTGGTTATGTTAGAAATGAAGTACTGGTTGAACATTTTGGCAGTCGCAAGTGGAGAAAGGTGAAATCAAACGTAAATTCTGACCAAACTATAATATATAGAACTACACGATGTGCCTTACAGAGGTGGGAAATATCTTTCTTCAGCAAACTATATTAGTTTGAAGCGCTTTAAAATGAATTCCGAAAAAAGCTCGCGGGCGAACTTAAGGCCTATAAGAATAAAAATATCACACTAAAAGACACAATTTCATGCATTATTTTAACACCAGGATTGTTTTAATGTATTGAAAGCTTATATCCAAGCACTACGAGGCTGGTCAATAAGTTCCCGTAACTATGGTGTATCTCCGCTCATGCATAACTTGGATGACTGTTACTTACGCTAAATATAAGTTTGTACTTTCGTCTTTCAAAACAAATATGTATTAGCGATGCTGAACACTTGATTACGTAATGGCATTAAAAAAAAAATAAAATGGTTAATAAATTGCCAAAAGTGAAGGGTATTTTGAAATAAAAACAAAATGGCAAAATACGAAAAAAAAACACCCAGTATTGACAATGTTGACATGGCCTATTCAAATAAATATTCGCTATTAAGGGGTGGGACAGTATTTATTGTGGGACATTAGAGCACATCAGACATATCGAATTGCATTCTGAATACGAAGAATGTCCTTCTGATGTCAAATAATTTTGATTTTTTGATATTCACAATGTAACACATTTTATGGCAAATGATTAAAAATTGATATTTTTGATATTTAACAGTACTGGCAGTAAACTTTATAAATTTGATGATTTATACTTAAAGTGTATGTAAGTGGGATGAAAAGCCGACGATTGAAAATGTTGACCTTTCGTATTGAAGATATGAATTTTTCCCCAAACACCACCAAAAAAATAGGTCTTTTGGGGAAAAAATCCATATCTTCAATATGAAAGGTCAACATTTTCAATTGATCGTCGGCTTTTCCTCCCAACTACATACACTTTAAGAATATGTCATTAGATTTATAAAATTTTCTTCCAAGACTGTTATATATCAAAAATGTGAAAATTATCAAATTTTAATAATTTGTCATAAAATGTGCATTATATCGTGAATTTCAAAAATGAAAATTATTTGATATCAGAAAGACATTCTTCGTATTCAGAATGCAATTCGATATGTCTGATGTGCTCTCATGTCCTACAAAAATACTGTCGAAACGCTCAAAACGCTCATTCCAGATCCCTTAAAGTAGAGAAATTATAGATTCGTGTGAAAATGTCTTCTATTATCTTATCTCAGCTTAACCACTTGCAGTCTATGTCAGCACTTCTGTGACACTAAAAAGGTGCCAAACCCTGAATTTTGATGATTTTAGTTTATAATCCTCCCGATGAGCAAATCACTTCATGGGCCTTTAATTCTCTAATCCATTTGTTATTTGTTATTTCAACAGTTTGGGGTCCCCAGCTTTTGAAGATGGCTGCTCCTATCAATCAAATCAAGCGAAATGATTTGAAATTTGTGAAGCAAATAGGAGAAGGAGGCTTCAGTTCAGTCTACCAGATGACGTGGACATGTCCATCTTTAGGTCCTATAGAAATAGCTGCTAAGAAGTTGATAAAGCGGGATGTGAAAGAGCTGGATATTATGTCTGGCCTTGATCATCCCAATATAGTGAAGCTCATTGGTGTAGTTGATGAACAAATGGAATTCATGTTGATTCTAGAGCTATGTGATAGAGGTTCCCTGAGATCCTATCTCAAAGAACTTAATGGTGGACGTCTCCCTGATAAGCAATTTTATGACTGGGCGGAGCAAGCAGCTAGAACCCTAGAGTATCTAAGACAAAAGCATTTGGTGCACAAAGATGTTAAATCCCCCAATTACATGATAACAGTAGCAAATACCTTGAAACTAGGTGATTTCGGAATAACTAAGAACCTTGAACATACCATTAGCCATGCTACTGAGTCTGCATCATGGCGCTGGATGGCTCCAGAACTAGCAGAAGGCATACTATCTCCTAAATACGACATATTCGGGTACGGAATGGTGCTGTGGGAAATGCGGACAGGAATGCTTCCATTCCAAGGCCTGGAGTCACAAGTTGTTGTCATGAGAGTATGTTATGAGAATGAACGCCTTCCCATTCCAGAAGACTGCCCTCCAACAATTAAAGAATTGATGAAGCAATGCTGGGAAGCCAATTGGAGAATGCGTCCTAACATAAAGGAAGTGATATCTGTGGTAAGGTTGTTTTTTTTGGAGGGGAGGGGGCAAGATTTATATCACAAAGGAAAGCAATAATTTTCATTTTTTCAGTAAATGTCATAAGTAAACTATAACTAGAACCGCTGTTATGTGAGACCACGAACACAGCCGTAATGTGACCCCATTATGACCTTCGACCCAAAAATCTCAGAACACCCCATAGATATTGGCTAATGTCAATGCATGTGTGCACATGGTATCACTCTGCGCCATTAGAGGAATTTTCAAGGAGTTTCATTTTGGACCGGAAGTGACCCCTCAATGACATTTGACCCCAAATAAAACATACCATATAAACATTGTGTAACAACTATTCGGTGTTAACATTCCGTTACTGTGCTTTGTTTTTCCTGGCCAATAAAAATTATTGACGGTATTTCTTTTTAGCCTGGAAGTGACCCCTTAATGACCTTTGATCCCAAATAAAAAAATATCACGTATACACTGGGTAACAGTAATTCATATGTGAACATACCGTCACTGTATTATGTTTTTCTTGGTTATTAAAAAAATTATAAGATATTTTGTTTAACCCCGGAAGTGACCCCTTAATAACCTCTGACCCCAAATAAAAAATACCACATATAAACTGGGTAGCCACAATTCATATGTGAACATACCGTTACTGAACTATATTTTTTTAGCTAATAAAATTTTTAAAGGTATTTCGTTTTATACCGGAAATGACCCCTTAATGACCTTTGACCCCGAATAAAAAATACCACATACACATAAGGTAACCACTATTTATGTGTGAAGGTATTTGGTTTTATACCGGAAGTGACGCCTTAATGACCTTTGACCCCAAATATGTGAAGACCATATAGACAATGGGTAATAGCAATGACCCTTAATGACCTTTGACCCCAAATCTGTGTATACCCTGACCCCAAATCTGTGTATACCCCATAGATACTTGGTAATAACAATACATGTGTGCAAGTGGCGTCACTGCCCTCGCGTCACGACTGTGTTATGCTTGGTATTGTATATTTTTTTAAACCCTGGTGTTAAACGTATGTGTGAAATTCATGCTTCTAGTGTAAAATTTTTATACTCACAGGCTTCAAGTTGCCGCGCAAACTTTTTTGGGGTCAACGTTTTTGCTTTTCAAAGTAACATATTTCGCTAACCAAAGATATTTCCCAACTTTCTAAAGCACATCATATCAAGCTATATGTCATAGTTTTGTCAGAATTTCGGTTTTGAGTTCACCAATTTTCAATTCCGACTACCAATTTTGACAAAATCAACACACGAATGTACCCATGGATGGATTATTTCTGCTGGTTATGTTAGAAATGAAGTACTGGTTGAACATTTTGGCAGTCGCAAGTGGAGAAAGGTGAAATCAAACGTAAATTCTGACCAAACTATAATATATAGAACTACACGATGTGCCTTACAGAGGTGGGAAATATCTTTCTTCAGCAAACTATATTAGTTTGAAGCGCTTTAAAATGAATACCGAAAAAAGCTCGCGGGCGAACTTAAGGCCTATAAGAATAAAAATATCACACTAAAAGACACAATTTCATGCATTATTTTAACACCAGGATTGTTTTAATGTATTGAAAGCTTATATCCAAGCACTACGAGGCTGGTCAATAAGTTCCCGTAACTATGGTGTATCTCCGCTCATGCATAACTTGGATGACTGTTACTTACGCTAAATATAAGTTTGTACTTTCGTCTTTCAAAACAAATATGTATTAGCGATGCTGAACACTTGATTACGTAATGGCATTAGCATAAACACAATAGCGCATGGACAATGCCTGATTTATGGTGAAAAGTAGTCAAGAAAATCTCGCGCCAAATTAAGGCATTGTTACATAATTCCAAATATCTCGAGAATTAAAAGTATGGAATCTGGCGCGGTTTTTGTAGACCGATAACATAGAAATGATGCTGTACTCTTTTTAGATACATACCATTTTTATTAAAGGAAAGGGATCGTGTTGAATATCTCCAATTTTGAGTAGGCTTTATCACCCATTGTTCTTAACATAATTAGAGATAGAAAGATTACTCGGTGACAAAATTTAATCAATGGTACCTGGTTTGATTGGGTATCTACTGATTATTAAAAAGGGAGGTCCCAGTGGTGAAATCACAAACATTTCTTTCTTACTGAACCCTTGTTTTCAAAAGGTCTTGTTTTTGTAATCAAAGTAGCACAACATAGAGAGGCTCTGGATTGAATAAGAAATTTGAAAGATATTTTTAATTTTAGCATAAGATTTGGTATAGCAATTCACTCACACAGCTACTGGTCCGCAAACCCTGTATTAGTCATGGTGTACCTTCAGAGCAACAGATTAGCAGTAGATGCATTCGTCGCCATCTTGTCACATGAGCTTCCGGATGTGACGGAGTTTTTTTGGATCACATCTCATTAACCCCTGACCTAGTCCAAAATCTGAGATTATTATGGGATAGACAAAAGAAAGAAATATTACTTTTTTCATACATTTTTGGTACTTTCAATCATGCATACCATCAACGCGTGCGCATAATTATTTTTATTTTTATTGCAACAAATTCTATTGTCCTGACTATGATCTCTCATACTATACCAATAATCATATTTGTTTTTGTTTTATTTTGGAGATAATTTGGATTCTTTCTTCTACCGTGTGGGCTCTTTTCTCGCGATTTTCACATCATTTTTGTTTGTCGATAAGGCCTATTTTTGGTGTAGTTCAACGGCCCCTTTCCTCATCTGTTGACGGATACATTTCTTCTTTCACAATTATCAATTAAATATACTCAGATTACCTCATACCAAAAATAAGGCTTGTAAACTGCTTTGGTCCTTACTTCTGCTTTTTTTTTATTACACGTTCCTCAATTACAATTAAAATTTTCCGCCAATGTTGACAATTGTCAGTGTACATATAGCAATGACTTTATGCAAATGAGATTACATAATTAAAGGTACTCTGATACTAATTGTTGTGTGTTTTGAAAGACAAAGGTACAAACTTTATTGATCGTAAGTAACAGTCATCTAAGTCATGCATGAGCGGAGATAAATAATGGTTGCGGGATATTATTGACCAACCCTCGTATGTTTTTAACTAACATTTCTGAAGGAAAAATATTGCTTTATATTTGACCGAGAAAATTAATTTCATAGCAAAAAGGTGTATCTCTGAATTGTGCTTATTTTAACATGTATCGATCGACTTTTATCGCGACTATGCATAACAAAAGAACTGGTGACCATCGTCCTGAGTGTAAAGTTAAGTTAAGTTTTCTAGTCTTTTTGATAGTGTATTTTTAAATATTGTATTATGACATAATATTTTGTCATAGTCATCTTTTCATGTCTTGTATGCGCATTGAGTGGTAAAAATATGTTTACCCAGATGCGTTTCTTTAAAGTACGTCATATTTATTATTACTGTTCACGAACACTGCACTCGGGTTTTTTCTGTTCTATATATATGAACTTGACAAAAATGAATACTACAAAATGGAGCAATTTTTTCCAATACCAATAAATAATACAATGAAAATACTGAGATTGTTATTTTGTAATCAAAATTTCTAGTAGGCTTACATGTCAAAACTCAAATCGTCAAGAGTAATATTAAATATTTGACAAAATAAACATTTTCAGAAATAAATATATTTTATAGAATATTATTTCAATTTTATTTCATTACAGATTACAGCAACAGCAGCATCTCAAGAAGCACCACCAACATCACCAGTAGGGCAGTGGGATGATTTAACAGCACCACCAATACCACCAAAAGCAACAACAGCACCAGTTGGGCAGTGGGATGATTTAACAGCACCATCAATACCACCAAAAAGCAACAACAGCACCAGTAGGGCAGTTGGACGATTTAATAGCACCACCAATACCACCAAAACTACCAAAACTACCAAAACCACCAAAACCACCAGGAAGACAGTGGAATGATAGCGATGATGTGTATCAATTTTACCCAGATCACTTAAAACTGCAACTTCCAACACCACCACCTTGGTTCTTTCACAAAATCTCTAGAGGCCATGCGGAGCAAATCCTCCTACAGAACTCCGACCAGGGTGACTTGCTTATTCGAGCCAGCGAATCGTATCCTGGGGAGTACTCGCTCTCAGTGAGGGTGGATATGGAAGAGAGTGGAATGGTCGTCCAACATTATCGATTCCGCCGGGAAAGTAATACATATAACTTGCTTATCTATGAGCAGCAACCACAACTGCCCACAATGTACGAGTTAATAATGTACTTCATTGATAGAAGTGGTGGCAACTTAAAACCTCTACAAACCAGAGACCTCAAAGTTCACTGACTACCAGATAATTTATAATGAGCGTAGGTGGTGAATATGTTATTAATATTATGCTTCAGTTAGACCAAAGAGGGTGTCATTATTAGCCAGTTAACAGTTTTAACCGGGGTTATATAATGGAAGTCCTGAAAAGGGTACCATTCCTCAACCATTACAAGACGGTGTACAACAGAATGATTTTACACGGTTAAACTGTGAATTTCGACCACAGAGCACAATAGTTGCAAGAAACGGTGTATCCTTCGTGTAAGACGCACATATTTTGTCCAAGAATAGCCGTAATAGCGTGGCATACTCTTAAGTCCTTCATCTTTCTCTCCAAAATCTCCAGTGGCTCCTTGCATTCTGAGTCCGCTTTGTTTTCAAAAACTCCCCTGGCATCTGGGGATACTCTAACATGAAATCGATATAAATGTATTAAGGCTGAGACTTTTGCTGTAAGGGGCAACGGGGCATTCGGTGATAGAAAAGTGTTTAAAAATATGGGGCTTTGGGTGAGAGCAAAAAAAGGTTTAAAAAAACCGTTGAAAATTGAATGTCTTTCTCTAAATGGATTCAAATGACTTTATGGTTTACAAATAAATAAGATGTGCTTCGCGAATGGAGTGTTCCTCAGCAGTGGAAGTGAGCTTCAGTTATCCCAGTCCATAGGAGGGATTTGAAGTCCAACCAATCCATATACCGCCCCAACTCTCTTTCTTATTGATAACAGTAAGGTGATAGAGGCAGTGGTACAAAAGCACCTTCAGGGGTATACCTATTGCAGCACCATCTGATATCGTCGATCATCATACAATATAATGAAAGACAAAGATAAAAAGAGTAGTTCGCGTCTTACGTGAGCATGGTGAGGGCAACGGCGCGCCGTGATTGGTTGCCGACCTGCGCAGTACGGCATTTTCTATCTAATTGTCAGAATTTCGGACGCAAACTAGTCTTTTATCTCTGTCTTTTATTAGATTACAGCAGGTGTCCTTTTAGATTTGTCGAAAGCCTTTCATATTATTAATCGTTTGATATTGCTTGATAAACTTTATCACTATGGTGTTAGAGGTATAACCGCAGTAAATGGCAATTTCTTCCCCGAAAACAGGTGGATAAAATCATTGATTTAGCTGCAGACGCAATGTACTAGCATAATATTATTTGAAAGCCAATAACATTTACTGTTGAAAATAAATCTGTTAAATAAAAGGTCCGCTCGCAGTAAATGGTCATTCTGTCCTCTGGTCGAGTACAGCAGCCATTATAATGTGGCAATAATTCGAAGATACTTTCTTACAATGTTTCGTGATTCTAAAGTAGGGCATATTCTATTACTAATTTAAATAGGGGGGAGTTGGGAAACGCTCGGAATAACTTGGCATTCACATAAAGTGTGTGATTTTGTGATTTGTTTTACATTTTGAATTGAATTTTGATATGAATCAGAAAGGTTATAACCTGAAATGATTACTTATCAAAATATCTGCATAATGTATGACCAACACAGGCCCCACAGTCAGGTTGTGATGGGAGGATTTTTTTTATTCAATAGAAATGCCTAATGCTTTACCCAAGTAGGCTGGGTGTTATAAAATTCATATTACGTATACCAGGATCAAAATATTTTAGAAACAAGTACTTTTAAGCAATAACTAGTTACTTACTTAGTTAGTTAGGTAGCTAGCTAGTCAGTCAG
Organism: Amphiura filiformis; assembly: GCF_039555335.1. Lineage (NCBI taxonomy): Eukaryota > Metazoa > Echinodermata > Ophiuroidea > Amphilepidida > Amphiuridae > Amphiura > Amphiura filiformis. Next base: position 60,172,035 of record NC_092638.1, read on the forward strand.
TCAGTCAGTCAGTCAGTCAGTCAGTCAGTCAGTCAGTCAGTCAGTCAGTCAGTCAGTTAGTTAAGAAAGTAAGTAAGTAAGTAAGTAAGTTAGTTAGTTAGTTAGTTAGTTAGTTAGTTAGTTAGTTAGTTAGTTAGTTAGTTAGTTAGTTAGTTAGTTAGTTATAAAATAATGCATGTGATGCCGGGTTAACGCAGAATCTAACTTTAATAAGATTACCTAATTAATAGATATTGTTGAAAAAACCTGACGCCCGGGCATACCATTATGAATACATACGGTGTCCTAAGAAAAAGAAATTCAAATTTCCTAGAACAGATTTTCGCATGTTAGTCGCTCGGAAGGCTCGACCCTTCGGGGTCTCGCCTTCGAGCGACTAACATGCTCACCTACCTCAACAAGACACCGATTATCTATGGAAATGGTCTGTTTCTCACCCTTTATCTACTATGTAATTAACAACGACCTGTTGTTGAGTGTAATCATGGTAATTATACATCCTATAATAAAACTCTTCTATCAATAAAAACGTGAACTTAACCACACAATCTGCTTACATCCAATGATGGAATGTAGCACAGTACCCCAATTGTAAAAATATATTGATGCTATCTCCCGTATTCGCTGCCTAATGAGCAACATTGTTGCCATGAGATGCTGAATCCCATAGTACATAGCGTGAGAGCGTAATCATTAGGCATACTATTTTTGTCACTACCTACATTCGGTGACCAAACCATGCAAGTAAGAATTGTGCACTAATGAACATGATGAATGTAAAGTCCATTGTTCATATTTGAAAAATCGTGAATATTAAGATCATTATCATTTCATACAAACGTGATGTATGCAGCTTTGGCACTATTTCAGATGTGAGGTTTTAAAGGGCAGGTCTATTGCAAAAACAACATCATATCATTGGCAAGCTAATATTATAAGGACAATGAAAATGACTCCTTTTTTAAGAAATAAGACGTTTAAAATTGATATTCAGCAAAAACCAACTTAAGCGGTGAGTTCCTTCGAACGAGAACGATTTGGCCTAGAAAAAAGGTGACGTCATGAAATGAGATGTGCCCGCTTTGAGAAAAGGGACTTTAAACGCTCTCAATGGACAGAACGTATACTGTTGTTGTTCACAGAAAAAACTCTAAATTAAGTATTACAAATTTAATGGTTTTTAAACATATGGATAAAATCAGCCGCTTCTTTTTTATATAATTATTAGTAAATTATGATATTACAATTCATATGTATTTTTTTTATCAATATCATGAGAAATATTAGGCCTAAAAAATAAATAAATAATTTGAGCTTAGAATTTCATCGTGATCATCTGAGACTAGCATATAAACATCCACAAACTCATGTATCTGATTTCCCTGTGCGATATCAGTTGGATGAAATATTACAAAGCAAACGCATAGTAACAATACTGTGTGCACTTTGTTTCCGAAATGAGAACAATAGTCTGCATATTGTTATGCAGCATTGTTATGGTAAATAATAGTACAACTTATTGTTGCTAATGTTAAACTTGTCACACAAGTAAATGAGAGCATGATATAGTGTCCGCTTCATTTACCTATATCATCAGCCAAACGGGGGAAGAACACGTACGAAGCTGAACTTTACCCACACAATTTCTCCTTTTTCAGGAGAAGTACGCATAAAAAAATTGCAACGAGTGTCAACTTGTAATGTAATAATTATTCTCTTCGAATAGAGATAAACTTGTTTTTGCAATATACCTGACCTTTAAGCTCTTCACCTTTTTTGTCCTGCTAAAACTATGATGACTTAATGCACTGACGGAAAATAAACATTGAGGTATCATACCTATTATGTTATACAGTTTCCCAGAAATATTCTTTTTCACCATCTCTTAGGAACATATCAATACTGCTGTATGTCTTCCGGGATCTTGTGCATAAGATACGTCAATGTTTTCCTATACTAAATCCCATAGTGACTTAACAAATTAAATATTAAAGACATAGCTAATGATGTAACGCTAAACTTAGAACTACTAACTATCCCACACAAAATATCTTTTGCGTTATTCGAAGGTGAAGATTATATATAGCCAAGTTTGCAAAACAATGAATACAAAACAATACAAAGAAGCATGAAACCCAGAAGCCCAGAAAATAAGCAATTTGAATTGGAAAATAAACGGTTGAAATGTGTTTGGTCAACATTCAATGCTTCACAATGTTCTCAGAACGTGGTTATACATTTTAGAAAAACAAGTGACTGTCTTGTAGCTGCCGTCGTGACTAGTACCAAGAAACGTCACTTGATATATTGAAATCACGTGAGTCGTAATGCGTCTCTCAGAAATTGAATTCAAAACTAGTAAAAAAGACCCGTATTCAACAGGGTATAATGAAACGATCAATCGAAGTTTGTTATACTTTTGTTTTAAATAATATAGACCAATGATATCGATGGCATACATCGTTATCCAGATTTAAGGTCACAAAATTCCACCATTGTAATACTTGTGTGACGGAGAAAGTTTTATATCTCAAACTGAACAAAATCAATCAACAAAAATTAATGTATAAAGCAGGCTGGGGTTACAGAACCGTGTCGCTTAGGACATGGTGGCATATGCGATCAATGTGGTGATCTATTTATTCCTCGTCCTAAGAGGTGAGAGGGATGCTGGGATGTTCGTTTGCAAAACAATAAACACCAAATGGCTTTGCATAATCATATGGCCACTCTTAGCACTCAGAGAAGATATCTGATAATTGAAGACTGAATTAAAAAAGACTAGTTTGCGTCTGACGATAGGTCAAAGGCGCGACATGATTGGTTGCTGATCTGCGCAGTGCAGCGTTTTTGGTCTAGTTGACAGGACGTCATACGCAAACAAGTCTTTTTAATTTGGTCTTCAATTATACATTTCTCTGAATCATTTGCAATATTTTTGGACTTACTTTTGTATCACTCAAGAGAGGTAATTTTAAGCTCCTTTGTGAGAATTTGTTGCAATGTGCTTCAGCAGAACAAGGGTTAGTTTTTGATTGTTGCGCATGACCTAATTCGCTATACTCACGCATTATTTCATTCATCACGATTTTCACAAGTCAGTGATCTACACTTCACGATTTTGGGCGAACATTTTATAATATGATTATTTCTTTGCACCTTTGAACAGAAAAAAAGAAGAGTTGCTTTTGTCTGAGTGAAAATAGGATGGCCGTGATTGTAAATGCAGCAAAGCATTAAATTAATACAAGCCGGCTACTGCTATATGTTAGAGTGAGCTTAAATTATGTCAAGGCTTTTGTTAACACAATATTGTTTAGAATTGTTAAAATGTTTAGTTATTCAGGTGATACATGTGTCACAGGACACCTGAATATACTACCCAAATGACATGTGAGAAAAGTGAAACAACAAAGTACTATGCACACAGCAAGAAAACGGACACAAGACACAATCTATTATTTAATCACAACATTTAAATTATTATTTCATTCTGTAATCTTCTCTCTTCTTTTACAAATACATTACTATTTTACTCCTTACAATACAAAATTCTATACATCAATTCCAATTGATATGAAAGTTATGATTTCTGCTCAAGTATGACTCAATTATTAGTAAATGATTATACCTTCAAATATCCACACAATAAATAATATTGCAATTTTGTGAATATAAAATGTACGAGCATTAAGTGTACATATCCAACTACACGTTTTGTAATTGCACACCAATAATGTTTGCAAATGCTTACAAATGCAATAATATGTAATTACTTATCCAAGTACAATTAGATCAATAGGATCAAATTCCAAATAGTTATATCTTTACCTTTTAGCTACATGTCAAGCACAAGCAATGATCAATCATCTAACAAAGTTCCAGAAGGCCTATGCCATCAATAATTGGTTTCAACAACTATTAAGTGACTATCTAAAGTAATCAATAATCTTGAGAAAGATTTAACTCATGATGATCTTTCCATAAAGAAGTCCTTTTTAGAAGGCTATCAGCGATAATCACACAAAACTTTGAATCATCAATCAAAACCTTTACTCAAAACAAAAATCACAACCTCAATAACTTGTCACAAGACTTTATGTCAGAATGTTTCACAATGCTTGGCACAATTGACTTTTTTACAAAAGCTGCACTAATTTGAATGTTATTTAACAAAGTTAATGTTCACATTAAATGACAAACATAATACATTTCAATCAAGCCATCCACAACATTTTCAAGTGTTTCAAATCAATTCATGAAACAGTTTAATAATTTAATATCAAATATTTTGAAATTGAATATCAACAAATCAACAAATGTAGCATATCAACTTGTGTTCATCCAAAAATACAAGTTGCGTCTTTCATGTCTTTTCATTCAACAATAATTAAAGTCACATGAAAATTCTGTTTAATAATCTAAACTTCCAAAATATATTAGATTATTACAATTAAATTTGTTGATATAAAAACAAATATACAAATTCACATAATTTACAAATACTTTGCAATCTAGTTCAATACTGACAATTTTCAGTCTTCTTAAAGTGGCAGAGCTGGCCAAGTACCCTGAAGTTTCAGATGTTACAAATGCGGTCACTTCACCAACATTACAGCTGTTAACAAATCATCAACCTCACACAGATTGGTATTCATAATGAAGCGGCTAGCACACATCATAATGGTACAGCTTGAATACTCATGGTTACGTTAAAACTCAGACCAGTTCTGATGGCTCTTAAGTTTGGTCAGGTCGGTCGAAAACTGGAAAATGATTTAAGATAAAAACCCAAACAAAAAAATAACATGCTGGAAAATTATGAACAAAAACAAGCTATTCCCATTTAATTTGGTTTAACTTCTTTTGAACACTCATCACATAAAATAATCCAGTTTCTCAAAACATTTCATATAAACACATTTTAACTCATGACCATTATTGCCATTAATACAATCTTTAAATATTGCACATTAAATTCAATAAATGAAAAACATATAAAAATATGAAGTTAATCCATGCAAGATTTCATCAGTTTCTAAAAATGCATCACATTTCTATTTACCAAATTTCATTATCTTCTTGCAATGACAGAGACAACAATCAGCAATATTAAACATCCATTATTTTACCAATGTCCATAACATAAATAGAGAATGGTATACTCACTTCATTCCTTCAAAACGTTGACTTCCAACTAATACATGATCTCATCACATCATACCACACCACAACCAATGGACTGCAAATGATGTCCAACACAAGTGGAAGGCACGGTGCGACGACTGAAATACATTTATTATTTCAGCTCTCATTCTAAAAATAAACTCTTTTGGTTATCACTACTGTCCTCCGCGGTGTAGATATTTCATTCCTCTTAAATTTCAGGTCTTACACCAGAACTAACTGTCCTCACAGGTGTAGATATTTCAATCTACAATGCCTCTAAAATTTGCAGGTCTTACACCAGTACCAAAAAGTTATTTTGATGATGCGATCATTTTGCAAGCAACTACAGACCCATGTCTGCTCTCAAACCATAGCTATGTGGAAGTGCCTTGATTTAAAAAAATTCCCGCTGAAGAGATGTTGTACTTGAATCTCTTTGTTGAACTCACGAATATTTAATAGCGTTCTATTGTTATCCTCCCAAAACTCAATACACACAAAAAACAATCAATATAGGCCTTCCCTGCTAAAAACTGCAAGTGTTGCCAGTTGGCAAAATTACAATTCCCAAGAATGAACTTCATAAAATCCAAGATGAAAATTTAATTTTCACTATCTGTCCTGACAACATGTATGTTATTCGGTCTTAAAATATTGATTATTAGATTTTCAGCTTCATTCCATATGTCCACCGCAGCATGTAAGAAAGAGTCTTTAGGGATGTTGATATTTGCTTGTTGTTATTATTGTAATACTGATATGTATTCCATGCATAATGGTATGGAATTAAATGTTCTATTTGTACTAACAAATTAGGACACATGCTCTTATTGCTCTGTGTTGTTGTAACCCGGGTCAATAACGAGTGTGCTTTTCATGATCACTATTTGACTCTCTGCGTTACTAGGAGTCGGATCAGGTAAAACTTCAGGTTTAAATGGCATTCACATTTCAACGAACGGGTACTGGATAACGTTTTATACGTTCGTATATCACACTGAACATATTCAGTCAACAAAAATCAATGTATATATAATGCAGGCTGGGGTTACCGAACCGTGTCGCATAAACTATTATGCAATCAATGTGACGATCTATTTATTCCTCGTCCTTAGAGGTGAGAGGGATGCTGGGATGTTCGATACAAATTGCAAAACAATAAACACCAAATGGCTTGACATAATCATGTGACCACTCTATAGCACTCAGAGAAGATATCTTACACTTCTGATTTCTCTGAATCATTTGTAACATTTTTGGACTTGTTTTTGTATCACTGGGGAGAGGCGATTCATGTTGTAATAAGCTCCTTCGTGAGAATTTGTTGCAATGTGCTTCAGCAGAACAAGGGTTAGTTTTTGATTGTTGTGCATAATCTAATTCACTATATACTCACGCATAAGTTCATTCTTCACGATTTTCACAAGTCAGTGATCTACACTTCACGATTTTGGTCGAACATTTTTATAATATGATTATTTCTTTGCACCTTTGAACAGAAAAAAGAAGAGTTGCTTTTGTCTTAGTAAAAAGAGGAGGGCCGTGATTGTAAATGCAGTAAAGCATTAAATTAATACAAGCCTGCTACTACTATATGTTAGGGTGAGTTTTAATCATTATGTAGTATATTGATTACGGAGTGTTCAGAAATACTTTGGTTTGGGGCTGGAACCATTTTTTTTTTCATGTTAGGATTTTTTTTACCCCGACCTCTTCGTGAACCAAAAACTTTTTGACCCCCCTCTTAATGGACCTAAAACTTTTTGATCCCCCTCATACTAGGTACAAATATTTTAACCCCCCTCTCCCATTGCAATGTGCCATTCTATATCAAAGGACAGAGGAAACATATTAATGATACTTAAATTGTAAAATTTGTATTCATGTGTCATTAATATAACTGGAATTGTGGAAATCTTTATCATTTTGTAAAGTAGTAGTTCATAAGCACGTTTGTCATGTTTATGCAACCCCGGGATGCAATCGAGTATTAATAAACCATCCATTTATGATTGGAATCAATGGCGGCAGAAGCAATAAAATTTAGGGGATTGGGGGACGAGTATATTTTGTTCTTGACTTGTTGTTGCCCATGAAGCGTGTGAAAAACTTCAATTTCATGCTATTTTAGCCCGAAATAAAGGTGCGTTTTGCTATTTGATGGTCCAGTTCACGCGAAGGGCAAACGTTTGCAATTTTAGCAATTTCATCCTATTTGGGCCCAAAACATGGTGCTTTTGACATGCTAAAAAGATGCACAGGGCAATTATTGCTTATAATTTTTTCTTCTATTAGGATTTTTAAGGGGATGCCAAGGAAAAAATAGAGGGGACGTGTACCCCCGTTCTCCCACTTCGGAGTCCGCCGCCTATGATTGGAAAGCCATATGATTTTTAAAATTTAAAAATTCTAAAGTATGTATACCGTATATAGGGCGTAATGGTCAAAATACAGTGATAAACATGAAACATTATTGTAAAATGTCAACACTAAAGAAGAACAAAGATATTGCAGCTTTTTAGTGATTTAAAGAGCACACCTAAATCATGCACTGACACATAGCTCAAATCACATGCAATTTTAACGCTATATATCGTCAGCCTGCTGCGCTAATTGCCTAAGTCATTTTTTGTAATTTTGAGAACAAAGAACAAAATGTGGTTCAATCATGCATCAGTTACCTAATCACCCTAGTTATTTCGGATTATTCCCTTTCATTTGTATCATTATCATTCGTTTTCGTGTAAAGATTGGTGAATAAATATATTTAAATGCATAATTGAACCATATTCATATTTTGTACTTTGTTCTCAAAATTACAAAAACATGACTTAGGCAATTAGCGTAGCAGGCTAACGATATATATTTCTGACTATTGAATGATTGTTAAAAATACATAAAGTACCTGATCAATTACTCTTCTGGTTTGATTGGAACATTTGCGCATCTCAGGTTATCTTGTATTTCTTGCTTCAGGATTTATATTACTTAAGTTTTTCACCCCAACTCTACATGCCAAAAAACTTTTTAACCCCCTGTTCATACACCCAAAACTTTTTACCCCCCCATTTAGAACTTTAAAATTTTTATAACCCCCCCCCCCTCCATATATTTTCCAGCCCCCACTCCCACCAAGTATTTCTGAACACTCCCTTATGAAATTCAAGAGAACAGTGAAAACACTACACGATGTATCAAAATGATCAGTAGTTTTTTTCAGTACTCATAAATTTCTTAAGCTTAAGCACAAAGGACAATGGTTATCATCTATAAAGCTATCAAACTTTCCATGGTAGAGACAAGACCATGTTGAGTTTTTCTTCCCAAAATGATATGAATCTGGAAAGTTCACACAAATTCACAAGCAAGAAAGATTCCACGTTGCCATGGTTACACTGACATGACTTGGTATGTTGAGTCATATACATGTGCAGTAGAGGAACTCTCTATGTCAATGGAAATGGAATCACTTTTAAAATGACTTTTTTTTTCCAGCCAAAATAATTGGCTTTATACTAAATATAGATACGTAAGTTTTGAGAATAAGTAAGCTTGTAATTTTAGAACTAGATAAAGATGAATTTATATAAAGTGGGGGCAAATACCAAACATTGTTGGGTATAGAATAACGTGCGCGTACGCTATTCCTTTATGTTTCGTAAGCGTGGTAAGCACAGTACTTGGTAGTTGTACTGGCCGTTAAGATTTCACACCACCAAATAGTATTATATGGTTGTGCGCCCTTAATTTTACTTTCAGAAAAACCCATGCATTCTCAATTTAAGCATTAAAATGAGCAGAAATTTGCATAATTTTAGCCAAATTTGGATTGGTCATGATTAGTAATATTAATTCCTGCAAGTGTACCACAGATGGGAGAGATCGAATAACTTTCAATGATTTTAAGCAGCCTTTTCTTTACAGAAACACTGGCATGGTTTTGCCTGTAAAATAGGCAATTCCCGGACATCGTAGACTTCGAGGGCCAGTCGTAAAAAATAATGACGGTCAACCTATATTTTTTCCCAGCCAGAGGGATCAGGCAAGGGCTGATTTCAACCATCATAGCTGTCGCTTAAAACTGAGTCGCTCCTGTGAAGAAAAGATGACATTTTCTTAAGGCAAATGTAGCACATATCTCTATGGGACTCTGATTTGGTGGTGGGAGATCTTAAGGTTTCTGGTTTTGAGATGTTTAGTGATGGGTTCTGGTAATGAATTTCAGTCAAATATCATCTTTGGTATAGGGCCTATATCTTTGCGGGTTGATAATGTGGAGCAGGTATATGGAAGTTGGTGCCGTGACAGACGAAAATGCATAGACGCCTGACTCATCTCCTTGATCTTTTCAAAATGAAACCACCCCTTAAAGATTCAGATATTATTAAACTGATCAAACAGTGTGTTATTGTTGTTGTGTGGGAAAGGTGCCTTGAGTTATTACGGCTCGTAACAATATCTAGGCCTATATTATTAGTATCCCCTTTCGTGACTTACAAAACTTACAAAGCATTTTATCTTGAAAGACCCTCTGCCAATGTTGTAAGTTGTGGCAGCACATCTTTCACTATTTTACTTCCACGGTGCACCCCTCCAAGCTCTTCAACAAAATATGACTAAACTGACTGTTGAATAAATATCATTAATAAAATATTGAATAATAGGCCGATATATGAATAATGACTATAAAAAATTAATGACTATAAAAAATTAAATTAAATTAAATTACAAATAGAATTCAAATTAAAAAAAAATCAAAACGCAATTAATAATTTAAATTTAAAATCATTAATTTTAATTTTAAATTTAATTTCAATTTTAATTTTAATAAAAAATAATTTTAATAAATAATAATTTTAATAAATAATAATTTTAATAGATAATAATTTTAATTTAATTTTATGCTTTGTCCATCAGAATAAACCCCGCGAACTTAAAATCCACACAACAAAACGAACTGTAATTTGCAAGCAGCCCTTGTGCAAAGCGACTGGAAAACACAACTGTGCAATAAATAAGGTGGCCTAGCGTCACAGTTCGAGCATAGGGACAGCTCAATTTTACGCAAGGGGAGTGGGAGAGTGACTATTATTGACATAATATTTCGCGTTCTCCCTCGCGTCCGCTGAAAATTCTCCCATTGTTTTCCCCTTTTCTCCATTTCAAACTTAACATTCCACCTCATGGTTCAAGTATTTCCCCTTATGTCGCCCGTATTATATGGGACGATAGATCACGACAGAGGCTAAAACATTACCTTTATTCTCTAAATACACAACCGGAAAAACCCAACTAGTCACATGAACTACAGGTTATCCCAGTCAAGCAAAATGGAGTCTCTAGTAGGAAGTACTTCAATGTTGTGATTTAAGGCAACTTTGATTCGACTTATGCTGCTAAAGATATCGGTAAGTTGAGTGGAGAAATAAAAACTTGGAGGCTTAAGGTGGTACTACAGCCCTTGATAAATTTGTGACTAAAAATAATAACACACTGGTAACAAAGGTTATGTACATATATAATAGAGGCAAGGAATCCAGTTATTTTATACACTGGAATTTCAGTGAAGCGGTACGTTATTTATGATAAGAAAAGAGGTACCGCTAGAATGAACTACTCTTGAATCATTGAAATTGCAGTATGATTGCAATTTGATTCCTATAATATACATAACTTTTGTTACCAGTGTATAGTTATTTTTTGAGAAAAATGCAAAATTACTAACAAATTTTATCAGGGGTTTTAGTACCACCTTAACGAAAGGTGTTCAATTTGTTATTGAAGAAAATAGTGTATTTGAATAGCAGATTTTTAGTACACTAAAGTGCTCCTCCTCCCCAAGTAATTAGCCTAATATTCTTCTATCGACTTGCTGAAGTCTGGTTTAAAACAACACATCTGTCAATTAAGTGCAAGGAAAATCATGTTTGTGGGAGAAAGTGAGTGATTGGTGGAAGCAGCAACATTTGGGGAGGTGTCTTCTGTGCAAGGATTTTATGTGCAAATCACAAAAATGTCTACTTTTTGCGGCAATTTTTCGCAAAATTGGTTGATTTTCGTCTTACCTATTGACGTATAAACGGTGTGCATATCGCTATTCGTCACGTCTTGTTTGTACATCCTAGCTGCATGAGGCTCCGCCAATTATCATGATAATAATACGATCGGCGAGGTAATGGCATTGTAGGTGCTGAAATGAAATAGCAATTTTCTTCGTTTTACCTCATTTGTTTGGCTCGAAATTAAAAGTAGACAGTGTGATCAGCCCGGGTGATAAACAATTAAATAGGAATCTATTCTTAAGCTAATCACACATTATAACTTAATAACATTATAACATTTTACCTTGATCAAACATTGTGTTTAGTTGTGGATTCTGAAGTGAATTTGGGTAAAAGGTTTTTGGCCTTCCTTGAGTCATTACGGCCGGCTCCTAACACTTCCTTTGAAAAATATGATGAAATGACACAAAGAATTCACGTGTCATTATTGTCATATCCCAGCAAACACAAAACGTTTTCGACATCATTCGCAAAAGGTTATAAAAGGTTGTCAGAAAACGTTTAAATGTCGGGTTATATAAAGGGTACATTAAGAGTATAAAACGTTTTCATAACATTAAATAACATTTGTTGGTAATTTACTGCACAGCAAACACAAATGTTTTACAGAAAACATTTAAATGTTGGGTTATATAAAGGGTATAAAAACGTTTTAATAACATTCCAAAAACATTTGTGAAAACTTGGTACAAATCATTCTAAACAGAATGTTATTTTGGGGTTGAAAAAATATTTTGCAAAAAAGGTTTGCCCAAAATATTTTAAATAACGTTTTTATAATGTTTTCACGACATTTATATAACCTGACATTTAAATGTTATTAAAACGTTTTGTAAAAAACATTTTAAGAATATTTCTGTGTTTGCTAGGTGCAAATATTTTAACATAATGTTATTTAAGTGTTGACAAAAAATATGGAAAAAAATGTTTGCAAAAATAGTTTACAATGACATTTCGAAAACATTTAAAAATATTGTTGTAGTGTGTTTTCATAGAAAACGTTTTCAAACGATTTCATGACCTTTATATAACCCGACATTTTAATGTTATTAAAACGTTTTTACCTAAACCAAAACCCAAAATATAATTTACTTCAAACGTTTTAAAAACGTTTTTGTGTTTGCTCGGATTCTAGCATCTTCTAGGATATATTAATACTGCAAGCGGCAATCAAGACAGTTGTTGTTACATATTTCCCTTTCACAATACATCAAACTACAATGCTAGGTTGAGGAAGATTATGTGATGTTAATATTTTTATTATATGTACTAACTTAATCATTTTTCGTACATATCTTATAACTTAAAGGTCCATTCAGGGATCCCATCGTAAGTGTAAAATAAATCAAATTGTTTATAAATTGCCTAAAAGTGAAGGGTATTTTGAAATTAAAAAAATGGCAAAATACGAAAAAAACCGAAAAAAAACCCAACAGTATTGATTAGCCTACACTGGCTATCCAGGCTTGTGACTTATTTAGCATGAGCTTGAAACGGCCCATGGATTTCCCATGGATCAGCATGTGTCCCTCACGGACCAACCTGGGTGAACAAATAAACAAACAAAAAACAAACAAACAGACAATGTTGAAGGTACTGGTTTGAGAGCCGACCAGAAGTGATTCATTTATCAAAGCACGGACAATAGCTCGCTCCATGGCAATCAATTGATGCACGGGACGATTCAACGTTCACTTGATGAACGGGTATCATGGCTTAAAGGCCCGGTCACACTGTGACGGACGATAAGCAACGAAGGGTGACGAACGTGAAAATCACAAAATGTTGACGGCAAAGCGACGACAAAAAGAGCAAAAACAAGATTCGGTGACGAGTGGGAACGACCTTTAGCGACAACACGACGGCAAGGGACGAGAGGATGCGGCAGGAAACGGAGACTAGCGACCAAATCCGGACGTTGTCTGGGCGATGAGTGACGAAGTCTCGACGGAGCCCGACAACAAGCAACGAGGTCAGACGGCTGGCAGCGGATTTGCTTGCGGCAAGGAACGGCAACTGACGGTGGATTGCGGTGATGATGACGTGACTCAGCAGCCGACATCAACGCCTGTGTGTGTGCGGGTCGTATAGTCCCCTTTGGCGTTCCCACTCTTCACAACGTTCTGATCATCCACTCAAAAAAATATCAATATCAATAATAATCAAATATATTAACATCAATATCAACAATAATCAAAATTAGTAAAATCAATATCAATAATAATCCAAAGTATTATCTATATCAATAATAATCAGGATTATTAACATCAATATCAATAATAATCAAAAATATTACACATATCAATAATATTCAAAAATATTACACATATCAATAATAATCAAAACTATTAATATCTTTATCAATAATAATCAAAAATATTACCATCAATATCAATAATAAAAATATTACACATATCAATAATAATATAAAAAACCAATATAAATATCAATAATAATAATAAAAAATAGTAAAATCAATATAAATAATAATCTAAACTTTTAATATCTATATCAATAATATATTAACATCAATATCAATTATTATAATCAAAGATATTAATATCAATATCAATTAGGCATATTATAATCAAAGATCAATATCAATAATAATAAAATATATTTACACATATCAAAAATAATCAAAAAAATTAATATAAATATCAATAGGAATCAAAATATGAAAATCAATATTAATAATAATCCAAACTATTATATCAATATCAATATATCGATAATGATAAAAAATACTATCATCAATATCAATAATAATCTGAAATATTAATATTTTTGATTATTATTGATATTATTTTCTTTTTATATGAACTTTAAAATTGCATCGTGCCGGGTAGTCTATTGAAATCGAACTGACGTCAATAAAACGTCAAACATCGCACAAAAAGACTTGATTAGAATTTACCGTCACTCATCGTGAGTTGCCGTTAGTTGTCGCTAAGAATCCGTCAGCGACCGCAGACGGCCGAAATTATTCGTCGGGAAATTTTCAACATGTTGAAAATTTTGTGACGACAAAAAAGTAGTTGTGATTCCGTTCAAATTTCGTTGGAGACCGCAACCCTCATTTCTTTGACGTTTCCATACCGTGGGAAGCCGTCTCTAGTCGTTTTGAGGTCGTCACAATTTCGTTGGTAGTCGTTGTCAACGACCATAAAAAAAGACTTGATTAATTTTTACAATCCTACAAATGCATATATCTATCTCATGAATCGCACAAAAGTTTAAAATCGTTGACCATCGTTTAAAAATCGTAACCCATCGCAGACCACCGTTTCAATGCCGCAGGTACTCGCAAACGATACTCGCAAACAATATCCGTCACTCTCCGGACAAAATTCGCAAGTCACTGTCGCACCAAGATCGTTACAATTTCGTTGCTTGCCGCAACGTGTCGTCAGGGTTCGAGATGTGACGTCGCCTGCCGTTGGTTATTCGTCAATGGACGTTGACAACGACTACCAACGAAATTGTGACGACCTCAAAACGACTAGAGACGGCTTCCCACGGTATGGAAACGTCAAAGAAATGAGGGTTGCGGTCTCCAACTAAATTTGAACGGAATCACAACTACTTTTTTGTCGTCACAAAATTTTCAACATGTTGAAAATTTCCCGACGAATAATTGCGGCCGTCTGCGGTCGCTGACGGATTCGTCAGCGACAACTAACGGCAACCCACGATGAGTGGCGGTAAATTCAAAATTGCAATTCGCAGCTTAACGTCGCTTGCCGTTCACCCCTATTCGTCACTGTGTGACCGGGCCTTAAAGCACAATATTCAATTATGCAAATAAATTATCGTCACAACACTACTTAAAGGCCCGGTCACACTATGACGAATAGGGGTAAACGGCCAGCGACGTTAAGCTGCGAATTGCAATTTGGAATTTACCGTAACTCTTCGTGTGTTGCCGTTAGTTGTCGCTGACGAATCCGTTAGCGACCGCAGACGGCCGAAATTATTCGTCGCGTTCGTCGGCAAATTTTCAACATGTTAAAAATTTTATGACGGCAAAAGAAGTAGTTGTGATTCCGTTCAGATTTCGTTGGAGACCGCAACCCTAATTTCATTGACGTTTCCATACCGTGCGAAGCCGTCTTTAGTCGTTTTGAGGTCGTCACAATTTCGTTGGTAGTCGTTGTCAACGACCATTGACGAAAAAACAACGGCAAGTGACGTCACATCTCGAACCCTGACGACACATTGCGGCAAATGACGAAATTGTAACGATCTTGGTGCGACAGTGACTTGCGAATTTTGTGCGGAGGGTGACGGATGTTGACTGTTGATGGCGGGTCGTTTGCGAGTACCTGCGCCATGGAAACGGTGGTCTGCGATGTGTTACAATTTTTAAACGATGGTCCACGATTTTAAACTTTTTGTGCGATTTTTGACTTTTTTTGACGTCAGTTCGATTTCAAAAGACTGTCCGGCACGATGCAATTTTGAAGTTCATATAGAAAGAAATATCAATAATAATAAAAAATTTAATATTTTTGATTATTATTGATATTGATATGTTATTATTATTGATATTGATGTTAATATTTTTGATTATTATTGATACTGATATTAATATTTTCATTCTTATTGATATTGATGATAATATTTTTGATCATTATTGATATATTGATGTTAATATATTTGATTATTATTGATATTGATATAATAGTTTGGATTATTATTGATATTGATTTTGATATTTTGATTATTATTGATATTTATATTAATTTTTGTATTATTATTGATATGTGTAATATTTTTTGATATTAATATCTTTGATTATAATAATAATCCTCCTCCTAATCCTCAACCACCCTTGGCACATTTCATGCCAAACGTCATAAGAAAATATTAAAAATTATTTTAAACAGGTTAAAAACATGAGTAATATAGAATAAATTAGCCTCAATTTTAGACCTGATTGAATCTTCTAAGAGAAGGAATACTCAAAAGACAGTGTTTTGAAATCCAAGCTGCACTTCAAAATGTAACAAAACCACCTTTTGGGGTACCCCAGTATACGTCATAAATTAAAATAAATAAATGTTGATATTTATACAGCACCTTTCCCATGTATCAAAGCGCTTTACATTTATTCCGCTGTCATTACAACATGTTAGCTGCCATACAATGCCTAAGGCATGCTCATACCTTTGGGCGGCGCTTAATGGACAATATTCCTAACAGCTCCCCATATCACCCCTGGGTAGAGAGAGGCAAGTGAGGTAAAGCGCTTTGCCCAAGTGCACAACACTCCGATTGCGAGGTAGAGCATGTACCGCTTCGCCACCGTGCCCGCATCATCATCGCCGCAATCCACCGTCAGCTGCCGTTCCTTGCCGCAAGCAAATCCGCTGCCAGCCATCTGACCTCGTTGCTTGTTGTCAGGCTCCGTCGAGACAATGTTACTCGCCGCCCAGACAACGTCCGGTTTTGGTCGCTAGTCTCCGTTTCCCGCAGCAGCCTTTCGTCCCTTGCCGTCGTGTTGTCGCTGAAGGTCGTTCCCACTCGTCAGCGAATATTGTTTTTCCTCTTTTTGTCGTCGCTTTGCCGTCAACATTTTGTGATTTTCACGTTCGTCACCTCGTGTGACCGGGCCTTAAAGCAGAGAAATTATAGATTCGTGTGAAAATGTCTTCTATTGTCTTATCTTAGCTTAACCACTTGCAGTCTATGTCTGTGACACTAAAAAAAGGTTCCAAAAACTTCAATTTTTATAATTTTTATAATCCTCCCGATGAGTAAATCACTGCATGGGCCTTTAAATCTCTAATCCATTTGTTACTTGTTATTTCAACAGTTTGGCGTCCCCAGCTTTTGAAGATGGCTGCTCCTATCAATCAAATCAAGCAAAGTGATTTGAAATTTGTGAAGCAAATAGGAGAAGGGGGCTTCAGTTCAGTTTATCAGATGACGTGGATACATCCATCTTTAGGTCCTATACAAATAGCTGCTAAGAAGTTGATAAAGCGGGATGTGAAAGAGCTGGATATTATGTCTGGCCTTGATCATCCCAATATAGTGAAGCTCATTGGTGTAGTTGATGAACAAATGGAATTCATGTTGATTCTAGAGCTATGTGATAGAGGTTCCCTGAGATCCTATCTCAAAGAACTTAATGGTGGACGTCTCCCTGATAAGCAATTTTATGACTGGGCGGAGCAAGCAGCTAGACCCCTAGAGTATCTAAGACAAAAGCATTTGGTGCACAAAGATGTTAAATCCCCCAATTACATGATAACAGCAGAAAATACCTTGAAACTAGGTGATTTCGGAATATCAAAGAATCTTGAAAATACCATTAGCCATGCTACTGATTCTGCATCATGGCGCTGGATGGCTCCAGAACTAGCAGAAGGCATACTATCTCCTAAATACGACATATTCGGGTACGGAATGGTGTTGTGGGAAATGCGGACAGGAATGCTTCCATTCCAAGGCCTGGAGTCACAAGTTGTTGTCATGAGAGTATGTTATGAGAATGAACGCCTTCCCATTCCAGAAGACTGCCCTCCAACAATTAAAGAATTGATGAAGCAATGCTGGGAAGCCAATTGGAGAATGCGTCCTAACATAAAGGAAGTGATATCTGTGGTAAGGTTGTTTTTTTTTGGAGGGGAGGGGGCAAGATTAACATCACAAAGGAAAGCAAGAATTTTCATTTTTTCAGTAAATGTCATAAGTAAACTATAACTAGAACCGCTGTTATGTGAGACCACGAACACAGCCGTAATGTGACTCCATTATGACCTTCGACCCAAAAATCTCAGAACACCCCATAGATATTGGCTAATGTCAATGCATGTGTGCACATGGTATCACTCTGCTATGTTATTTGCGCCATTAGAGGAATTTTCAAGGAATTTCATTTTGGACCGGAAGTGACCCCTCAATGACATTTGACCCCAAATAAAACATACCATATAAACATTGTGTAACAACTATTCGGTGTTAACATTCCGTTACTGTGCTTTGTTTTTCCTGGCCAATAAAAATTATTGACGGTATTTCTTTTTAGCCTGGAAGTGACCCCTTAATGACCTTTGATCCCAAATAAAAAATATCACGTATACACTGGGTAACAGTAATTCATATGTGAACATACCGTCACTGTATTATGTTTTTCTTGGTTATTAAAAAAATTATAAGATATTTTGTTTAACCCCGGAAGTGACCCCTTAATAACCTCTGACCCCAAATAAAAAAATACCACATATAAACTGGGTAGCCACAATTCATATGTGAACATACCGTTACTGAACTATATTTTTTTAGCTAATAAATTTTTTAAAGGTATTTCGTTTTATACCGGAAATGACCCCTTAATGACCTTTGACCCCGAATAAAAAAGACCACATACACATTAGGTAACCACTATTTATGTGTGAAGGTATTTGGTTTTATACCGGAAGTGACGCCTTAATGACCTTTGACCCCAAATATGTGAAGACCATATAGACAATGGGTAATAGCAATGACCCCTTAATGACCTTTGACCCCAAATCTGTGTATACCCTGACCCCAAATATGTGTATACCCCATAGATACTTGGTAATAACAATACATGTGTGCAAGTGGCGTCACTGCCCTCGTGTCACGACTGTGTTATGCTTGGTATTGTATATTTTTTAAACCCTGGTGTTAAACGTATGTGTGAAATTCATGCTTCTTGTGTAAAATTTTTATACTCACAGGCTTCAAGTTGCCGCGCAAACTTTTTGGGGTCAACGTTTTTGCTTTTCAAAGTAACATATTTCGCTAACCAAAGATATTTCCCAACTTTCTAAAGCACATCATATCAAGCTATATGTCATAGTTTTGTCAGAATTTCGGTTTTGAGTTCACCAATTTTCAATTCCGACTACCAATTTTGACAAAATCAACACACGAATGTACCCATGGATGGATTATTTCTGCTGGTTATGTTAGAAATGAAGTACTGGTTGAACATTTTGGCAGTCGCAAGTGGAGAAAGGTGAAATCAAACGTAAATTCTGACCAAACTATATTATATAGTACTACACGATGTGCCTTACAGAGGTGGGAAATATCTTTCTTCAGCAAACTATATTAGTTTGAAGCGCTTTAAAATGAATTCCGAAAAAAGCTCGCGGGCGAACTTAAGGCCTATAAGAATAAAAATATCACACTAAAAGACACAATTTCATGCATTATTTTAACACCAGGATTGTTTTAATGTATTGAAAGCTTATATCCAAGCACTACGAGGCTGGTCAATAAGTTCCCGTAACTATGGTGTATCTCCGCTCATGCATAACTTGGATGACTGTTACTTACGCTAAATATAAGTTTGTACTTTCGTCTTTCAAAACAAATATGTATTAGCGATGCTGAACACTTGATTACGTAATGGCATTAGCATAAACACAATAGCGCATGGACAATGCCTGATTTATGGTGAAAAGTAGTCAAGAAAATCTCGCGCCAAATTAAGGCATTGTTACATAATTCCAAATATCTCGAGAATTAAAGTATGGAATCTGGCGCGGTTTTTGTAGACCGATAACATAGAAATGATGCTGTACTCTTTTTAGATACATACCATTTTTATTAAAGGAAAGGGATCGTGTTGAATATCTCCAATTTTGAGTAGGCTTTATCACCCATTGTTCTTAACATAATTAGAGATAGAAAGATTAATCGGTGACAAAATTTAATCAATGGTACCTGGTTTGATTGGGTATCTACTGATTATTAAAAGGAGGTCCCAGTGGTGAAATCACAAACATTTCTTTCTTACTGAACCCTTGTTTTCAAAAGGTCTTGTTTTGGTCATCAAAGTAGCACAACATAGAGAGGCTCTGGATTGAATAAGAAATTTGAAAGATATTTTAATTTTAGCATAAGATTTGGTATAGCAATTCACTCACACAGCTACTGGTCCGCAAACCCTGTATTAGTCATGGTGTACCTTCAGAGCAACAGATTAGCAGTAGATGCATTCGTCGCCATCTTGTCACATGAGCTTCCGGATGTGACGGAGTTTTTGGATCACATCTCATTAACCCCTGACCTAGTCCAAAATCTGAGATTATTATGGGATAGACAAAAGAAAGAAATATTACTTTTTTCATACATTTTTGGTACTTTCAATCATGCATACCATCAACGCGTGCGCATAATTATTTTTATTTTTATTGCAACAAATTCTATTGTCCTGACTATGATCTCTCATACCATACCAATAATCATATTTGTTTTTGTTTTATTTTGGAGATAATTTGGATTCTTTCTTCTACCGTGTGGGCTCTTTTCTCGCGATTTTCACATCATTTTTGTTTGTCGATAAGGCCTATTTTTGGTGTAGTTCAACGGCCCCTTTCCTCATATGTTGACGGATACATTTCTTCTTTCACAATTATCAATTAAATATACTCAGATTACCTCATACCAAAAATAAGGCTTGTAAACTGCTTTGGTCCTTACTTCTGCTTTTTTTTATTACGCGTTCCTCAATTACAATTAAAATTTTCCGCCAATGTTGACAATTGTCAGTGTACATATAGCAATGACTTTATGCAAATGAGATTACATAATTAAAGGTACTCTGATAGTAATTGTTGTGTGTTTTGAAAGACAAAGGTACAAACTTTATTGATTGTAAGTAACAGTCATCTAAGTCATGCATGAGCGGAGATAAATAATGGTTGTGGGATATTATTGACCAACCCTCGTATGTTTTTAACTGACATTTCTGAAGGAAAAAATATTGCTTTATATTTGACCGAGAAAATTAATTTCATAGCAAAAAGGTGTATCTCTGAATTGTGCTTATTTTAACATGTATCGATCGACTTTTATCGCGACTATGCATAACAAAAGAACTGGTGACCATCGTCCTGAGTGTAAAGTTAAGTTAAGTTTTCTAGTCTTTTTGATAGTGTATTTTTTAAATATTGTATTATGACATAATATTTTGTCATAGTCATCTTTTCATGTCTTGTATGCGCATTGAGTGGTAAAAATATGTTTACCCAGATGCGTTTCTTTAAGTACGTCATATTTATTATTACTGTTCACGAACACTGCACTCGGGTTTTTTCTGTTCTATATATATGAACTTGACAAAAATGAATACTACAAAATGGAGCAATTTTTTCCAATACCAATAAATAATACAATGAAAATACTGAGATTGTTATTTTGTAATCAAAATTTCTAGTATGCTTACATGTCAAAACTCAAATCGTCAAGAGTAATATTAAATATTTGACAAAATAAACATTTTCAGAAATAAATATATTTTATAGAATATTATTTCAATTTTATTTCATTACAGATTACAGCAACAGCAGCATCTCAAGAAGCACCACCAACAGCACCAGTAGGGCAGTGGGATGATTTAACAGCACCACCAATACCACCAAAAGCAACAACAGCACCAGTTGGGCAGTGGGATGATTTAACAGCTCCATCAATACCACCAAAAGCAACAACAGCACCAGTAGGGCAGTTGGACGATTTAATAGCACCACCAATACCACCAAAACTACCAAAACTACCAAAACCACCAAAACCACCAGGAAGACAGTGGAATGATAGCGATGATGTGTATGAATTTTACCCAGATCACTTAAAACTGCAACTTCCAACACCACCACCTTGGTTCTTTCACAAAATCTCTAGAGGCCATGCGGAGCAAATCCTCCTACAGAACTCCGACCAGGGTGACTTGCTTATTCGAGCCAGCGAATCGTATCCTGGGGAGTACTCGCTCTCAGTGAGGGTGGATATGGAAGAGAGTGGAATGGTCGTCCAACATTATCGATTCCGCCGGGAAAGTAATACATATAACTTGCTTATCTATGAGCAGCAACCACAACTGCCCACAATGTACGAGTTAATAATGTACTTCATTGATAGAAGTGGTGGCAACTTAAAACCTCTACAAACCAGAGACCTCAAAGTTCACTGACTACCAGATAATTTATAATGAGCGTAGGTGGTGAATATGTTATTAATATTATGCTTCAGTTAGACCAAAGAGGGTGTCATTATTAGCCAGTTAACAGTTTTAACCGGGGTTATATAATGGAAGTCCTGAAAAGGGTACCATTCCTCAACCATTACAAGACGGTGTACAACAGAATGATTTTACACGGTTAAACTGTGAATTTCGACCACAGAGCACAATAGTTGCAAGAAACGGTGTATCCTTCGTGTAAGACGCACATATTTTGTCCAAGAATAGCCGTAATAGCGTGGCATACTCTTAAGTCCTTCATCTTCTCTCCAAAATCTCCAGTGGCTCCTTGCATTCTGAGTCCGCTTTGTTTTCAAAAACTCCCCTGGCATCTGGGGGATACTCTAACATGAAATCGATATAAATGTATTAAGGCTGAGACTTTTGCTGTAAGGGGCAATGGGGCATTCGGTGATAGAAAAGTGTTTAAAAATATGGGGCTTTGGGTGAGAGCAAAAAAAGGTTTAAAAAAACCGTTGAAAATTGAATGTCTTTCTCTAAATGGATTCAAATGACTTTATGGTTTACAAATAAATAAGATGTGCTTCGCGAATGGAGTGTTCCTCAGCAGTGGAAGTGAGCTTCAGTTATCCCAGTCCATAGGAGGGATTTGAAGTCCAACCAATCCATATACCGCCCCAACTCTCTTTCTTATTGATAACAGTAAGGTGATAGACGCAGTGGTACAAAAGCACCTTCAGGGGTATACCTATTGCAGCACCATCTGATATCGTCGATCATCATACAATATAATGAAAGACAAAGATAAAAAGAGTAGTTCGCGTCTTACGTGAGCATGGTGAGGGCAACGGCGCGCCGTGATTGGTTGCCGACCTGCGCAGTACGGCATTTTCTATCTAATTGTCAGAATTTCGGACGCAAACTAGTCTTTTATCTCTGTCTTTTATTAGATTACAGCAGGTGTCCTTTTAGATTTGTCGAAAGTCTTCGATATTATTAATCGTTTGATATTGCTTGATAAACTTTATCACTATGGTGTTAGAGGCCCGGGGGGGCACTCCAACTTTGGAGGTGACGCGTATATAGGGCTGTTAAGACCCCCTTTTTCAGCATCGCTGTCACCCAAAGACCCCATATTTTTTTTACGAACACATGCTCGCTCCGCGCTCTGTCACCCGAAGACCCCCTATTTTTCCATTTGATCTGTCACCCAAAGACCCTTATAAGTTCAATTTGAACAGCAACTTTCATTTATCACTGAAAAAAAAATAGAAATTTGAAGCCATTTAGAACTAGAAATTCGATTTTCGAGGCATTTGTGGCGCTGTTTTGGTTCTCACCCAAAGATTCCATTAAAAAAAAAGGTCATGTTCTCACCCAATGACCACATATTTTTTACATTTTGCTCTCACCGAATGCCAAAAATCATGCTCTCACCCAATGACCCCATATTTTTTACATGTTGCTCTCACCGAATGCCCCTTAGTGCGAAAGCGCCAGCCCTACACCTATATCCATTTCAAATTGAAGTGCCCCCCCCCCGGGGTTAGAGGTATAACCCCGGGGTATAACCACAGTAAATGGCAGTTTCTTTCCTGAAAACAGGTGGATAAAATCATTGAATACAAAATCTCCTAAAATCTCACACATTTTCTGACGGTATGTTCCTACGATCACATGCTGATGGCAGTCTGCTTGAATGTAAAAAATATCACACAACATATGGGAATAATGCCTTCTGCAATTCTGTGCCAGCTCTCTGGAATAAATTACCTGTAAAACTTCGTACTTCACATAGTCTGGCCACTTTTAAATCTAATCTGAAAACCTATTTGTTTCCAAACTAAGTTTTTTATTTTTTATTAAGTTGTACATTTTACTGTAGCCTAAGCTTTGTTCATACTTATGCTAAGGCGCTATATAAATTCCGTTTATTGTATTGTATTGTATTGTATTGTATTGTATTGTATTGTATTGTATTGTATTGTATTGTATTGTATTGATTTAGCTGCAGACGCGTGTACTAGCATAACATTATTTGAAAGCCAATACCATTCACTGTTGAAAATAAATCTGTTAAATAAAAGGTCCGCTCGCAGTAAATGGTCATTCTGTCTTCTGGTCGAGTACAGCAGCCATTTAATATGGCAATAATTCTCACAATGTTTCGTGATTCTAAAGTAGGGCATATTATATTACTCAGTTAAATAGGGGGGAGTTGGAAAACGCTCGGAGTAACTTGTCATTCACATAAATTGTGTGATTTTGTGATTTTTTACATTTGAATTGAATTTTGACATGAATCAGAAAGGTTAAAAACCTAAAATGATTACTTATCGAATCATCTGCATAATGTATGACAAACACAGGCCCACAGTCAGGTTGTGATAAGAGGATTGTTTTTAGTCAATAGAAATGCCTAATGCTTTACCCAAGTAGGCTGGGTGTTATAAAATGCTAAGTTCATATTACGTATGCCAGGATCAAACTATTTTAGAAACAAGTACTTTTAAGCAATAACTAGTTACTTACTTAGTTAGGTAGCTAGATATTTAGTCAGTTAGTTAGTTAGTCAGTTAGTTAGTTAGTTAGTCAGTTAGTTACTTAGTTACTTAGTTACTTAGTAACTTAGTTAGATAGTTAATTACTTAGTTGAGCAAAATATTTTAGAAACAAGTACTTTTAAGCAATAACTAGTTACTTAGTTAGTTAGTTAGTTAGGTAGTTAGGTAGCTAGCTAGTTAGTCAGTTAGTTAGTTAGTTAGTTAGTTAGTTAGTTAGATAGTTAGTTAGTTAGTTAGTTAGTTAGTTAGTTGTTAGTTAGTTAGTTAGTTAGTTAGTTAGTTAGTTAGTTAGTTAGTTAGTTAGTTAGTTAGTTATCTAGTTACATAGTTACTTAGTTAGTTAGTTACTTAGTTACTTAGTTACATAGTTAGTGCTATAAAATAATGCATGTGATGCCGGGTTAACGCAGAAGCTAACTTTAATAAGATTACATAATTAATAGATAGTGTTTAAAAAACTGACGCCCGGGCATACATTATGAATACATACGGTGTCCTAAGAAAAAGAAATTCACAAGAAATTTACTAGAATAGATTTTACCAATGTTTACCAAAGAGTTTATGAATGCTGTTGATCGGTTGGCATAAATATCAGAAACGTAAACAAATAGCAAAACGGTTTTACCTCATGTAATTAACAACGACCTGTTGTTGAGTGTAATTATACATCCTAAAATAAAACTCTTCTATCAATAAAACAAACGTGAACTTAACCACCCAATCTGCTTACATCCAATGATGGAATGTAGCACAGTACCCCATTTGTAGAAATATATTGATGCTATCTCCCGTATTCGCTGCCTAATGAGCAACATTGTTGCCATGAGATGCTGAATCCCATTGTACATAGCGTGAGAGCGTAATCATTAGGCATACTATTTTTGACACTACCTACATTCGGTGACCACACCATGCAAGTAAGAAATGTGCACCAATGAACATGATGAATGTAAAGTCCATTGTTCATATTTGAAAAATCGTGAATATTAAGATCATTATCATTTCATACAAGAACTATTTCCTTTGTCAGTTCAGATCAGATGTTACCCACAAACGTGATGTATACAGCTTTGTCAGATGTGAGGTTTAATCTCTTTACCTTTTTTGTCCTGCTAAAACTATGATGACTTAATGCACTGACGCAAAATAAACATTGAGGTATCATGCCTATTATGTTATACATTTTCCCAGAAATATTCTTTTTCACCATCTCTTAGGAACATATCAATACTCCTGTATGTCTTCCGGGATCTTGTGCATTATAGATATGATTAACAAATTAAATATTAAAGACATAGTCCAGAAAATAAGCAATTTGAATTGGAAAAAAAAGTTTAAATTTATTTGGTCAACATTCAATGCTGCACAATGGTCTCAGAACGTGGGTATACATTTTAGAATAGAAAGTGACTGTCTTGCAGCTGCCGTCGTGACTAGTACCAAGTAACGTCACTTGCTATATTGAAATCACGTGAGTCGTAATGCGTCTCTCAGAAATTGAATTCAAAACGAGTGAAAACGACCCGTTTTCAACAGCGTAAACTGAAATGATCAATCGAAGGTACACGCTCTACGTTTATTTTAAATAATATAGACCAATGATATCGTTGGCACACATCATTATACAGATTTAAGGTCACAAAATTCCACCATTGTAATACTTGTGTGACGTGTAAAGTTTTATATCTCAAACTGAACAAATTCAGTCAACAAAAACAAAAATTAACGTATAATGCAGGCTGGGGTTACAGAACTGTGTCGCTTAGGAAACGGTGACATATCTAAGTGACGATCTATTTATTCCTCGTCCTACGAAGAGAGAGAGAGAGGGATGCTGGGATGTTCGATCCAAATTGCAAAACAATAAACACCAAATGGCTTGACATAATCATATAGCCACTCTTAGCACTCAGAGAAGATATCTTATAATTGAAGACTGAATTAAAAAAGACTAGTTTGCGTCTGACGTCAGGACAAACGCGCAACGTGATTGGTTGCTGATATGCGCAGTGCAGCGTTTTTGGTCTAGTTGACAGGACGTCATACGCAAACAAGTCTTTTTAATTTGGTCTTCAATTATACATTTCTCTGAATCATTTGCAATATTTTTGGACTTACTTTTGTATCACTCTAGAGAGATAATTTTAAGCTCCTTCGTGAGAATTTGTTGCAATGTGCTTCAGCAGAACAAGGGTTAGTTTTTGATTGTTGCGCATGACCTAATTCACTATACTCACGCATTAGTTCATTCATCACGATTTTCACAAGTCAGTGATTCACGATTTTGGTCGAACATTTTTATAATATGATTATTTCTTTGTACCTTTGAACATGAAAAAGAAGAGTTGCTTTTGTCTAAGTAAAAGTAGGATGGTCGTGATTGTAAATGCAGTAAAGCATTAAATTAATACAAGCCTGCTACTACCATGTTAGGGTGAGCTCTAACTATGATGTAGTGCATTGATTATGAAATATTCGAAAGAATCTTTGAAAGCACTACAAGATGTATCAAAATGATCAGTACCCATCAGTTATTTATGAATAATGTCAACAACGGACAATGGTTATTTCAAAAATGTTTGAAAAAGTATTGAAATTATAAATTATAGTCCTTTGAAGAGGATACAAAGTATCCGTTGGAAGAATCGGGATATTTTAAAATAAACATTAAAACCTATGTGCCAATCATAGCTAATCATTTGAAGCCATTCATTGTGATACACCTGTACAGTCGTTACGACAATTTAACAAATGGAAAATCCTTAGCTACATTGTATAATACCGGTCCAAAATAAACCTACCATCACTTTATAAAAAAACAAGAGGAAAACATACACATTTCATATTCATAGGTAGAACATCGTCATCAACTACAACCTTGTTCCCATTTCTTTTCACTGGTGGCCTAATTTCTTCAAACGATTGCCTTTTTGATTAGCTATATAGCATTTCAATGCATTCAATGTTCTTTAATATGAATGGCATTATTACACGCTGGTTATAAGAACATTTCACGATCTATTTAACCTGAGGATATCCCGCCTGTGCTACGAGGCAAAGGTACACTTAAACATTCACTGATCTTTGCCCTGGAATATTTTATTCCTTCCCTCAAATGAGCGCCGTTGCAATTATTGTATCATACGTAGGTAAAGATAATGTAGGAGAACATGTACGTGATTTGCTGCATCACCGGATTGCTACACTCGCAGTTGTAAGAATATTGATGATAGGATTACGTGCTTTCAGCTATATGTAGTTCTCCCGGGCACAGACCATTATAGAGATGGTAGCATTATTACCTGTTGAATGCAAAATCTGAAACAGTTTCTTGTAAGGAAATGTTGGTTGCTTGACATCTTTGAATGCAGACCTCAATTCCTGAAAAAATAGGCCATCGTGCTATTGGCGTGAAATTGAAGCAAGCAAAAAATAATGTTGTACTTTCTAAAAAACATAAGTAACGGTTTGTATTATATCATAATCTGGGTTAAAAGAAACGAGCTTTTTATTTAGGCATAGATAAAAAGAGACATTTGCACATTGTATACGCAAGACATTCTCGTTTACCTGCGGGATGTCTGATCATTGGGTTTGGTTTCATTAACACAATGTAAAAACATAAAAATGCAAAATCTTATTATTGGACGACAAAACCTGTACACATTACGTCAACGTCTTTTTGATTTCAAGGAAGAAATCGTGAATATTAAAATCAGAATGTCAATGCTTTTGTTAACACAATATTGACTCTCTCTTGCCTGGATGATAATTTGATATTTTATTATATTACTCTTACGACCCATTATTCAAAATCGCGCACTGTGATTTGTTAACACGTCACGTGAGAGTTCATTATTCTGCAATAATGGGTCAAGCGCCGTAACACATTCTACGCACATCATTACGCTTGGTTACGCGTACACTATTTCCGCGATACTCGCTGTCACTTACGCGTACTCGCTCCACCTTGAAGTAAACAACTTAAAATATTTGTGCCAAAAAATGATATTTTCTCTTTAAATCACACTATTTTCTGGTAATAGAATAGAAATAAAGGGTCCAGCATTATCCTTTACAAGCAAATAATGTGCCCTCGGCAGTAAAAACGTTTAAATAATGGGTTCGGCTGCGCCTCACCCATTATTTACGTTTGTACTGCCTCGGACACATTATTTGGGTGTAAAGGATAATGCATTACCCTTTATTTCTTAATTAAAATGTTTAGTTATTCAGGTGATATACACAGCCGTTTTCGCCAAACGTTTGTCAAACAATTGTCGAGCACAAACGTTTGTCAAACATTTTCGTAAACGCCCGTAAACGTTTGGCAAACGTTTTGATCGCTAAATGTTTGTCAAACGTTTGGCGAAAGCGGCTATGTATGTATGTTATTCGGTCTTAAAATATTGATTATTAGAATTTCAGCTTCATTCCATATGTCCACCGCAACACGTAAGAAGAGTTTTTGGGGATGTTTGTATTTGCTTGGTGTTATTATTGTAATATTGATACGTATTCCATGCATAAGGGAATGGAATTAAATGTTCTGTTGGCAACAAATTAGGACACATGCTCTTATTGCTCTGTATTGTTTTACCTCGAGTTAGTAAATGACGATTGTTATTTTTATGATAACTATTTGGCTCTCGGCTAGTCGGATCAGGTAAAAACAGGTTTAAATGAAATTCGCATTTAAACGAACGGGTACTGATTATGGAATTTTTAATTTATATATTGTTTCGACAAATATCATGTGCATTTATGAATAATTTAGGTACGATTATAAGTTTTGCCTTTTTTTTTGATAAAAAGGTGTTATGCTCAAGTCTATGGAGATAGTGGCCGTTGACGGCTCCAGTTTTTCATTCACTACATTCATCCACAAGCCTCTTCTGGCGGTGAATGATTTTTAATAGTAAAATTGAAGTAGATTTCAGACCGATCCGGTTTTGTACGTGTCCTATAGGCCTATACAGTATTTTAATAATCCTAGCTTCCATCGGCCTATGCTGTATCCGAACCTGTGTTAGAAAAGGGGTTCGAGGTTTCGGCAACAAAAGCCCGGAATACAGATTTCTGAACATAACAGGCAGAAGTACTTACTAATAGTGCATTGTTGGATATAGACCTGACACTGTCACAAATTGTAATTATTACACCGCACATTAACGCAACTAACTAGAACTTCAACTTCAAGTCTATAAAGTGTAAAGTTTATCTCCCTCTGTAAATAACTTAGGTCAGATTTCTTTTGAGAGTAAGCATTTGGTAAGCTTTATTCCCTGCATTAAACATGATTAACATGGACCGCTTGGCATTTTGCATGAGCACTTAAGGGCTGGGGTATGAACGTTTGGACAGTATTTATGTGGGACATTAGAGCACATCAGACATATCGAATTGCATTCTGAATACGAAGAATGTCCTTCTGATATCAAATAATTTTGATTTTTTGAAATTCGCAATGTAATACACATTTTATGGCAAATTATTAAAAATTGATATTTTTTTATATTTAACCGTACTCGAAGTAAAGTTTATAAATCTGATGATTTATACTTAAAGTGTATGTAGGTGGGATGAAAAGCCGACGATCAATTGAAAATTTTGACCTTTCGTATTGAAGATATGAATTTTTTTATACTAAAACACCAAAAAAAATTAGGTCTTTTTGGGAAAAAAATCCATATCTTCAATATGAAAGGTCAAAATTTTCAATTGATCGTCGGCTTTTCCTCCCAGCTACATACACTTTAAGAATATATCATTCAGATTTATAAAATTTACTTCGAGGACTGTTATATATCAAAATGTGAAAAATATCAAATTTTAATAATTTGTCATAAAATTTGTATTAATATTGTGAATGTCAAAAAATGAAAATTATTTGATATAAGAAAGACATTCTTCGTATTTAGAATGCAATTCGATATGTCTCATGTGCTCTCATGTCCCTTAAAAAAGACTGTCGAAACGCTCAAAACGCTCATTCTAGATCCCTTAATGTATCCATAAATATTTCATGTTTTTTCTTCTTTAAAGTCTTGTTTGTTCATCAAGACATTTGCGATAAAAGTGATAAGTTACAGATACATTCCAAAAAGCTTTTACCGCTAAAGCTTTCTTAGTTTGTTTTTTTGTGAAATAAATGTTTAAAAAAATAATAATAAAGAAGGATATCTATGTAATTTGTTAGTCAAGTTAAGTATTCCAGACAATATGGCTACTCAAAGCTTCCGCTGCTATAATTGAAGACCGAATTAAAAAGAGTAGTTTGCGTCTGACGTAAGGGCAAAAGGCGCAATGTGATTGGTTGTTGATCTGCGCAGTACGGTATTTTCGGTCTAGTTGACAGGACGTCATACGCAA
The DNA here is from genome assembly GCF_039555335.1 of Amphiura filiformis. Classification (NCBI taxonomy): domain Eukaryota; kingdom Metazoa; phylum Echinodermata; class Ophiuroidea; order Amphilepidida; family Amphiuridae; genus Amphiura; species Amphiura filiformis. The sequence goes on from NC_092638.1 coordinate 60,203,165, forward strand.
ACTAGTCTTTTTAATTCGGTCTTGAATTATAGTTTGTTTAATTGTCTGTTTGGTGTTTTTTTTTTGTATTTTATTTTATTTTATTTTGCTGTTTGCTGGGAGTGAGGTGTGGGTGAAGATGGGGGGTGGGGTGGTTGTGTGGAGTATGCTTGTAGGGGTGTGTATGTAAGTGCAGAATTTAAAGTGCTTATGACATCCTCAATGTGTTTGTTGGAAATGATGGTGTGAATGTGTTTATGTCAGTATTAGTATAACATTCTTTTTTGTTTACAGATTTAGACCTTATTGAAAACCGCGCAATGAAGGGCAAAGATGTCAGCTTCCGCACTGGTGGTGGGATATCTTTCTCCCCTTCTTTGCCCCTCTATATTTTAACATTTCCGTCCAATTTCTCCACATTCAAAGTCGCCTTGCCCTCTTTGCTCTAACATCTTTGAAAAAATACTGGCTACACCACTGATAAAATGTTACAATAACCCAGGTGATGTAGGATTAAATTACAAAGATTTCACAATAGGACTGAATCGAATTCGGGCTCATTGACCAACCTGGTCTCCCAACTAAACTGTCGTAGTCAGTTTACAATTGATCTTAAACTGATCATATACGGGCGCTGTTCATGAGAAAAAGTAATAGCGCCATCTGATGTTATTCATTGACTTTAGTATGTATTTTAAACGTTGTGATAAATATTTAACACTATAGAATATAAAGACTAGAACTTTTTATAATTTACATTACATTATAAGGTCGTTACATTAATAAAGGTCTTAACATTAAGATTATTTTTAGATACAGTCCGTCACCGCTCAGGTTACTCATTGCTTTCATGCTCTGCGGGCCATTATATTGGGGTCCCACTTGAGTGGTTAGTCGTCTTAAGGGAGTCTCCGGCCTCGGGCCTGTCGGCTCTGCGGCCTTGTTGTTTCATGTCATACAGGGGCTCTGTATCAACAAAGACGACTAAACACTCCAAGTGGGACCCCAATAAGGGCCCCGCAGCGCAAGAGTAACCTTAAGGGTGACGGGATGTCTCTACCGTGGTTGTCGGGCTGTCGATAAAGAAATGGCATTTAATTAATAATAATAATAATTATTATTATTATTATTATGTCGATTTAATTATCGACAGCCCGTTACATATTCATATTTTTATTGCATTCTTACTTTTTATCAGGCCCTACCCTCTACAGGGACTTTAAGGAATTTAAGCTTGTTGGATATCCATATTTCGCGTTTAGTGGTTCTTTACAGCCATGCGGGGCAAACTAGTTGGGTATCTACATTTTGCGGTTAGTGGTTCTTGTTTTAACGCCTCGTAGCCTCCAAAAACCACCATATACCTCATCCCGCTATATTACTTATAAAACCACGAGTTTCTATATTATATTGTGTCAAATACCACGTTTTATTAAAGTTCAATAGCTGAACCCTGATACTTAAACCTACCTTCTCTTTATACGTTTTATTGACTTGAAACTAATGGCGGGATACGCAGCGATATAACTGCCGGCGCCCGTTTCATACATGTAAAAAAATACGTAAACGCCAAGTTCTTACAATGTTCTACATCGCTCTACAATAATCCACACATGGAATCAGTATGCCCATATTTAGAAAAAATAATTGCAAAACCACCAGCTGCACATGATATAAGGGGTTCATGTACTACGTCATACCCCTGGAATATTGCATGATGGGAAGAATGGAAAAGGTTTCTATAAAGAGGGGGAAATATGTTGCAAAATATATTGTTTTTCATAACGAACAATCTTATTTTCATTTATCCGTTTCATAAATGATTGAAATCAGTACATTGCTTTTTCAGAACATGGTTCATAAATTACAGTTAAAGAAGACTCTCTTATAATGATCGCCCATTACCCGGTTCAAAGGAATAATAACTGCTCCTTAAAAAGCGTAATGGGGTCCTTAAGTTACGGCAGTGCATACGCAATACCTTTCATTAACGATTTTGATGGAGATATAGCACATTTTTGTCACCTCTTTACGCCCACATATGGGAACTCTGAGATTTTACCCCAAATCTCACTAATGTACAGGCTAAAGACCTACACTGTTTAATTTAGTTCTTTTCCTTTTAACACGGATCAAATAACCCGTAATGTCAAGCTACATTTGATAAAGTGAAATTTGGATCGGTTCAAGTGCCTGAATTAAAAGTCAAAAAGTCCTTGGAATTAGTTTGTTTGCTAACATTGTTTTTAACTTATGCTATGACGGCTGACTTCGTGGACATTCAACAAACTCATTATAGATGCGGCGACTGTTTAAGACTCTTATCGAAAGTGTGTGTGCTATTTTCAAGTACATTCATTTCTTATTAAAACTTTATCATTGATAAATATTCACTATTATACATTATGTACTGTTAAAAGGACGCGATTTTTTTAATTCAAATGGCCATTAAGGGATGTGGTATGAACGTTTGGACAGTATTTATTGTGGGACATTAGAGCACATCAGACATATCGAATTGCATTCTGAATACGAAGAATGTCCATCTGAGAAGACCGTGAGTCCACTTGACCCCTCAACATGTATCACTAAGGGACCGTTCACAAACACTTGTAAGGGGGGGGGCTGATGCAAAAAATTTCATCGCGAAAATTTTGCGGCCCCCCCCTCCCCTTTACAGACCTCAATAATTTCAGGGCCCCCGTTTTGACATTAAAATTATTGCTCAACCCCATAGAAAAGCATATAAACTCTATTTTACCAGGAAAAATTGTGGTCATTTTTATTCAGGCCCCCCCTTAGGAGGGTCAAAAATTTTCAGCGGTTCAGCCCCTCCCCTTTTTTGCATCAGGCCCCCCTAACAAGTGTTTGTGAACGGTCCCTAAAGTTGCGTATAGTTTCGTATAGTTTGGTAATGTTTTATACATGTTCAGGGGCCAAAACAAATCTTTCACAACCTTTCATGACGTTTTCACCATGGAACATGTATTAAACATTATAAAACCCGAAGAAACTATACGTAACTTTAGTGTATACATGTTGAGGGGCCAAGAGGACTTACGGTCTTCTTGCGCTCAGGTCTTCAAATGTATTTATCTTAATATAGACCGGTTATTGCAAGAAGGTGGTATTTCTAATAGCTGCCCTATAAGCATTTGACAATACAGGCATTGCTTATTCAAGCCTTATTGTACACATCATCAAATATATAACCTGCAGTAGATAGGGCTTTCTTGCCCTAAACTCTGAAAAAAAAACCCCACATTAGATGATTTATTTACCATCCTATACAGAAGACACACATTAATAACACGATAGATAAATAAGTTGTCACAGTTTGCAGGTGTACCGCTGTTGACTGTTGCTGTTTTGTTTTTAATTCAACACACACATTTAACTTGTTCTAATTAATGATAAATCTAAAATTCTTGACCAAATGGATATCAGTGGCGTACCGTGGCCGCTCCTACCCCGGGGGCTTAAGAAAATTCAATTTTGCCGCCCCTTCCTCAACAGCCCGAAAAGGTTGACCCAATTTTTTTTCGCTGGTTTGAAAAAGTGAAGAGCAAAAAAAAAGAGGATTATAGGCGCTTGCGCCCTAAAAGCAACACATTTTGATTATAAATTTTTTTATACTTTTTCAAATTTTTGCCGCCCTTTTTTCTTTAGTAATTATTTTCGCCGCCCCTTCTTTTTCCGCCACCCCTTCGTTTCAGCCGCTCCCTGCTTTTACCCCGGGGGTTCGCGCCCCCAATCCCCCCACCCAAATACGCACATGGGTATGGTAACGTTATCCCAATGTTTTCCTTTTCTTTGTTCTTGTTATGTTTTGTTTATTTATTTCTTATGTCATGTGAACATGAGTTTGGCTCTCAATTCTCCATAAATCGTTGTAAAATGTACATTGACTTTCATACCGTCTCACTTATTGAAAATCTGATATCTGCTAGATTTGATCGCAATATATGCTGTTTATGTGCTCATGATTCTGTTAAAATGGAGTTGGATCAATATCTAAAGAGGCATCGGGAGAAGTGTTTACTTCAAAGGCTGTTTATTCAAAACTAGGACAGATTTACTGAACTTAGCAAATGTGGTAGTTGTTTTTCTCTGATTTTGGTTTTATTGAAGTTTTGTTGATTTGCATGATAATATATTTCGAGACCAAATTGATTGGTTGTAAAAGTGATGACAAATATCTATATTTATACCCACAAAAAATCGTAAAGAATTATCATGAAAATTATATCTTTATTTCAATAATATTTCAATTATGATTTTATGATGTCAATTATGGTCGATGACAATATGGAGTACGCCGACGAAAACGAAAAATACATCAATGATGATAATAGTGGTGGTGATGATGATTATGCTGACAAACCACAATGATGATATTATTAACGGTGATGACGATGATAAACAATGATGATGATGAAGATGAGAAGTAGGAGGACTACTTTAAATCTACTACAAGAAAGCGTTCATGAATTGAATTACTGCATATCTTGTAAATTAAAAACAAACAAATTATCAAGTCAAATAGCGAAGAAGCTACATAATTTAATATCCCTTTTAGCAAAACAAAAGAATGACGTCATTATCACATAAAACAGAAAGCTGAAGAAGACCCTAGAGAGTGTCATCCTCTGGAAATAAAATACCACGCGTCTTATTTAAGAACTAATTACTTGTCAGGAAATGGCAACATTTCACGTATTTTTGGTAAATAAATATCTGCTTTTAACCTTTTACGAGATTAAGAAAACGAGATTTCTTGTTTGTCTATATATTACATACTTGGCTGTATTTGAAAATCATACAATGTTGTTTTTCTTTTAATTCATACATATTCTTGGTCTTGATTGATTTGATAATATTGGAAAGTATTTTGTACAACTACTCTTAATCAAACTTTTTTTTTCAGAAATACATATTTGACAATAATTGTTACCATGTTGACACCCAATAACTCATTTTACATTTTATGCTTGTGTGGTACAAAAGGCAACTCAGTATTACCCAAAGTCAATACCCCCTCCGGTTTGCAGACACTGCTGAATAACACGATCTGAAAAAAAAACCCGGGAACCTCCAAAACCCACTACGTATGTCGATGTTTACTTTCAATGTGCGAACTGTAGTTATGATAACAAAAACGACTGGTAAGACAGTCTACTATAGGTATAGATAACATCACAGATAACATCTAGCAAATATCACAGCAAAGATAATCTCAGTAGGTCGCTTGATTAGGATATCGATAATAGCTCAACCCTCTTACAGGGCTTAGAATCAAATTATGTCTCCCACCTGGTCACTTATAGCAGGTTCAAAATGAGGTCACGCACACCAAGATTAGTGAATGCTGACGTGTACCTTTGGAGCCCACGCGTGATATCTGGAGGTTAAATAAACTGGCCTCAAAAAGAAACTTATAATTTTTCACAAGGTCATATCTTAAAATCCTGTCCATAAAAATGAACAAAAATTACACACAGAAGTACTTCAATACTCTACTCTAAACACATACAATAACCAAGCAGTTGTCAAACTGACATGACACAACAGTAAAATGCACTGACACGGAACAGCTTTCGGGAGGTCCACATTCACAGGCGAATAATTTGAATCCAGCAAAATAAATCTGTGAGAATGCGTTCAAGATCCTTACACAGGTGATTATTTCCAAAGAGTAAGTGGAATATGGAACGGGGCTGCTTCTGCTTTTCACACACTTTCTTCTTCAAGAAAAAGGTCTTGTTCAACACTATTCCATTAACTCACATATTTCTTGTGTTGGGTGCCAATTATTGGGCTGTGAATGTGGTCCTGGAAGCTGTTCCATGTCAATGCATTTTGCTGTTGTGTCAGTTGGACAACTGTTTGGTTACTGAACAGTGTTTAAGTTCTCAAAATTCCACCATTGTATACTTGTGTGATGGAGAAAGTTTTATATCTCAAAATGAACATAATGCAGGCTGGTGTTACAGAACCGTGTCGCCTAGGAAATGGTGGCATATGCGATCAATGTGGTGATCTATTTATTTCTCGTCCTAAGAAGGGTGAGGGATTCTGGGATATGTTCCATCCAAATGGCAAAACAATTAACACCAAATGGCTTGGCATAATCATGTGATCACTCTTAGCATTCAGAGAAGATATCTTATAATTGAAGACCGAATAAAAGCGACTAGTTTGCGTCTGACGATAGGTCAAAGGCGCGACGTGATTGGTTGCTGATCTGCGCAGTGCAGCGTTTTTGGTCTAGTTGACAGGACGTCATACGCAAAAAAGTCTTTTTAATTTGGTCTTCAATTATACATTTCTCTGAATCATTTGCAATATTTTTGGACTTATTTTTGTATCACTGGAGAGAGGTGATTTGAAGCTCCTTCGTGATAATTTGTTGCAATGTGCTTCAGCAGAACAAGGGTTAGTTTTTGATTGTGGCGCATGACCTAATTCACTATACTCACGCATTGGGTTCATTCATCACGATTTTCACAAGTCAGTGATCTACACTTCACGATTTTGGTCGAGCATTTTTATAATATGATTATTTCTTTGCACCTTTGAACAGAACAAGAAGAGTTGCTTTAGTCTGAGTAAAAGTAGGATGGTCGTGATTGTAAATGCAGTAAAGCATTAAATTAATACACGCTTGCTTCTACTATATGTTAGGGTAGCTTTAATTATGATGCAGTCCATTTATTATGAACTTCGAGAGAATCTTTGAAACACTGCAGGATGTATCAAAATGATCAGTACCCATCAGTTTCTTATGATTAATGTCAACAATGGACAATGGTTATTATAGTCATTTGAAATGCATACAAGAATCACGTTGAGCCATTCATTTTGATGATAATCCAATTTAACAAATGGAAAATCCTTAGCTACATTGTATTAATAAAGTAGGATAATATCGGTCCAAAATAAACCTACCATCACTTTATAAAAAAACAAGAGGAAAACACACACATTTAATATTCACAGATAGAACATCGTCATCAACTACAACCTTGTTCCCATTTCTTTTCACTGGTGACCTAATTTCTTCAAACGATTGCCTTTTTGATTAGCTATATAGTATTTCAATGCATTCAATGTTCTTTAATATGCATGGTATTATTACACACTAGTTATAAGAACTTTTCACGATCTATTTAACCTGAGGATATCACGCCTGTGCTACGAGGCAAAGGTACACTTAAACATTCACTGATCTTTGCCCTGGAATATTTTATTCCTTCCCTCAAATGAGCGCCGTTGCAATTATTGTATCATACGTAGGTAAAGATAATGTAGGAGAACACGTACGTGATTTGCTGCATCACCGGATTGCTACACTCGCGGTTGTACGTAAGAATATTGATGATAGGATTACGTGCTTTCAGCTATATGTAGTTCTCCCGGGCACAGACCATTATAGAGACGGTAGTGTTATTACCTGTTGAATGCAAAATCTGAAACAGTTTCTTGTAAGGAAATGTTGGTTGCTTGACATCTTTGAATGCAGACCTCAATTCCTGAAAAAATAGGCCATCGTGCTATTGGCGTGAAATTGAAGCAAGCAAAAAATAATGTTGTACTTTCTAAAAAACATAAGTAACGGTTTGTATTATATCATAATCTGGGTTAAAAGAAAGGAGCTTTTTATTAGGCATAGATAAAATGAGACATTTGCACATTTTGTACGCAAGACAGTCTCGTTCACCTGCGCGATGTCTGATCATTGGGTTTGGTTTCATTAACACAATGTAAAAACATAAAAATGCAAAGTCTTATTATTGGACGACTAATCCTGTACACATTACGTCAACGTCTTTTTGATTTCAAGGAAGAAATCGTGAATATTAAAATCAGAATATCAATGCTTTTGTTAACACAATATTGACTCTCTCTTGCCTGGATGATAATCTGATATTTTATTAAAATGTTTAATTATTCAGGCGATACAAGTATGTTATTCGGTCTTAAAATATTGATTCGGTCTGAAAAATAATATTGAATATTTTCAGCTTCATTCCATATGTCCACCGCAACATGTAAGAAGAGTTTTTGGGGATGTTTGTATTTGCTTGGTGATATTATTGTAATATTGATACGTATTCCATGCATAAGGGAATGGAATTAAATGTTCTGTTGGCAGCAAATTAGGACACATGCTCTTATTGCTCTGTATTGTTGTACCTCGCACACCGACATCGCCTGGCTAATAATTACTTTGTAAGTAGAGATACTAAAATAAATACCCGGGATCGATACACGTGAATTTGCTATGCACGAGTTTGATATGAGAAGAAAATGGGTAGAAAATGATGAATATCTCCCGTAAATGATTTCGTATAAAGAAACCAGATGTGGTTCCTTGCACTTGAATATATATTTTGAACAGATATGATAGTCGTTAGCTTGCGTCTTGAGACAGTAGCTTGCGTCTTGAGTCAAAAACTGACAATAATTCTGATTTATATGTGCCGAATTATATAGCGCAGTGTATAGGCCAATCGTAGAGGTAGTCTAAAAGGATATGACCTATGGTGTACCATGCTCGACTCACACACAAGCGAGGTCAGTCACCAAGCTAATCGGGGCTATTGTCAGTAGCCTTAGTCAGATGTCCTTCGGCCCATTATGCGACTCAAAACTATTAAACAGGTCGATACAAAATGGCCATGCGTGGAAGTGGATTCAACCTACCATGGCGATTTCTGCCATGAAGATATCGGGGCGATGACACTGTGCCTCGAGTTAATAAATGACGATTGTGCTTTTCATGATAGCTATTTGGCTCTCGGCGTAGTCGGATCAGGTAAAACTTCAGGTTTAAATGAAATTCGCATTTAAACGAACGGGTACTGATTATGGAATTTTTAATTTATATATTTGTTCGACAAATATCATGTGCAACATTTATGAATAATTTAGGTGCGATTATAATGTTGGCCTTTTTTTTGATAAAAAGGTGTTATGCCCAAGTCTATGGAGATAGTGGCCGTTGACGGCTCCATTTTTTCATTCACTGCATTCATGCACAAGCCTCTTCTGGCGGTGAATGATTTTTAATAGTAAAATTGAAGTAAATTTCAGACCGATCCGGCTTTGTACGTGTCCTATAGGCCTATACAGTATTTTAATAATCCTAGCTTCCCTCGACCTATGCTGTATCCGAACCTGTGCTAGAAAAGGGGTTCGAGTTTTCGGCTACAAAACCCCGGAATACAGATTTCTGAACATAACAGGCAGAAGTACTTACTAATAGTGCATTTAAAATTAAAACAGGGAAAATATGACACAACATCCAATGGGGGAGTCACACAAAACATATAAATAAAGTTAAACCCCCCTTTTTTAAAACACTGTTGTATCCTTTTGGATCCATCCTTTGGTTCCCCGCTGGTCAGTTGGAACAGATTTTCCCTGTTTTTATTATAGTGCATTGTTGGACATAGACCTGACACTCTCACAAATTGTAATTATTACACCGCACATTAACACAACTAACTAGAACTACAACTTCAAGTCTATAATGTGTAAAGTTTATCTCCCTCTGCAAACAATTAAGGTTAGATTTCTTATGAGAGTAAGCATTTGGTAAGCTTTATTCCCTGCATTAAACATGATAACATGCACCGCTTCGCATTTTGCATGAGCATATATCCATAAATATTTCATGTTTTTCTTCATTAAAGTCTTGTTTGTTCATCAAGACATTTGCGATAAAAGTTACAGATACATTCCAAAAAGCTTTTACCGTTAAAGCTTTCCTAGTTTGTTTTTTGTGAAACAAAATGTAAAAAAATAATAATAAAGAAGGATATCTGTGTAATTTGTTAATCAAATTAAGTATTCCAGACAATGTGTCTACTCAAAGCTTCCGCTGCTATAATTGAAGACCGAATTAAAAAGAGTAGTTTGCGTCTGACGTACATACGCAAACTAGTCTTTTTAATTCGGTCTTGAATTATAGTTTGTTTAATTGCCTGTTTGGTGTGTTTATTTTGTATTTTATTTTATTTTGCTGTTTGCTGGGAGTAAGGTGTGGGTGAAGATGGGGGTGGGGTGGTTGTGTGGAATATGCGTGTAGGAGTGTGTAGGTAAGTGCAGAATTTAAAGTACTTATGACATCCTCAATGTGTTTGTTGGAAATGATGGTGTGAATGTGTTTATGTCACTATTAGTATAAAATTCCTTTTTGTTTACAGATTTAGACCTTATTGAAAACCGCGCAATGAAGGGCAAAGATGTCAGCTTCTGCACTGGTGGTGGGATATCTTTCTCCCCTTCTTTTCCCCTCTACATTTAAACATTTTCGTCCAATTTCTCCACATTCAAAGTCGCCTTGCCCTCTTCACCCTAACATCTTTGGAAAAATACTGGCTACACCACTGATAAAATGTTACAATAACCCAGGTCCACAATTGTGCTGTAGGATTAAATTACAAAGATTCCACAATAGGACTGAATCGAATTCGGGCTCATTGACCAACCTGGTCTCCCAACTAAACTTTTGTATATATAGTCAGTTTACAATTGATCTTAAACTGATATACGGGCGCTGTTAATGGGAAAAAGTAATAGCGCCATCTGATGTTATTCATTGATTTAAGTACATATTTTAAACGTTGTGATAAATATTTAACACTATAGAATATAAAGACTAGAACTTTTTACAATTTACATTACATTACAAGGTCGTTACATTAATGTTACTCAAGGTAAGATCACTTTGAATTCCTTGTAACAAATTAGTTTGAATTCCTTGTAACGAATCGCTTCTCGGCCTTTTGGCTAAGATCATGTGTAGTGTCTAGTCTAAGCACATCAGCCATTGCACACCCCGGCTGACAGAGGCTTCGGAGAGCTTTCAGTCCATGGGCAGCTTGCTCTGTGGGAAGTATTGCGACCCCTCGCTCGTGCTTCGGCATGCTACATGATCACGATGATCACATTTTTGCAGTCCCTGTGTACGCGGCAGGTTTAAGGGCTGTTCACAGTGGCAACTCCTGAGCTACACTGGGGCACCCGGGGTCAACCGGTAGTGTTGGTCCTCTCCCATTGAGGTTTTTGCAATGTAGGCGCTTGCGTCTGCATAGTTTTCCTCTTTGGGAGTAAAAAAAACAACATTAAGATTATTTTTAGATACAGTCCGTCACCGCTCAGGTTACTCATTGCTTTCATGCTCTGCGGGCTATTATATTGGGGTCCCACTTGAGTGGTTAGTCGTCTTAAGGGAGTCTCCCATAAGACGACTAAACACTCCAAGTGGGACCCCAATAAGGGCCCCGCAGGGCAAGAGTAACCTTAAGGGGGACGGGCTGTCTCTACTGTGGTTGTCGGGCTGTCGATAAAGAAATGGCATTTAATTAATAATAATTATTATTATTAAGTCGATTCAATTATCGACAGCCCGTTACATATTCATATTTTTATTGCATTCTTACTTTTTATCCCATATAATTTCCCTCATTCTTCAGGCCCTACCCTCTACATGGACTTTAAGGAATTTAAGCTTGTTGGATATCCATATTTCGCGTTTAGTGGTTCTTTACAACCCTGCGGGGCAAACTAGTTGGATATCTACATTTTGCGGTTAGTGGCTCTTGTTTTAACACCTCGTTGCCACCAAAAACGACCATATACCTCATCCCGCTATATTACTTATAAAACCACGAGTTTCTATATTATATTGTGTCAAATATCAACGTTTTATTAACGTTCAATAGCTGAACCCTGATACTTAAACCTATCTTCTCTTTATACGTTTTATTGACTTGAAACTAATGCAGCGATATAATTGCCGGCGCCCGTTTCATAAATGTAAAAAAATAAGTAAAGTTACAATGTTCTACATCGCTCTACAATAATCCACACATGGAATTAGTATGCACATATTTAGAAAAAATAATTGCAAAACCACCAGCTGCACATGATATAAGGGGTCCATGTACTACGTCATACTCCTGGAATATTGCATGATGGGAAGAATGGAAAAGGTTTCTATGAAGAGGGGGAAATATGTTGCGAACAATCTTATTTTCAAGCTTTTCATGGTTTTTTTTAAAATTTATCCGTTTCATAAATGATTAAAATCAGTACATTGCTTTTTCCGAGAACATGGCTCATAAATTACAGGTAAAGAAGACTCTCTTATAATGATCGCCCATTACCCGGTTCAAAGGAATAATAACTGCTCCTTAAAAAGCGTAATGGGGTCCTTAAGTTACGGCAGTGCATACGCAATGCCTTTCATTAACGATTTTTGATGGAGATATAGCACATTTTTGTCACCTCTTTACGCCCACATATGGGAACTCTGAGATTTTACCCCAAATCTCACTAATGTACAGGCTAAAGACCTACACTGTTTAATTTAGTTCTTTTCCTTTTAACACGGATCAAATAACCCATAACGTCAAGCTACATTTGATAAAGTGAAATTTGGATCGGTTCAAGTGCCTGAATTAAAAGTCAAAAAGTCCGTGGAATGAGTTTGTTTGCTAACATTGTTTTTAACTTATGCTATGACTGCTGACTTCGTCGACATTCAACAAACTCATTATAGATGCGGCGACTGTTTAAGAGTCTTATCGAAAGTGTTTGTGCTATTTTCAAGTACATTCATTTCTTATTATGTACTGTTAAAAGGACACGTCCTTTTTCTTAACTAATTATTTTTGCCGCCCCTTCTTCTTCCGCCGCCCCTTCGTTTCAGCCGCCCTCTGCTTTCTGCGCCCCCCCAAAAAAAACCACACCGCACATGGATATGGTAACGTTATCCCAATGTTTTCCTTTTCTTTGTTCTTGTTATGTTTTGTTTATTTATTTCTTATGTCATGTGAGCATTAAATCCGAGTTTGGCTCTCAATTCTCCATATAAATCGTTGTAAAATGTACATTGACTTTCATACCGTTGCACTTATTGAAAATCTGATATCTGCTAGATTTGATCGCAATAGTTGATGTTTATGTGCTCATGATTCTGTTAAGGGGGTACTACACCCCTGGCCAATTTTGTGCCTATTTTTGCATTTTTCTCAAAAATGATAAAGCATTGGTGACAAGTAAGATATTTATATTATAGGGGCAAGGACTACAACTACTGCACTAGAAATTTTATTTCATCACAGACAACAGTTGTGGAAAAAAAAAAAAAAATGAGGGAAAACCAATATGAGATCAATAAATCAATAACTACTTGCCTTGAGTTGCTGAATTTTCAGTGCAGTAGTTGTAGTCCTTGCCCCTACAATATACATATCTTACTTGCTACCAATGCGCTATAATGTTTGAGAAAAATGCAAAAATAGGCACACAATTGGCCAGGGGTGTAGTACCCCCTTAAAATGGAGTTGGATCAATATCTAAAGAAGCATCGGGAGAAGTGTTTACTTCAAAGGCTGTTTATTATTTTTCAAACTAGGGCAGATTTACTGAACTTTACAAATGTGGTGGTTGTTTTTCTATGGTGGGTTTTGAGAGAAAAATGATTTTGATTTTATTGAAGTGTGTTGATTTTGTTGATATATTGCTGGGGACCAAATTGATTGGTTATAAAAGTGACGATAAATATCTATATTTATAACGACAAAAAAGCGAAAGAAATTATCGTGATAATTATATCGTTATTCATAATATTTCATGATTTGACGATGTCAATGATGGTCGATGACAATATGCAGTACGCCGACGAAAACAAAAAATACACCAATGATGATAATAGTGGTGGTGATGATGATTATGCTAACAATGGCGATGATGGTGATGAAGAAGATGAGGAGTAGGATGACTACTTTAAATCTACTACAAGAAAGCGTTCATGATTTGAATTACTGCATAGCTTATAAATTAAAAACAAACAAATTATCAAGTCAAATAGCGAAGAAGCTACTTAATTTAATATCCCTTTTAGCGAAACAAAAGAATGACGTCATTATCACATAAAACAGAAAGCTGAAGACCCTAGGGAGTGTCATCCTCTGGAAATAAAATACCACGCGTCTAATTTAAGAACTAATTACTTGTTACGTATTTTTCGTAAATAAATATCTGCTTTTAACCTTTTACAAGATTAAGACAACGAGATTTCTTGTTTGTCTATATATTACAAACTTGGCTGTATTTGAAACCATACAATGTTGTTTTTCTTTTAATTTATACATATTCTTGGTCTTGATTGATCAATTTGATAATATTGGAAAGTATTTTGTACAACTGCTCTTAATCAAACATTTGGGTTTTTTTTAGAAAAACATGTTTGGCAATAACTGTTACCATGTTGACACCCAATAACTCATTTTACAAACAGCAACTCAGTATTATCCAATGTCACTACTCCCTCCGGTTTTCAGACTCTGCTGAATAACACGATCTGAAAAAAAAAAACCGGGAACCTCTAAAATCCACCACGTATGTCGATGTTTACTTTCAAAGTGCGAACTGTAGTTATGATAACAAAATCGACTGGTAAGACAGTCTACTAGGTGATCTCAAAAGGGTATAACCTATTTAGATAGACTGAACTTACTATAATATCTCAGTATAAATAACATCACAGATAGCATATATTACAGCAATTCAGCAAAGATAATCTCAGTAGGTCGCTGGGTCATAGACTGAATAGGATATCGATAATAGCTCAACCCTCTTACAGGGCGTAGAATCAAATTCTGTCTCCCACCTGGTCACTTATAGCAGGCTCAAAATAAGGTCACGCACACCAACGATTTATAATACACAGATTGGTGAATGCTGACGTGTACCTTTGTTTCGGAACTCACGCGTGATATCTGCAGGTTAAATAAACTGGCCTCAAAAAGGAACTTATAATTTTTCACAAGGTCATATCTTAAAATCCTGTCCATAAAAATGAACAAAAATTAAACACAGGAGTACTTCAATACTCTACTCTAAACACATGTCAATAACCAAGCAGTTGTCAAACTGACACAACAGTAAAATGTACTGACACGGAACAGCTGTCGGGACCACATTCACAGGCGAATAATTTGAACCCAGCAAAATAAATCTGTGAGAATGCGTTCAAGATCCTTACACAGGTGATTATTTCCAAAGAGTAAGTGGAATATGAAACGGGCTGCAACTGCTTTTCACACACTTTCTTCAAGAAAAAGGTCTTGTTCAACACTATTCCATTTACACACAGATTTCTTGGGTGCCAATTATTGGGCTGTGAATGTGGTCCTGGAAGCTGTTCCATGTCACTGCATTTTGCTGTTGTGTCAGTTGAACAACTGTTTGATTACTGAACAGTGTTTAGAGTAATCCTGTGTGCAATTTTTGTTCATTTTATGGAGAGGATTTTAAGATATGACCTTGTGAAAAATTGTAAGTTTCTTTTTTGAGGCCAGTTTAGATTGTGAAAATGCGCGCCGTTGGAATTATTTTTCTCGTACATAGGCAAAGAAAATGTAGGTGGAAAAAACTTACCTGATTTGCTGCATCACCGGATTGCTACACTCCTGGTCATTAAGGGAGGTGTAATGAGCGTGAACCCGGTTTGGATTCCAGAGGGGGTGTGCCTGCATGTAAAGAGTCACAGCCATCAGAAAAGGACCAGCTCAGATCGCGCGCCAAATAAGTTTGCATTTCAGAAATAGCTTTTTTTTTCAGCCTTGAAAAAAAACCCAGGCAGAGCTGGGAATCGAACCCGGGACCTCCTGTATGTAAAACTCAGTGCATACCACTGAGCCAAGTAACTATTAGCTGCGAGAAGTTTGATAATCCTTGATATTGCTGAATAGAATAAATCAATACTTATAGCCCTCTTTATCTAATGTACAATGCAATTCAAAATTAAAAGGGCCTATAAACTAGGAATATGTGTGAAATGGCTATCAATCGATCAATCAATCAAGTTTTCAAGTTATCAACAATCAATAATAAACCGATGAGTCATGGAATATTATTAATTAATTACTAATCTACCAAACTAGTCAGTAAATAAACAAATAAATAAATAGGCATAGGCCTAAAAGAGAAGTAAATACATAATGCAGAACGCAGGTAGTATTTTAGGTACAAAATTCTATTATTCTATTATTTATAATTTTCTAAGTACACGGGATTAGGACCTGTGCTTTTAATATCCGCGCCTAATCAATAATGTCTTTCACTATGTTCACTCAATAGTTAAACTATACGTTATCCCTCTAGGATTATCTTCTGACCAGGTACTAAAGTCGATACTTTAACAGTACCCAAACAAGTGTACATATCAAGGTAATAGCAGGGCATTATACAAAGAATGGTCAAAGGTCAACGTTTCCAAAGAAGTAGAGTATAGAAGTAGACGCAAGCTTTCGTGCGGGAAATATAAATACATATACTCGCCAGTCGTGGCCTTTTTATGAGATTTGATACGGCGCCGAAGACTAGAGCTCTTCCATAATTTAGTCCGAAACCCGGTTTCCAGACGGACATTTGTGTGTCGTTACAAGCAATTCAAAGTAATTTTATTATCAAGTGACCCACAGGAATACGACA
Source organism: Amphiura filiformis (assembly GCF_039555335.1). Classification (NCBI taxonomy): domain Eukaryota; kingdom Metazoa; phylum Echinodermata; class Ophiuroidea; order Amphilepidida; family Amphiuridae; genus Amphiura; species Amphiura filiformis. The sequence goes on from NC_092638.1 coordinate 60,219,656, forward strand.
TCTATCGTGAGCCAATCTGCATTATGTTGCCTGCAAAAGCCGACGATCAGGTAAAAATTATAAAAGAAGCGTGAGCAGATATTTTTCTTAATTTCATGATAAGCTTAAATTGCATTGAAAACGCCAAATTGCAGTCACAAAATATATAATATTCGTAAATCACTATAAAAAGCGAATGGTAACGTAGGTATGAGGAAAAGAAGTGCAATTTTTTGAAATATCACTAAAAATATCAAATTTTGGAAAAACGCCCAAAAATTTAAAACAAACAAGAACCTTCCAAAATAAATACATATTCGCACTCGGCGGCCCAGCCGCTGTGATTTGGGGTAACTCGTTGCTTCCCCACTCCAGATACCTGTACTTCAAGTTCGCCCATACCCCACGCCTTAAGTAAGAATATTGATGATATGATTACGTGTTGTCAGCTATATGTAGCACCGCCATTATTATAGAGATGGTAGCGTTATTACCTGTTGCATGCAGAATATGAAACAGTTTCTTGCCAGAAAATGGTGGTTACTTGACCTTTGTAAATGATGCTATCATTGTAGACCATAGTTTCTGAAAAATAGGGCATCATGCTATTGAAATGAAAAAGAAACAAACAACAAAATAATGCTATGTTTTCTAAAAGGGCAAGTAACTATTGTATTAGGCCTATATCAAAGTTAAAGAAGTAAGTAAGTAAGCAAGCAAGCAAGTAAAGTAAAGTTAATAAGGAACATCGACATCAAATACAACATTTCGTCGACGGTCCTTAAAGAACTTTAGCAAAATTGCCCTCGATTAGAGAAAAGCGAGGGTAATAAATTTTGTTTCACTGGTTTCATTTTCTGATATTGGATTTCATAATTTGATCTCATATACCTCGACACCTGCTGATGTTTGACCTTTTGCATGTCAACACATTCCTGGTGCTCTGGAGGTCAGCTGGGCAGGGGAGTGAGTTTCAGGGCTGGAATTGCCAGAGGGCATATAATATGGTGACCCAAGTGAAGTCCAGCTGGTAAGAATGACAGATTGACCACTGTGTTTTTAAGACTAACTTTCATGCTCATGGCAATTGCCATGGCAACTGGCTGTCAAAGCTGAAAACATTTGAAGAAAGCATGGATTCAAAAGTTTTAAGGATATGTACATGAAATGACCTAATTGTTGTATACAGCCTGGAGAATCTACTGATATAATGGAAAATAAAATATAGGTAATACATAGATTTTCTAGAAATGAATAAAATAAACTAGTGTGAGATTAAGATTTAATCACATCAACTTAACCTACAAATAATGAAAGCAATTTTTGAACGCTATACAGTATGTTGATAAAGAGAAAATAATATATGAATTTTGTGGAAAATATCATAATTATTGACGGCATTTATTAATATTAAACATCTGCTTATTCTGTGGATTGATTTCCTTAAATTCAAATTCAAATCAAATTAATTTCAACATTGCTATTTTCGGTTGAAGAGTACTTGGGGACATATCGAAGTTTGAGAGCCAGAATGTCTTAACTCACAAAGGATTCTTTTGTCAGTGAACCCTCTTTGGTTCTCAACCCTCGATATATACCTACAAAAGGTTTACAACTAATATACGTCCCAAAACATATTGATTAATAATTTATTGAATTTTATCAATTAAAAAGTAATAAAGACTAAATTGTGTGGGAATACATCCTGTTTATAAGTACAATTTGTGTGCCCATAAAACCCCTGTTTTAGTAAATTGAGTTAGAATGCAATAAAAAAAATGAAGTTCGACAAAAACAAAAAATAGTTTCTAAATAATTTATTAAGAACAAAGTGCTGTATATCAACCCGTCATTAAAAACGATCTCACTGTTTGCCGAATCTATGATTTGTAGTGGAAGTTGGCTCGATCTCATATACAAACATCAATATGTTGTGTGATATTTTACAATTTATACTTCGGGGGCATAAGGTGTTTCATACATAATTGAAGTGGAAGGTTGCCTTTGAAGGACATTAGGACTAATGTTCCTAATGCACTCGACGTTGTCGACATCCAAGGGTCAATAATTCAAGGTTGTACCTTACATTATGATCCCTATTTTACTCTCGGCATTACTCGGAGCCTAATCAGGTGAAATTTCAAGTCTAAATACCTGTAGTTGTAATTTATTTTCCATATCATCTTCATTGCATTATTGTTAAATCTTTGTTGTGCCCAGTTACAGCATCTTAGTGCAATGTCTTTTGGTTTTTGGCACTCTATAAATGTGGCCGTTGAGGGCTTTGTAACCTCAGTTTTTTGGCATCTACAAAAATGCGTATTTTTACCAAATTTTGCTCAGCATGTTGGTAGAATGTTTACGTATGCAGTTCTATGCTTTCCTAATCACTATTAGGAATGAAATCAAAACTCGACCATCTGTTGACCGGCGGTTGAACTGCGTTCTATTGTTTAAAACAATAGAAACCAGCTCCAATCGGATGGAACCGCCTGGAACCTGGTCGACCACCCGTTGAGTTATAATTCCATCCCTTATCTGCCTCAACGTCTATGTCACCTCTGTTACGTTTGAAAATGTTTCAGAGTGCTATGATGCGACAGATGCCATGTTCAACTCTTACCAAATCAAGGTTTTATTGATTTTAGATTTATTTGCTTCATTGCGTTCATAACCGCAAACATTATCTGACAGTGCCTCATTTCAAATGTTTAGTTTTAGTTTTGGTTTTGGTTTTGGTCACGTGGTTTCCTATTGTCCTGCCTAACCACTTGAATCACAAGATATCGAACTCATTGTTTCTACCTTTTGTTTAAAACTAAACATTTGTGACAGGTAGTTTCGGTTTTGGTTTCAGTTTCTTTTAAGTGGTGTGACGAAGAAAATTACAGGATTTGAAGTTACCTGATCTAAGTATACAAAAGAAATGTTTAAATTTCGCAGTGCAATATTCACGAGCAGAGAAGTCGAACAAAGCAGTCTACATTTGAAAGCATTGATTTAGTTTGAAAGCATTGACATGAGACTACGAAATAGCCTTGGCTTATTTCACTGTGAAAATATATAGACCATCGAAATATTTCCACAGACATTACAATAGACACTTGACTTGAGTGATACTTGAGTGATATAAACACTATTATACACAACTCTATTTATGTGCATGTCGCATGTCGCATGACGGAAGATCAATATCATAGAAAGCTGGTTTAAATTGACTTTTATTCAATTTATTTATTGGAGAAGAGAGAGAAGAGATCGTTAGGGAAAGAGGTGTGTGTGTGGGGGGGTAAGGGTAAGGGAGAAAGAGAAACAGAGGGGGGAGAGGATTGGAAGTGGGAAGGAAAGGAGGGGAGAGGGGAGCTCAAGAGTGGAGTGGAATAATAGGGAAGAGTCGATATCGAGTGTGGGGAGGGGTGAGGGAGGAGGTTATATATAGGTGGCGGAGGGAGCGTAGGTCAGAGGTATGGGTTGTGCTTTCCGGGGAATAATCTAATTCATAATCAAATCATCTACATCATCATGCATCGTTTATATTGCAGACAAATAAACAAACCGCCCCCCCCCCCCACCCCTCAATATATGCACATGATTTCTACATGTAGGCCTCGTATAGAACTCGGGTGTACTTTTAAGGTGTCATGAAAGTGTGCCACCTACGGCAGAGAGCATCAACTGTCGCCCGCGTTGATAGATATCCGATAATGACAATGTTAGCACAATAGGCTATTATATACGTATGGTTATAGGCCATTATACTTTTGGTTATATATACCCTCTTGTGTCCTCCCAGCACAATAGTGTTATGATTGCAGACCAGTTCATCTCCACTTTTTAATCCCTTGATTTTTGGTTTCTGAACAAAAGAGAAACCAAAACTAATGATTTGAAATGAGGGAGTGAATGGATTTTCATAGTGAAATTGAAGTAGATTGCGGACCGATCTACCGATTCTTCGGTTCTTCCCCGATGCCTAAAGCTAGGAACACAGATATGAGAATATTATCGGTACCTATGCAATAGTGCAATGATGGCTATGAAGACCTGAGCACAAGAAGACCGTAAGTCCACTTGGCCCCTCAACATGTATACGCTAAAGTTGCGTATAGTTTCGTATAGTTTGGTAATGTTTTATACATGTTCAGGGGCCAAAACAAATCTTCCACAACCTTTCATGATGTTTTCACCCTGGAACATGTATTAAACATTATAAAACCCTAAGAAACTATACGTAACTTTAGTGTATACATGTTGAGGGGCCAAGTGGACTTACGGTCTTCTTGCGCTCAGGTCTTCATATAGCCCTGAGATCATCACAAGTTGTAATTATTACACGGCACATTAACAAAGAACTAGAACGGGGTAACTTCAAGTCTATAATGTGTAAAGTTTATCTCCCCACTAAAAATTAGGTCATATTTCGTTAAGAGAGTAAGCATTTGGTAAGATTCATTCCATGCATTAAACATGATTAACATGCATCGCATCGCATTTTGAATGAGCAAGCATTACACTTCATGAATCCATGAATATTTCATTTTCTTATTTAAAATCTTATTTGTTCATCAAGACATTTGCGAGAAAGTTGACAAGCCTGAAATAAAAGCTTTTACCGCTGTTATTTTCTTACTTTGTCTAAAAAAAGGTTAAAAAAATAACATGGAGTGTTTTCAGCTTAATTTCTGAGTCAATTAAGTATACCAGACAACCTGTCTACTCAAAACTTCCGATGCTGGTTTATTTAATTGTCTGGGTTTTGTAACTGTTTGCTGGGAGTATGGATTGGGGGTGGGGATGTGGTGGTGGTGGTGTTTGGTGTGAGATTTTTAATATGACATTTTGTCGCAGTACGTAGTCTGTACGCAGCGCGATAATACTCATACATATGAGGGAGGCACTAATACGGAAGAAGAAGAAGAAGGGAATGAGGGCAAATAGGTCAGTTTCCCCACTGGTGGTATATCTTTCTACTTTTTGTAGATTAGCAGGCCTCTTTTGCCCCCATTTTATTGACAATGTTTTCAAAATTGTTCCCCTGACTTGAAATTCGCCTTGCTCTTACCCACCCCATCTCTGTCAAAATACTGGCTACGTCACATGTTACACAATAGAACTGAATAAAATTCGATAAGTCCTGTCAAACATAGTTGTTGGTCCTATAGTTATATAGTTATGGGAGATCAAAAGAAGCGTAATTTATACCGTCTTTTACAATAACACTATGGTTTGTCTCGTTTCCAGCTGAGAAAAAACGTCATTTTGCAGAGTCAGATTCGAATCGCGCGCTGACCTAATTTCGCGGGGTATACACACGCCTAGAAGGGCGATTTAACTTGAGACGACACACAGTATGAGCCTTGTCTACAAAGAAAGGGAAATAGTGTTGCCATATGTTTTGTTTTTCACTACAAACAATCTTATTTATAATACAACTTTTCATGTTTTGTTTTTTTAATTAAGTGGACTAACAGTTGAAATTGATTCACTGCGTTTTCGGAGGTCATGGCTCATAAATTACAATTAAAATGCCAAAATGAGTGAACATTTGCCCGAATTCCATGTAACTCAAAACGAGCACTTTTCATCCTGTTTTAGCTTGTTCGATTTTGGGAAAGGGAAGATTGTAAAAATCATCTATTTTTACAAACTTTTGAGCAAAATTTTGTGTTATTTTGTACAGTTAAGAGATCAAAGTGACGTTTATGAATGAGGTTAATAACTTTGCATTGGTAATATGTCGGGCATTGTGAAAAATCTAAACATGTTGCTTTGTACCTCGGAATATTCCTCGGTTCCAAAGGCAAAATGTTTAGATTTTTCATCATGCCCTCCAAATAACCGATGCGTAGTTATTAACCTCTAATTCAAGGTTAAGTGACGAATTTCTTATATTGCTCTCCCATTACCTGGTTCAAATGAATAATAACTACTCCTTAAAAAGCGTAATGGGGTCCCTAAGTCACAGCAGTGCACACGTAATGCCTTTTATTAACGATTTAGACGGAGATATAGCCCTTTTACCTCTTTACGCTAACAGATGGAAATTCTGAGATTTTATCCGAATACCCACTAATGTAAGGTTAATAAGGAGCCACACTGTGTAATTTAGTTCTTTTCCTTTGAAACGGATCAAATAATCGAAATGTCAAGCTACATTTGACAAAGTGAAATTTGGATCGGTTCAAGTGCCTAAAATAAAGGTCTTCGGAAGGGGTTTGTTTGCTAACATTGTTTCTTATGGTAAGCTACGACGGCTGACTTCGTGGATCATTCGAGCAATGTTCAGCCTATTCAACAATCTTGATTGCTCATTATAGATGGGTCATATCAATTTGTATGCGCTCTTTAATAAAGTCATAGTTCATTGAATTTACAACCGTATGACAAAACAGGCGGAAATAGTAACTTTTTGCACAAGATTTGCAATTTAATGAGAATTGGCCATTGCTCATTCTAATGACGCTAGTGTATGGACAATATAAATATGCCTTTTAATTTAATGACATAAAATTTGAAAAATATTGTAAGGAACACTTGACTTTCAAAACCTATATTTTGGTCAAAAAATGTGCTTGGATGGGTAGTTTTCAACAAATGTAACATATTCGCCTTGCTATAACATTGAATTGTGTTATCTGTTGACCTAATGACGAAAAACGTTTTTAGGGGGAAGTATTAGCTTTCGTTTGATATAAACAAAATCTGATTGGATGAAGAGAACACTTGAGGTTTCGACAAAAACCACAGAATCACAGAGGCCCATTTTCCAGAGTGCATAGCACAGCTCTTACGATGCTATGCACTCAACCGTGTAGTGAATTCATAGACTGTGTGGAGACAATTCACTGTTGCTTGGAAGCTCTTGTGCTCAGGTGTATTGAGGTGGAAAATGTGCATAGGTGGTTTATAAGATAATTATTTTTGTATCCCTGTGACTGTTTTTAGAATCTGATTCGAAAGTGTCATTGCTAGTTTCTGGGGTGTACATACTTTTCTTTTTAAATGCTGTGCTTTATCATTGATCTTCAAATGCAATGAGTACACTCAGTTGTCGTGACCTGACACAGTTGATAGCTGCAATAGCTGCCCTAACCATTAAAACATTTCCCTTAAATGATCGAAATAAATTTAGATGATTTATTTTACCTACTACAATACTGCAAATGAATAACGAAAACACACATACACATCAGACAAATTATTTGTTACAATGTGCAGGTGTACCGCTGTTAACTGTTGCTATTATATTTTTTTTAATTCGACACAAACATTTAACGTTTTCTAATGATTAATCTAAAATTGGAAAACATTCATGATAGTTGACCAAATGGATATGGTAATGTTATCCCAATAGAAGATTTCAAATCGATTATGCTATTATTTATCTTATTTTCTTTGTTCTTGTTACGATTTGCCTATTCATTTGACGTGCCCTATGAACATCAATTCCTATTTTGGTTCTCAATTCTCCATATAAAACGTTGCAAAATTGTACAATGACTGTTCATGCCGTCGCACTTAGTGATATCTGCCAGATTTTGATCACAATAGTTGACTGTTTATGTCCTCATGATTCTGTAAAAAAAGAAGATGGATCAGTATCTGGAAAGGCATCGGGAAAAGTGTTTACTTCAAAGGCTGTTTATTATTTTTAAAACTGGAACAGATTTGTTGAACTTAACAAATGTGGTGGTTATTTTTCTTTTGGCGCTGTTGATAAATTGCTGGAGAGGTATAGATGATGGTGACGATAAAAGTCTAGTACTCCAAATATACGGCTACGACAACGACGAGATACGGTTATGTATTAGCATGAAAATAGTATCTTTATATTTCAATTATAACTGACGATGTCAGTGATACCTGGTGGCAATATGAAGTAATGATATCAACGAGAAAAACATTAATGATTCAGACAACGACAATGGTAATAACGATGACGACAATGATGGTGATGATGACGACGACCACGACGTTTAAAACAATGACGATGACGACGACGATAACCTTAATGATGGTGAGGACGAGAAGGAGAATGAGGAGGAATAGAAGTAGGAATAAGTGGAAGATGAAAGAAAACGAACACGACCACATTAAACCCACTCAAATGAAACGTTCATGACTAGATATAGACGAATCCAATTTCACGCATTCCTACTCCTATGGCAGCCATAGCCGCGACGGGGACCCAGCTATCCCACCTAAAATGTGAAATGATGCGGCCTTGAAGGGTATTATAAACTGTATTCTATCACCCGTGTTACACGTAGACAAAAGAATGATGACAGTTTACAACACAAAAGAATCTAACATCGAATTTTAAACTACATTCTATCACCCGTGTTACACGTAGACAAAAGAATGATGACAGTTTACAACACAAAAGAATCTAACATCGGGTTTAATCCACCCAATTGGGCACTCACAACACCTGTTTGGTGCATGCGGGGTCCCAAAGATGGCCGACCAAATCCTGACCATGACTTGGCTCGTTGGATTCGTCTATACTGTAAGCTTATAAAATAAAAACAAACAAATTATCACGTCAAATAGAGAGGCAGGCAATAATGTTAATACCCCTTTGGAGAAACAGAAATGAATGACGTCATTATCACTTGAACTGTAAGCTGACGACTCTAGGGAGTCTCATCCTCTGGAAATATGATACCACACTTCGGTTTCAAAAACACTAATTTCCTCGGAGGAAATGGCAATATTTCACGTATTTTTAATAAACAAACAACTGTTCTATCTTCTTGTAACCTTGTACAAGATTAAGAAAACGAGAATTTTTATGTGTCTATAATACTTGTATATCTACGGGTACATTGAAAAATCATACACATATGTGACGTGTCATGTCAAAAGGAGACACTTTTGGGCAGGATTGTAAATGGAGAAATAGCCAGAAATCTGCCCGGGGGTGATTTTTTCACAATTTCGGTTTGTTGCGAATTTGTGATGTTATTAACGTTAAAAATATTGTCTGATAGTTTCAGACCTGAATATATCTGGCATCTTGTATTTTTGAGACATTTTTCAAGGTAATTCCTACTCTCGACATTGTCAATAATATTTTTAAAGGCCGATATCTTAATTTCCAATTTTATAATACCATAACTTACAAACTCAATATCTTCGCTTAGGAATGTCCGATTATATTGGGAAAACGGCATTGTGGAGCAAAATATCTCCATATTTAAGATATGTAAAAACATCAAAATTGATAACCTGCCCAAAAGTGTCTCCTTTTGACATGACACGTCACATATTGTCTTGCTTTTAATTAAGATCTCAGCCTCCCAGAAAACACACAAATGGTTTTAAAACATTATAAATGTGTTGTAAACGCGATTTTTCCAAAACGTGTATGTTAATAATATTTAGATGTCGGGTAATACAAAGGGCATGAAATCATTCTTAAAACGTTTTGTATTAGAACTCACTACAACAACATTTGACAAAGTGTTAGTACAAATAGATTTGTTGGTAAACATTTGTTTAAAAAACATGATTTCTGAACGTTATTAAGGTTATTAATTATTTTAAACTGTTGTGATTTGGTAGTTCACAGCATCTTACGAATGGTAGTGAGCTTTGGCAAAAACTGCATTGCTCAATTCATAGCGAGCGTGTAGAAGAATTAAAATAAAACAGATATACTTTTATTATAGGTGCTGCGGTTCTTGAGTTACGTTGTAAAGAGGTCTGAAACAACAACACTTTTATAAAATTTGCATAACTCATTAACAACAATAAATTAAGCAAGTTTGCAAAGTATACGATTTGTAGGATGAACTTTTGCAAAGCATCAAGGTGTTAATTTTCGATAATATATTGATCTAGATAATGAAAATCGATTTTTAGGTTGCTTCGACCAACAATACCTCGTCTACCCTTAAAATGTTTTATTCCATTTATGTAAGGCACCACATCGAATTTCGTCCTATAGAACTATCGGTGCCCGGTTAGGTACCGATGACTCTGAACATCAATCACTGGAGATGTAATAAATTGCATCAAGCATAATAATTAACGGTTATAAGTGTTATTGTTTATCATTTAGAAAATGCACAAATATTCAGAGTACAATAAAAAGTGCCATCGGTACCTCTTCGGGCACCGATAGCGCTATAGGACCAAAAAAAGATGTTGTGCCTAACCTGATGTTTAAACGTGTTCTACAAAACGTTTTGAGTTTGCTGGAATGCTGGGACATAGTCTCGGTTTTGGAAGTAATTTGTAGGTAATGGAAAGCATTTTGTTCAACTTCTATATGACATATTCATCAATTATCCTGGTCATGTTGACACCGAACGACTATTATGCATCTAATGTGCATTATAATTTTATTTTGAGGTTCAGATCAAAAAGTCAAATTACGCGCGTCGGGTTCTACTCATTTTGTGTCATCACTCTATCAATTACGCTAATACGAGTAGATATACCCCCTGTTCTTTAAAATTTGTATATTTGCATATCTGGTCAATTGAACTTTCAAATGCTAAATATTTTTGGGCACTTGTTCAAGGAAGTTTTTCTGGCAGCAAATATGTTGCCCAAATTCAGTCTCCTTAAATCCACCATTTAGGCTGACTTATGAGCACCATAATAGGCACATTTTCTGTCAAAAATCTCCCGACACACACCACTAAATATTTAGCCCGTGCGGTTTATGCCTCCTTTCATACAAGTCTTGGCACTTCGTGAAGTCTGTATAATGGACAGTACACCGCATTTACTGAAATAGAAAGTTTAACCTTTTTTAACAATAATATTTCAAACAGTAGGTGCCATGGTTTGCATTTGCATTAAGAAAATATAAACTTTAATCCAACTTTAATTACCCGTCGATATAATTATGCTTAGCACAAATAATCCACATATGGCATCATATTTTGCTATATCTTCAACGATCTTCCCCGTGGCTAACAATTTCCAATCAATACGTATTCCACTGAGATGTGTGTCTATATTCACCTATGAAGAGTTAAATCTAATCAAGTAATCGCACAGTTGTGGCGATCTACCTAATGAAGCTATTAGATGGTAAACAATGCATAACATGATGCCTGAGATAAACCCACTAGGAACACATTTCCTGAAATGTTAAGGACATAATTCCCTCGCTAGAATGGATGCGATGACAATAATTACTGTTTGTGAAATTGCATTCCAGCTATATATTCATAGGCTGTCACAAGTGTTCCTACGGACTTGTTTTGTAGCCTATAAGTGTGAATCAATCTCAGGAATCAAGTGGAGAAACTTTTTTCTCATATCCAGCGGCAAAGCCATTCAATAAAGAACTGAAGAAAAATTTCGCTTGAAAGTGCAGCCCATATAGACATAGTGAATTGTTAAACGGAGAAGTTTAGGGCAAATGGTGTAAGTGTTGCTACTGATTTCCTCCCGGCAACTGGTGATTTGACATGGTCCGGGAAAATAGTGACAGCTCATGAATATTCATACTTTGAAATTGAGCGTTGAACGTGGCTTTGCATTTTACTATCACAAAAAAACCTTAGACATGGGAACAAAAAGACAAGCTATGACGTACGTACGGGCGTACGTAAGAACACCTGACAAAGCTCAGACTTTTAAAATAGCCTAAGTAAGAAAAAGTTCATGGCTTCCGTTGAAATTGCTCTAAATGTCGTATTCCGCCTCGATCTTGACGCAAAATCCCTTCTGTATTACCATGTAATGTCGTACTAGATGGTAACCCTCTACCTGTGGACTGTTGCCGTGACAACGCAGCATTTCTAGGCAGATATTTTGCACTTTGTTGTTTACAAAGAGATGAGATTGGATGACGGGTAAAACGTCAATAAACATCGATATGTCCTGTGTAAATTCCTGTCATGGATTCTCCTGGTAAACCAAGATATCCCAATAAAACCGTATATATTTCACTAAATAAACTCACTACTACAAAGCAAAACGTACAAGGACCGCATATAAAACCTATCGGCCCACTTTCTTTACAATAGAAAGAACTTTTCATTGAGAGTTAAAATCGGTAAATGGTCTTAATTTGTCCCAATAATTTCTCGTATTAAATCCATCATTATACAAGAATCCACAGCTTGAAGTATGGATTATGGTGGAAGACATACAACTAGCATAGAGACATCTATCATGACTCTTATGCAAACTGCTCAGGGTATGTAAATTGAATCAAGATATAAGATCTGGTTCAAACAAAGAAACGCACTTGGGAAAAGATAGTAAACCTAGGGGGTTTTTGTCGCTCCGTGAAAACCGTGACCGATATATCGTAAATCTGATAACATTCCGCTAAATATTAAACAGTATTGTGGTAATTTTGATTAATCTGAGAATGAGATGACAGAAATATCTGAATGCTTAATTTCCGTTGACGGGTACTAAATCAATTCACTTTTATCAGCGAATGACTGAAAGGACGTGTGATGATCTGAGCGTAATGCATTTTGCAATGACATTTAGATTTAATTATCAATATGCTGTGGAGAATATTATAATTGAAGACCAATTATCATCCTCGTTTGATAAGTGCTGAATCTTATTGTACTCATAGATACGACCAAGAGATCATTAACCCACACAAAATAAAATATTCATTTACAGAATATAAGTGTCAATTTCTTCACATATATAAATAATAACCGTGTTTTTTTTCTTTCAAAATGCCTTATTAAAAAAAAGAGTTTGATTTTTTAATGTTAAATCTTGAGTCTTAAACATCAATTATTAGAAGTATTTTTAACTAAAATGGCAGGTTTTATTAGCCAATCTCGCTAGAATAGTGTGATGTCATAATACAGCCTGTATGCCTACTTTGGTTCAAGGATTGTTCCCAGTCATGCACGGGTCCTATTGACTTTGTGTTGATCAAAAGAAGTTTACATCCACCTAAATGGCATTATCTCGAAAACTAGACAGTTTTAAGAGCTAAAAACCTGTCTAGTTATAGTAATTAGTAAAATAAATCATAATATTCTGCTTACATGTCTTAAAAATTGTTTTGTCAGAAATTATCATATTCTTTTTACCAACTGGTTGGTTTCCAAAAATCCAATTGGTCATGCTGAGTGAACATGGTAAACAGGGGACTGTCCTTGAGAGGTGCCTGAACCAAAACACTTCAAATTGTATGCATGGCTGTCTTTATCCAAGGTGATGATGTAATGACTATTCCAGCGGCCACGTTCAACCTTTCTGTGGTTGTTATTAAAATTAAACTCTTTTAATAGCTTGATTTTGAACAACAAGTTATTAAATTTCATAATATTCAACAACATGACAACAAGACTACATATTAGGAGTATTATAAAAAGCCTTTAAGCACGCAGATTTCCTTTCATATGATTGTTATATATTATGCTTTAAATAATATATAGACCTTTCCTTTTTTCTCTGTTTAAATGTTTTGAATATCCCAAGAACAATATAAGCTGTTGGAAGGACACCAACCCTAATACATTTTTGGTGAACGAAGAAGATTGATTGGCACCAGACCTATAAATTACCTACAAATCGACAAACACCCCATCACCATCAACATTTTCACTATTCATTTGAGACCATTCCAATTTGCAATTTATGAGCAGTTAAGACTATCTATGTCTAATACCAGGACTTATTTCTTCACCTTGCACATTTCTGATCTAAATATATTTTTATGTCTCGCAGGCAGATTAATAAAACAATTTTCTCATATCTAATGATATCTCGTTTCACGCGTTACTTGGCTGTGTATGTCACAGATTTGCTTCTTTAACTTAAATGTCTAAATTAAAAATCTTCTCTATATAACACTTCTGTAAAATGTTAAATCAAACACTGGAATGCTGCTATGTACTTCTTTCGATAACATTATATGACATTTCGAATCAGAAATAGAAATAATTTTTCAGGAATTTTTTTGAAAGTGTTGACCTTTTCTTACAGACGACGCCCGCGCAATTTTGGTTAAAATATAGATGAAAAAGTAGGTCGGACAAAAACGCGGGTGCAGACAATAATGTTCTATGCCCTTGGGTATTTTATGCAGGCTTAAGATATGAAGGATTGACCACTTGTACTTCTAAGAACTCAATTTGCGCACAAAAGCGTATGATTTGAATAGACAAATGCGGTTTGATACGATTTGCTAACAAAACAGTATTACTTTTTCAGCGTACTATATAGTTTAAGTTTGCTGAGCCGATGTCTCATTGACCATGCGAAGTGTTTTCATAACACTGAATAATTTATATGGATCTTTGATTATTTGACATAAAATGTGTGTATTTTGAATTCAAGTTTTTATCACAAATAAATGCAAACTGTGTTGCTTGTTTCCTTTATTTATTTTGTTTTCCATATTGTACATAACAAAGCTTTCTTATTGATTCGCAAGGAGTGATATCATTACTGATCTGCATTTTGGTAGTATCTAGACGTTGATAAACGTCTACAATTAATTTTAAAATCCTCTCTGAAAACACCCTATATTTATTTTTTTTATATCCTTATTGAAAGGATCAGAGTCACTTTAAGCAGAGTCACTTTTAAGTCACTTTAGATCAATTAAACTGTGCTCCACATACACATGCAACATCTGCCTACGTGGACTGGGTATATCCTGTATGTGTAAACATCCTCGTTCATATTGATTACCATAATTATATATACGTTTTGTACAATAGTCTGGCTTTACTACGCAGCAGATAATTACGGGCAATTACTACACGATAGTGGGAAGTGAAATTAACAATGGTGTATTTTGACCATAAGGGTTGGCAAAATATGCTTCTAGAAAATCTTATCAAATAAGAAAGACATTAACAGTGTATCTATTTTAATCGGAGCAACAACAATTAGGATCTACGTATAGTTAGAGTAAACAAAATTCGCGTGGTTCACCATAATTGTGACCTTAAGGGAGGTGTAATGAGCGTGAACCCGGTTTGGATTCCAGAGAGGGTGTACCTGTAAAGAGTAACAGCCATCAGAAAAGGACCAGCTCAGATCGCGCGCCAAATAAGTTTGCATTTCAGAAATAGCTTTTTTTTCAGCCTTAAAAAACCCAGGCAGAGCTGGGAATGACACGAATGTTTTAATAGCTGTTACTGTTTGAGGAATGTCTTTCTTCACTATCAAAGCTGAGGTTACGCTCTGTTGCCGAGGGTTGAGCAATAATTTTAACAGGGATGATGCGTTGGAAAAAACGTACTACTTCATTGGTCAAAACCGATCGTTCTTCGTTAGGGTTCAACACCACTAATTATCTATTATACGGGTTTCAATGGGAAAATGACACTAATATCAGGTGAAACTATATGATTTAGATCCCAAATGGTCAAAAACTCAACATAGGTTGACCTGAGACTTTTCTTGTTTTAACGCACTGAACCGTAAACACCTTGAAATGGCAGTGCGCCCTCGAAGCTGAAAGCTACAATATGATAGGGCGAATATTTATTAAAAACCAATGTCGTGTGTATGAATTTTGGTAATATTACAATAAAAATGTCATATAATTAGAGAAAATATACCATTTTGAAGCATCAAACCCTAAAATGTCCTTGGTCAATTTTAGTGATTTTATAGCAGTATTTTCAGATGCCATTCAAACAAAATTAATAGTTACTCGTCATGTTTCCATGCATCGCCCAGGCCTATTAGTGGTGTATAACTTTAGCGACTGAGTGTATAGTCAGCTTTATGCAATGTGAAACGATAGCAAAATAATGTTGTCAAACCAGAAAAGCCTTTTTGAGGGTTTTTGTGATTTTCCGATCGGGCGTAATTTCTACATCATACAGATCTCAATAAACGTAATGAAGGTATAATGATTACATAGGAGTTTATCTTTAATTATTTACATTGAAATCAGCAACAACGTACATTTTGTCGCAGCAAAAACTTATATCATTAATTCTTTATATTTATGTAGCATAGTCACTTTTGTTATGCATAAAGTGTTAAAAACACACACGAGCGACCTCAGTTGTTTTTCTGTTTGCGCAGGCTATGATTACTATGCGTTTCATGTTACTGCCGCTAACGAAATAAAGACTCAGAGGAAAAAAAGAAAGACATTTTCCATGTAACGGTTCCAAGTTGTTTTCAGGCTATAAAAATACAATTTTAAAACATGATTCTTGCCGCTGGGATAGCGCGTAAATTCCGCGGGAAATTCCGCTGTCTCTGTGAAATACTCAAAGGATTTAGCTATTAAGTACAGCAATAGTTGTCAGGATGTCAGAAAAGCTTTAGTCTCTTATGTTCGTAATACTTTGGATTCAGGTATCAGCTATACGTGGCAAATTAACCGTCTGATTTTGTAAGAAGTCGGAAATATGGAGGGATAGCTATAACATTATTGAACCGAACATGTCGATTCGTTCTGATATTAATGTTTCTGTTTCTTTTACATCGATTTTGGACGTACAAATTGAATCTCCTTTATTTAATGAAACATATTACTGAGTGCCAAATTTCTGAAACATTCTTAACAAAAGGTTTCCACCTACATCTTTCACATTTATCCCTTATTCACGAACCCCTGCGACGCCTCGATTACTCCTCTCCACCCAGGTGTATGAAAGGCTAACGGCATTCTTAAATGCTGGGTAGGTAACAGACTCGCAGTGGAGGTGTGGCTATCCCCATAGCAACATTTCATGGTAGAGTCTGGCCTAATCGCTAACGAAAGAGAGATATGCACTCCGTCCTGTAAAATGCAGGTTCGACACCTTTATCTTTTCAACTAATGAATAACAACATCTCGTCTAAACTTAATTTAATGGACGGTAAGGACATCTATCATGAATTCTATGGAAATTGCTTGGTTATGTATAGTGAATCAAGATATAAGATTTTGTTCAAACAAAGAAACGCACTTGGGAAAAAGAAATATCGGAAATCTGATAGCTTTCCGCAAACTATTAAACAATATAGCGGGAATAATTATTATTTTTAATTGAAAGAGATATATATATATACATATATATATCTTAAATGCCTAATTTCCATTGACCTGTACTAGGTCAATTCACTTTCATCAGCGAGCCGTGTATGATGATTTTTCTAAGACATCAAGATTTCATTATGAATATTCTCCGGTGAATATAATAATTGAAGACATATGAGAGGGATATTTTTTCAGCTCATTTCTGACCCTAATTATAGAGGGGTATAAAATTACTAATTATTGAGGGCTCAGTCACTCACCTTTTGGACAGTATTTTTTGTGGGTCCTGAGAGCACATCAGACACGCCAAATTGCAGTCTGAATACGAGGAATTTCTTAATGATATCAAATAGTTTTTTGAAATTCGCAATATAATGCAAATTTTATGGCAAATTATTATGGACTGACCACTTGTAAATTATTATGGCAAATTTAATACTCTTTATAAATCTAATGTATGTAGCTGAGATGAAAAGCTTACCATCATATGAAAAATTTGACCTTTCGTATTGAAGATATACATGAAGTTTCCCAAGAGACCTAAGAAAATTTGTGTGGGTCCTGAGAGCACATCAGACACATCAAATTGCATTCAGATTACGAAGATATAATATTTTTTTCGCGATATAATACAAATTATGTGGCATATTATTGCTTATTAGAAACATACCAGCTTTAATACTTTTCTTGCTTGGTGAACGAAGCAGATTTCATTTCACCAAAACTATAAATTTTGATGTGAATAAAATCCACAATTAGACTATCCCCCATCATCATCAGCAGTCTCCACTCGTCATATGAGATCTTTCCAATTTGCAATTTATGTCCTAAACCAGTCCTTACTTCCACATCATTCAATTTCCGATATATTATATTTTTATGTCTCGCAGGCAGATTAATAAAACAAGTTTCTCATATCTAATCATATCCCGTTTCACGCATTACTTGGTCTCGTTAACGCAACAAGGTCGCATGTGTCACAAATTTACTTCATTAAATTAAATGTCCCAAAACTACCAAAAATATTTCTCAAAATAACACGTCTAATAAAGCTGACTAAACGTAGAAATTCTACTCCTTATTTCATTCAGAAGTGGGAATTTTATATATTTTTTACAAATATTTTTTAAAATGTTGACAATTTCTTGCAGACGACTCCCGCGCAATTTTTGTTAAAATATAGATGAAAAAGTAGGTCGGACAAAACCTCAGTGCAGACAATAATGTTATATGCCCTTGAGTATTTACTGCAGGCCTAAAATGTTAACGGACTGACCACTTGTACTTAATTTTTTTCTCAAATGCGTATGATTTGAACAGACAAAAATTAATGTGGTTACGATTTACTGACAAAATAGTATTAAATTCTTAGCGTACTGATTTAAGCTGGATGAGCTGATGTCTCATTGAATATGCGCAGTGTTTTTCATAACACCGAATTATTGATATAGAACCCTGATTAGCTTTACATGAAAAGTGTATATTTTGAATCAGATTTTTTTAGATGGTTTGAAAAAGTGAAAAGGAAAAAAAGAAAGAGGATTGTAGGCGCTAGCGACAAAATCATTTGCGGAGCCCCCTGAAGCTCACAGTGACCACTCCAGTTCCTCAATGACCATTCCCCCCCCAACTCAAGGTCAAACTGGAGGGCGTGTCTGTGATATACTCAAAGGATGTATAAAAAGCTTTAGTCCTGTTCTTTAGGTAATGCTCCATGCTCTTACTTTGAAATACGTCGGAAATGTGAAGGGATAGCTGTATAAATGTTCAAACGATATGAGAGCTGTTGATTCATACTGATATTAATGTTTCTAAAATAATTATGAGCCAAAGATTTTCACATTAATGGCTGAAATGTACGTGAAAATAGATTGTGAGGAGAACAAACATGCTTATATGTAAATAGTAGTTCTTGAGATAGTCCTTACAATTCTGTAAAGAAATATGTGACCGTACACACCACGAATGAGCCGTAAATGTCCTCGTATTGTATAAATGAGGTACAGTAGTACCAAATTGGGCATGAATATGATTCATGCCCATTTTACACTGTAACTCGGAATACAATTGAGGACATTTACGGCTCATTCGTGGTGTACGGTCACATATTAAGCCAATAAATCTAAATTGGAATTTGTCTGGGCAATTTTTGAAGAGAAGAGGAGAGGAGAGGAGAGGAGAGGAGAGGAGAGGAGGGAGGAGAGGAGAGGAGAGGAGAGGAGAGGAGAGGAGAGGAGAGGAGAGGAGAGGAGAGGAGAGAGAGAGGAGAGGAGAGGAGAAGAGAAGATAACGAAGACGAAATTAAAGTGGTGGTGCAAATAATATAAATGTCATAACATAGCTTGCCGTTTCTCCCGTACGCTGAATGGACCTCCAACTTCAATCAATCTGTATATTAATTCCTCAGGTTTTTATTCATTTCGATTTCACAAAATTACTACCAGGCTAAGTAAAGGTTCAAGTAAGGTTCCAGATAGAAACATATATTTATATATATTTACAAGCCGACGTCAAACGTCGGCTTGTGCTGTCTCTTCTCAATTCTTTCTTTCTTCTTTACCTAGCCGGGACACCGGCTAGGTCTTGTGATGCTATCGGATCTTTCTTCTTCTTCTTCTTCTTTCTTCTGGCAACACATTTCAAAATGCTTCTTCTCCTACATGTTACATCCTACAATGACGTCACTTGCACATATGCATCGGCTATATCCAGTGTCTATAGGATATTCACAAATTTGGGGTCAAAGGTCATTAAGGGGTCATTTCCGGTATAAAACCAAATATCTTCAAAATGCTTCTTCTCCTACATGTTACATCCTACAATGACGTCACTTGCACATATGCATCGGCTATATCCAGTGCCTATAAATTATTCACAGAATTTGGGTCAAAGGTCATTAAGGGGTCATTTCGGTCTGAAAGCTAAAAATATTCAAAAAATCACTGTCTTTACAAATTACATAGCAGAGTGTTGTCATTAGCACACATGCATTGCTACCAACCAAGGTCTTTGGGGTGTCTACAGTTTCGGGGTCAAAGGTCATTAAGGGGTCGCTTCCGGAAAAAAAAAACAAAAATCATCAAATATGTTCATTTTTTTATATCTCAAAACGTAATCAGACCAGAGTGACATAAATTTCATATATGCATTAGTGTTACCCGATGTATGCACGGTATTTTTATTTTTTGGTCAAAGGTCATTTAGACGTCATTTCCGGTTTTAAGCTAAGTAACTTCAAGAATTTTTATCTCCATAACTAAGCATAGTAGATTTTTTATATTTAAACTGTAACAATGCATTTTCTCGGTGTATATGAGGGTTTTTTTATATTAGGGTCAAAGGTCATTAAGGAGGTCAAAACGTCAAATTTGCAAAAAAATGTTTAAAATTACGGAAAAGTAGTTGTATCTCAGCCTATTAAAGACGGATTAAGCCCCTACATGCTACAGCGATGCACCATTAATGGTGTGAGATGTCCATAATAGCCGGTCAAAGGTCAAACTTTAAGTTAAGACTGACATTTCCGGCCCGGCTAGGTCCAGATCTGTAACCAGATCTAGTTCTTCTTTCTTTCTTCTGGCAACCGCAATCAACTGCATGTAGCTCCGCAAGGGATTGACAGATTTCAACCAAAGTTGACCCAAATGACCATTGGGCTAGGCCAAACCTTCCATTTGACTTTGACCTCGCTGTGACCTTTGACCTAGCTATAATGGTCAAAAATGTGATTTCACAAAAAATGCTACTCCTTCCACAAATTACATGCAATGATCATGTGACTCATGCATATGAATCAACATGTGGCAGTGCTTAAAACTTCCTAAAAAAGATTGAGGTCAAAGGTCATTAAGGTGTCATTTCCGGTAAAAGTATGAAAAATTTGTAAAAAATATTCAAAAAATCACTGTCTTTACAAATTATATAGCAGAGAGTCGCCATTAGCACACGTGCATTACTACTAGCCAGGGTCTTTAGGATGCCTACAGTTTTAGGGTCAAAGGTCATTAAGGGGTTACTTCCGGTCAAAAAAACCAAAATTATCAAAAATGTTCAAAAATTTTTATCTCAAAATGTAAACAGACCAGAGTAATATAACCATCATACATGAATCAGTGTTACCTGATGTATGCATGGTATTTTTATTTGGGGGTCAAAGGTCATTAAGGGGTCACTTCCTGTTTTAGCTAAATAAAATTCAAGAATTTTATCTCGACATCTGAACATGCTAGAATTTTTAAATTAAAATTGGAACAATGCATTTTGGCGGTGTACAGAAGGTTTTTTTTTATTGAGGTCAAAGGTCATTAAAGGGGTCAAAATGTCAATCAAAATTACAAAAAATCAAAATGGTTGTCTTTTAAAGACATTTCTTGCCCGATTTTTTGTTTATCATCGTATGTGTTGTGTTGCCGTACGTGTGCTTTACACCGGTTTCTGCAGTACTGGGAAAGAGGCTACATTGTTTTCCGACCATTTTATGTGCATGTAAGTGTAGCAAAATTGGATTTGTGCTACGCCACCGTAAAAACGATCTACTGCCCTCACATGACGAGATTGAAATGGGAGACAGGCGGCCGATTGCGATATTTCGCATGGTTTTCCTTAGAGAGAGTGTGTGCCCCCGATCTACGAAAATGCGTGTTTTGATTGTTTTGGACACCAGAAAATGGCCTGATTTTCCGCCGAAACTATATCTGCCAGAGTAAAACTTATATACAATTGGTATGGAGACTCCAGTGAAGTGCCTCATGGAACCTACGGTCATGACAGTGTAGTAAGAGGGTCGAAATATCCAGAAATAAGAGTGTTGATATTTGTAAACAGTGCTTAAAAATATTCATGGTGCAATTACATTGAACTTGTTATGATTTAGAACTCATACACATGGGAAATCATGTACTCATTCTTATGAATATGAAACAGGTTGATTGCCATCTTTTATATCGACCAACAGCTTAAATAACACAACGTCAAGCAAGGGAGCATTAAATCAATAACCTAAACTCTGCCTCTCTGTGTTGACACATGTACTGAGCTGTGGGAAATAATGTGCTACAAGCCTGTAAATAAGCCGGAATCATGATTGCACTAAACTTATTCATGAAAGCCGTCAAGCGTATACATAAACCAGCATCATGATTACACTGAACTTATTCATGAAAGACGTCCATATTATACCTAATCAAGGTTGCGCTCAATTGCTGTGTAACGGGTTGTTTTAAGGTTGCGGCAACCGCAATCAACTGCATGTAGCTCCGCAAGGGATTGACAGATTTCAACCAAAGTTGACCCAAATGACCATTGGGCTAGGCCAAACCTTCCATTTGACTTTGACCTCGCTGTGACCTTTGACCTAGCTATAATGGTCAAAAATGTGATTTCACAAAAAATGCTACTCCTTCCACAAATTACATGCAATGATCATCTGACTCATGCATATGAATCAACATGTAGCAGTGCTTAAAACTTCCTAAAAAGAATTGAGGTCAAAGGTCATTAAGGGGTCATTTCCGGTCAAAATCTGAAAAATTTGTAAAAAATATTCAAAAAATCACTGTCTTTACAAATTACATAGCAGAGAGTCGCCATTAGCACACATGCATTGCTACTAGCCAGGGTCTTTAGGATGCCTACAGTTTTGGGGTCAAAGGTCATTAAAGGGTTACTTCCGGTCAAAAACCAAAATTATCAAAAATGTTCAAAAATTTTTTATCTCAAAATGTAAACAGACCAGAATAATATAACCAACACACATAAATTAGTGTTCCCTGATGTATGCATGGTATTTTTATTTTGGGGGTCAAAGGTCATTAAGGGGTCACTTTCTGTTTTTAACTGAATAACTTTAAGAATTTTTATCTCAAGAACTGAACATGTTAGAATTTTTTATTTAAAATTGGAACAATGCATTTTGTCGGTGTACATAAGGTTTTTTTTTCCATTGAGGTCAAAGGTCATTAAGGGGGTCAAAAGGTCAATCAAAAATTTTCAAAAATCAAAATCCATGTATAAGTTCCGATTAAGCTGAAATTCACCAGGAATATTTCTTATGACATCCTAAGCACAATGCAAGAGCAGTTGACCCCATCCGTAACCCAGGGTCAAGTTATAGGGTCAAATTGCGGCTTGTATTCAGCGTCTGTTGACTCTAGTTTATATTTATATTTTATACAAGACAAAGATTGATATATAAGGGCATACTTACAGGTGTGTGACTACTGACTAGAGATCGTTGGTGTGAGTGACCTCATTTTGAGCCTCCTATAAAGTGACCGGGGACGAGATAGTATTCGATACTAAGCTCTATAAGAGGGTTGAGCTATCCTATTCAATCTACAACCTACTGAGATATTATCATGCTGAAGGAAGTACATGTACAAGAAGGACATTGAAAGATATTCTCCAAGAATAATAACTCAAATATCAGATTATATTATTCTGCCCTCAAATTAACATTCACCAGTTACTTACACATCAATCTGCGTAGTGACGTTCTATTTGATATTGAGGGGATGGTTGGTGTAAGATCCGTAACGGAGAGTGAATCAGCTGGGTTTTTTGTGTACGCTCGCGGTGTTTGCGCTATTTTTGAGTTTGCTCACGCAATACCTAACTTAGCGTCGATCCCCACGTGCAACATGTCATGTTTCCGCGGTATGACTCCAACAAACCACGTAACAAATTGGCATACATGTTTTTGAGTTATAGACTTCTAAAGATGACATTCCCATAAAAAATTCAAATTTTGAAATTCTTAATTTCATGGTATTTGACTGTGGGACTAAGTGGACTTTCAAATCCTTGAAAGTATATATTAAAAAGAGGTTTATGTAATCCATAATTAACGGTTGAATTAGGATAATCCATCTTCAAACCTGAGTAAAGCAGAAAACTAATTGCCCCATTTCAGAATAGCAATTAGGCAAAAATACAATGGTATCATTTACAAAATTATCCATATCTTGAAAAGTATTGATGTTATTTATATAACGTTGGTATCATTTTAAAGCATATTGTCTATATTCAAATCATGAAATATCAAAAATGCGACATGTTTCTGGTTTTGTCAGAGTGGGTCTCAATAATAAATAACAATAAAAGGGCAAGTGGGTGCTCAGACCACAGTAATATAATTTTCATTTTAAAATTGTACACGCTTCCTCATGATGGTTCAAAAGCCAACAACTGCAATTGAAAACAATTAGATTGCTATCAACAAGCTTTCAATAAAGTACAGTAGTCTTTTTTGAAATGCGGTTAAAGCATCGCAGACATAAGGAACTGTATCAGGCAAAAGAGAAAAACATTAAATGTTAAGGTTCCATACCATTAATTATTAACCTGGCCAATGTCTGATAATTAAATGACCGACTATTTTTGTAAGCCACGTGATCCAAAAAAGCTGACGAAAATCTCTAAAAAAAGTATGGTAAAAATTGCTTCACCCCTCTCGGCCTGCCAAAAATCGCCCCATCTTTGCCTGTCGAATATTGCTGCCAACAAACATTCCCCCCACAGTCTGTCAACAAATCCCCCTGCACACGCCAAAAGTTTGGTAACCTAAATGAATAACGTTTTGTTTGCTTTTGATGTGTTTTGATGTATTTATTTTGTTTATAGAAATTATTAAAGAAGTCATAGTATTTGCCAAAAATATTATGTTACCATTTGACGTACCAAACATATTTCGTGACCCCCTTTCTTTCTCGTCACTTCTGCTTACCCCCATTATACCCTACCCCAGGGCTCACCCGCAATATCTCTACGATTAGCATGATTAGTATCTATTCAGACGTAAGAACTGCCTCAATCCTTTCATCTGACCTCGATTATCAGATCGTCATATTATTTACTCTTCTATTTGCTTAATATTTCAGGAAAGAGATGTAGGACGTTTACATAATTACCTAGTTATTCGCTGCCACACATGGCAATTAGAATGTCAATATTTTGACATGACTTGTATGTCTTACTTCCTCTTATTGGACGACTCGCTATTCTTTTTTCGGAAATTCTTTTTTTTTCAGGAAATTAAGCTTTTGAAAGTGGAATGTTTCAAATGTCATATAAACAACAGCTCATGGTCAGTGGAAGGGAAAGACATTTAATATTGGGACGCTTTATTGAAGCATGTCAAATAAATGCCTCATGAAATGATATTTAAATTGCACATTTTGTATAAACATGATAAAGATGCAAAGCTCGATATTTTACAAATAAATATCCTCCCTCTACAATTTTATACAAGATGACGTACGTAATATTAAAAAGTTAATGAGCAACAGGTGATATTACGCTTTGTCATTTAAATTAGTTTAAAGTAACAAAATGTTAAATCCGGAATGCGCCTTAAATATCACCAAATTAACAGCCTTTAATTGATAAAACCATCCAAAATGAAAGGATGCATGGACGAATGAATGGATGAATGAATGAATGAATGAATGAATGAATGAATGAATGAATGAATGATTGATTGATTGATTGATTGAATGAATGAATGAATGAATGAATGAATGAATGAATGAATGAACGAACGAAATGAATGAATTTTTAATTAATTAATGAATTAATTAATAGTTCTACATTATAAATCCTATTACAATTAAAAGCCATTTTCGGTATAATCCACATACTTAACTATAGGTATTTATGGTTTACCACGAAATGAATAATTGTACTTAAAATTCAATACAAGAGGCCCGGACAAGAGGTTCCAAATGTGGTGATTTTTTCTCATTGTGCCTTAGCTGGTTAATAGGGCAGATATTAGCCAATGTACCTGTTAATATCAGTTCAATATGTTACTAGATTGATATATGGTTTTAATGTGTTCTGGTTCTATAGCACAACACAAAAGTTTAGATTTGATTTGAAAGTTTAAGACATATTTTGTATCATAAACACGATGTGCTCAATATCTCCGAAGAATACCGAAAGCCAAAACATCTATTGGTAAAAAACATGAAAAACTACAGCAAATTGTCAATAATGTTTGCTTCTTTATTATTGATTGCACAAAAGTTGATAAACTGCGTTAAGCGTACAAACCAATCTTAAGACTGGCGCAAGTCGATACCAGCAAACTAGAAGCGTATAAACATGTACGTCAATACACCAAAGAGAACAACAATGTTTTTCTTATGTATGATTTTCGAAGTTCAAATCCACTAAAGACACAATTGTAAGCGATTCCGATTCACTTACGATCAATACAGCTCCTTACTAGTGTTGTAGAAATCGAATACAGAAAAAGAATTAAATGGGTTTTCAGTTCGTCAAGTTATTTTGGTCATATTGTGAAGAGTTAGCCCACTTACTCTCTAATGTGAACTGGTTTTTAGTTTCATAAAAGAAATCAAATACTAAAATCTCGGAAATTTGGCTAAAGAGTCTGCACAAAATACATTTCTAAATTCGAGCGTTGTTTTGCATTTGTAAGGACAAGGATGTTTTGAAAGAAAATGTAGGTATCGATTTAGCTTAAAAGGGTATATACAAACAAATAAAAAGTCATAATGGTATCCTCCTGATCGTCAAGATATCTGACTTAGACAAGAAGAGAATATATCTTAAACATAGCACAGTGGGAAATTAATGTTATGGATGTTGGTATTCAAATTTTAGATGATTAACTTTCATTAAAGTGCAAATGCAATTTGAATCCTAATGCTGACTTCGTAGCTGAAAGCAGTTATAACATTTATTAGAGGGCGGTTTTCCTATTCAGCCGGTTGATCACGCAAGTCCAAAGTCTACTCAGTTGATAAAAAAAAACGCCATCTGCATATGGCAACCCCACTAACTTAATGTCGTAAATGATTTTAGAAAAACGTGATATCACAACATAAGTACAGAGGCGTAGTTAGGACTATTTCAAAGGGGAGGGTAGTGGCAAGGCAACTTTCTGTCAAGGGGAACATTAGACAAAAATGCCAAAAATGGGATAAGAAGTTTTGAAAAAATATCAGGCGGTCAGCAACCCACAGGGGGAAGACTTCTCACAAGGGGAAAGTTGTCCCCTTCACACAGTTGAACTAGCTACATCTATGCATACTTTACAAAAAAACTCAGGAAAACACAAGAAAACCCGACAAGTTAACTTTTGATTAACTTATATGACGGATTTAATTTTACTACAATTAAAGCACTTTATGCTTTCACGTGGTATTTTATTACACCATTGGGCATTACAATCATGCAAAAAGTAGAAATTTGAGAAAAAATTAAGGCGTCGCTGTGGAGCAAATAACATATTAAAGGTCACAAATATGGTGAACCACGCGATTTTTGTTTACTTTAACAATGCGTAATGATCACAATTGTTGTTGCTGCGATTAAAATAAATATACTGTTAGTGTTTTTTTTATTTGTTAAGATTTTCACACTTTTTCTAGAAGCATATTTTGCCTACCCTTAAGGTCAAAATACACCATTGTTATTTTCAATTCCCACTATCGTGTAGTAATTGCCCGTTATTATCTGCTGCGTAGTGAAGTCAGACTATACAAAACGTATACACAATTATGGTAATCAATGTGAACGAGGATGTTAACACATACAGGATATACCCAGTCCACTTAGGCAGATGTTGCATGTGTATGTAGAGCACAGTTTAATTGATCTAAAGGGAGCGTATAAACTATTGCTTAAAGTGACTCTGATCCTTTGAATAAGTTGTAAAATAAAAAATAGGGTTTTATCAGAGAGGATTTTAAAATGTAAA
Source organism: Amphiura filiformis (assembly GCF_039555335.1). Classification (NCBI taxonomy): domain Eukaryota; kingdom Metazoa; phylum Echinodermata; class Ophiuroidea; order Amphilepidida; family Amphiuridae; genus Amphiura; species Amphiura filiformis. Next base: position 60,247,306 of record NC_092638.1, read on the forward strand.
TTGTAGACATTTTATCAACGTCTTGATACTATCAAAATGCAGATCAACAACATATCAAAAAAACCACTTTATTATCTGATTATGTACAACATGTAAAATAAAATAAATAATTGCATAAGCAAAACTGTTTGCCTTTATTTGTGATAAACATTTTAATTCAAAATACACACATCATTAAGTTAATCAAAGATCCATATAAATATTCAGTATTATGAAAAACACTTCGCATGGTCAATGAGACATCAGCTCAGAGTCAGCCAGCTTAAACTAGTACGCTGAAAAAGTAATACTGTTTTGTTAGCAAATCGTATCCAACCGCATTTGTCTGTTCAAATCATACGCTTTTGTGCGCACAGGAAGCAAGATGAAAATTAAGTGCAAGTGGTCAATCCTTCATATTTTAAGCCTGCATAAAATACCCAAGGGCATAGAACATTATTGTCTGCACCCGAGTTTTTGTCCGACCTACTTTTTCATCTATATTTTAACCAAAATTGCACGGGCGT